>NC_041387.1:628906331-628927750 GCF_002162155.2 Triticum dicoccoides
AACATTTGAATGTACATAGTACGAGACTTAATATCGATGTTTCAATTCGGTGTACATTGTAAGATTTGAACGGAGGACCAGGCATACGGGTAATTATTTCAAATTCATGCCATACTGAGTTTCGAAAAGTTGACATTGACTCAATTTGTTGTGCTATTTTGTAGGTCATATGTTTGAATCCATCCAAAAGTTTTCTCACTACCATGGTGTTCATCATATACATATGAATTTGTATTAAAAACGTAGCACGGATACAGTGAAATGTGAAATCCACGTTAGAATTGGAGATCGCTACGTGACACACACTCTAATTCAAATAACTAACTATGTGACACACACTCTAATTCAAATAACTAATTATGTGACACACTCTAATCCACATTAGCATGGGTACCGATTTTTTTCAAATAACTCCTCATTAATTAATTTATAGTACTCCCTCTGTTCACTTTTATAACACCTTGAAGACATTTCAGACAATGTGGAAAACAGTTCATTTTAAGTTGTCTGACACGACTTACAAAAGTGAACGGATGGAGTATCTCGTTTCGAATGACTAATTATTGCAAGGAAAACACGGGCATGGTAATACATATAGATTCGTTTGCAAATGAAAGAAGATTCGTTTGCATTCTCAAATGTAGGCGCACCAGGCAGACCAGGGTCGTGTCGGGGTGGATGCTGCGTCGGTGCCTTAAAGGCAACTACCCTTGGGAGACTCACATGTGGGCCAGCCACCTATTGGGCCCACATGTCATGGACACAAAGGCAGGTGCCTTAAGGCACCGAAGCATAGTTCTGTCGGGGTGGTCGCGTGTGTTGGAGCACGCGTAGCACCCAGCCACCCACCCCCCTCCCCCAAAAAAAGGACCACGACAATATAAGTTCGCGCTTCCACGTTTCGGATTGAAATATCTGGTGGCCCCAATTCCAGCCCTGCAAAATCTCTCTTCTCCACCGTCCCCTTCTGCGCCCAGATTGCTCAAATCCCAAATTCGCCGCCATCCCTCGAATCGCCCCTCGTCTCGTCTCTTTCCCACCGTTCCCCACCTCTGTGCGGGACGACGAAGACGAAGACGACGGTCGCGCTTCACCACTTCACCGGAGCTACCTCATCTACGCCCTCGTCCACCGCACCGGGTGGTCCACCGACAACGTCGGCCACCACAACCGACGTGCCTCACAGACACTGAGTTCCACCGCGTCAGGTGCGCTTCACCAACATAGTCTCCCAGCTCACCGGGGCTACTTCACCAAGCACATCGTCGCACCTCCGCCCCCCGAGGCCGTTGGGGCTTCACCAACGGCCTCGTCCACCGCATCGTAGCACTCCACTGCCACTCAAGATCTGCATCCGTGCGCGGCCAACCAACGCCAGCGCATCACCCTCAATGGCTCTGAAGTGACCCGCACTCTAGCTAGCCGAGCATGCCCAAACGCCGGCCCAAACTAGGTATCCACACATCACTCCCTTCTGCACTGTTCCGACGATGTTTGGATATCCTTTCACTTCTCTCTTAGCTTACACGCCTATGCAACTCTGACTTTAACTCTTATTTCTTCTGGAGATATCATCTGAAACAAGCAAATCCATTTTTTAGCGAAGCATGACGGCGCTACGGGATCTGGTACACATCCTGCACACCCATATAACCTTGTAAGTATCTGTCCTCCGGTACAACATCAAGGTCAATTCCTCTTATTTGATCAACCATTCGCCGTGTCAAAAATGCAGAGGGGGATGCAAGGAGCAAGGCCTGCACATCCAAGCAAGTGGTAACATGGACTTGTACATGGAACATCCCAAGCGCAAGCAGAGCTGCAGTGAGCCTGTACAACGAGCTAGCGTAAGTCCCTGCATTTCATTTAATTTGTACTGGCATTCGTGTATGATTTGTGTGCAGTGGCTCATCCACGAATTCAAGTTACCAGGGGCGAACATTTAACTTAAAAAATACGAAGGCACTTGCACTCCGTAAATCAACATAACTTGAGAAATGTGAAGCTACATGCACTTTGAAAACCAGCTAATGATCCAAAGTAGTTCAGATTATAAACACTAAATGATGCAAGCACCAAAAAACACAGAATGCAACATGGTGTACAAGGACTACAAACATGGTCTGTACCTGCTTGAACTATTCGTTCTCTGGCTGAAAATATTGAAGTGTAATTGCACGTATAACCAGCGCGCAAACTGCATATCAATATATCTATCCTGCACAAGTATGCCAATAGTTTCAAACAACAGATTAGAAAAGTATTTATGCTATGTTGTCATGATACGGGGACTTTCTGGTAGATGGCCTCGACGTTTCCTGAAGCTATGAAAATGCACTATAATTTGCTTGTCATCAATGCCTGCAAATCTCTGTCTCTCTCAACATAGTAGATCATCATTAGACACTAAATCCTTCAATGAGCTTGCAAAATGCTTGCATTAGATCCCTCATTAGACACTATAAGTTCATCACCAGGAGCATGTAAAATGTTTGCATCAAATCCTTCATTAGCAGTCTGTTCATTAGACACTTCAGGCTCAAGAACAACATGAGCTTGTATGTTTGCACCGGAAACTTGATTAAGGATGGCAATGGGTCGGGTTTGGATCGGGTTGAACAATATCAAATCCATATCCATATCCATGAAGACAGTCTTTGCCCGCCCATGAAAAAATCCATGGGTGAAAAATTGTGTCCATGTCCAAACCCGATGGATATCCATACCCACTGGATATCCATTGGATCCTCTCTATACATATAAATAAGACATAACACAATGTTAACATAAGCTCTTCCATTCTTCACTTCATGACAGGCTAGGCTTCACTTATTGTAAATCAACGTCCACAACATGAGATCATTTAGTATTTTTCTAACAGATGAGAATGACGAGTCAGTTAACAAGGAGATAAAAATAAGGGAATGGCGTTGGGGTATGTTACGGAGGGGATTGAATGTCAACTAATAAAATTTATGAGGGGGATTGTGTAATTTATTTTGCATGTTTTGGATAACAAAGTGTAAAATTGCAGTGGGACATGTGATTGTGGGGTAGGGATAGCATATTTTTGTCCATTAAGTCATACTATCGGGTCGGGTTTGGATATACCCATGGGTACAAGATTATATCCATGCCCTACCCACGAGCAATCGGGTCGGGTTTGGGCGCTGCCCATGGACACAAAAGCATATCCCAACCCTATCCATTCGGGTTGGATATCCATGGATATCCATGTCCATGGATAAAATTGCCATCCTTAAACTTGATTAGATACATTAGATTTAGTCAGTTCAATATTGATTGGGGCAGTTATAAAATAAGTAGAAATTCATTTCATTTTCTCATAGATTCCCTACATACAAGCAGTTTTACAACACCGTCGGGTTTAACTATTGGCCAGAAATTGAAGAGTTGAATTAGATATAATCAGGGCTGTGATGTACCTGCTCGTTGTGCATGCTACTCTTGCAAGCTGCGACTGTCCGTTTGCGCAAGCTTGATGCCATGCCCGTGCTACCGCCGCTGCCTCCCACGCAGGCTACACCCAGGGTTGGATCTTCATTTTCTTGTCCTTCTGAATGCTTGAAGCCCGGCGACCGCCCTCCAACGAGGGCGCGAGGAAGTGCTGTGTAGGTCTGTCCAGCGGCGGCTAGGTTAGGAGCGAACCAGACTGGAGGCTGGAGCGAATGAATTGGGATTTTTCCTGCTGTCGATCGATATGGGAGGCGCTCGTTTGGGCCGCGAGCCCGCTATAGGGCCTGCCTTGCACTTATGTTATTGGCCCATCCAAATTGAAACATTTTTATTCATTTTTACATTGCCTGCTCGTGTGTTGGGACGAACAAAACTAGCGTGGGCCAACCTGGACGACTCAAACTAGGTGCAGACTTTCCAGCCACCTGAGGCGACCGCCCATACCAGCCCCTATGGTGGCGTTGCCCCTTTTTGCGTGTATGATTGGATAGTGAAAAATATTCTAGTGGCGCTTTTGATTTACCCACAGAATGGTTGAATTGCTTGTTTCTATGAACTGAGTTTGCCAATAATGTGAAGGATGCCAATCTTTTCATTCTATTGTAGATTGCTTAGATCTCGATATGCCAAAAGTAATCGCATGAAATATACAGTAAAAGCCAGTGTGATGTGTTTGGCTACAACTAGTCTGACTACACGTCCTCATATAACATATCAAGGACGCACCATCTTACCAGATTAACCATTCGACTTACCCATGTAGTGTGGGAAGAAAGAAGTATTGGGACTGCGTATCCAAGCAATTGATGACATGGACTCCTTCGTACAACCTTGTAAGTGAAAAAGAAGTTGCAATGTGCCTATACAAAGAACTAGTGTAAGTTCAGTTACCTGCTTCTTGGAATTTTAGTTAGCCACTTATTGCAAAATAGTTCAATTACGTTGCTTGGCTTAATTTATTTTGCTACTGATTACATAATGGCACAGCCTATTAATCATATTGTTGACTGCGCCTATCTATGTGTTTGATACTTACTGTTAAGAATTACATGTTTGCCTTAACTTAGATATCTACTTGTTTGTTTAACTGCTTTGCTGCTGCAACAGTGGGTTACAATGATGTTAATAACTACTTTTCAGCATCCAATTGAAACTCTTTAATTCCTTGTTTGTTTAACTGGTTTGCTGTTATAACTCCCAGTTGAGATGTTTTGCTAACTTCAACTTTTCTGAATCCAATCGGAACTTTAATGGCAAAACAGGTTAGCCCAAGATCAAAGAGTGAGGTCCCCATGGACGTTGCATCATCCCACAGCAGTGGCACCGGCCCAATCGTGCATTATGAATTGCCAACTGCTGATGCTCTAGAGGCTAAACTAGTGGTAGAAAGAGATTCTGCTTCTGCACTTAGAGATGAAGTTGACATGTTGAGGAAGCAAACAGCACAATGACAAGCAGTACGCAAGACAACCATTAAATATTTGGTGGATTTCAAAATGAAGCAAGCTGAGACTGACCAGATTGTTAAGGTCCTGAAGGAAAAAAGTAAATTAAATTCCTACTTGGTAAATCATAGGTGAAATCTTCTTTCCATAGTTGAATAACCTTTGTGTTGTCTGTTCATGTAATCAATCAAACCATTTGTTTTAGAGATCATGTAATAATTGGTTTTTTTGTTTTTTGGTTAGTAATTTTATTTGAGCACAAGTCTGTATTAATTGATAAGACTTAGAGACATTTCATTTGGATTGCTCTGCCAGACCTACAAATATGCCAATCGGGCTAAATGTGCATTCAGCAATAGTAGTAGTATAGATGGACCATAAGTGGCACGCATCGGAAAGGGCCAATATGCTGGCTAAAAAAAGGATGTTGTTGTAGCCAAAAAAAAGTACAGCGGTCTGGCTTATGTATGTTAGTTGATATTATTGATCCATATACTCTATAAGTGTTTATATGTCTGTTAGTTCTGTACATTCTTGGTTGATTGACTCGGTATTTGAATCTTGATACATCTTGTGTACATATCTAAATGGGAGTACACATTATGCTGCATGTGACATTTGAGTTGGACATGAAGTGTTCCAAATATTCGAATTCACCTTAAACTGGATTCTAGTTTCTGAATTTGAGTATCGGCATTTGTAAACCATATTCATATATGACAGTGGAATACATCTTTGTCGTCCTTTTGAAGATATACAAAAACACATAGAATGATTTATAAAGATTCATATAGCAATACAAAATGGATTCAAATTTAGTTTCCAGGGTAAACGTGGATGCTTATTGTCCCAAAATTCGAAAGAAGCACAAAATGTCCACTCCCACGTCGGCTGCCCGAAGCCAAGTGTTTGGGAGATGGAAATTACTGTATACCCATTATACGGACAATCCATCGGCCCGATTTCCACTGCTCTAAATAGGGTAGGTTAGTAACTTCAATTAGACGTGACACGACCGCCTCTGTGCCCATTCTGACACGGTGGGCGTCAAACATGGGCGGCAAAACACATTTGATTCAAGCTTGTCCGAAAGACCTCTGTTTCTCCCTCCATTCCCAATTCATACACGGTGGGCGGCAAAACAAACTCGACTCGGCCGAAATCGATGTAGGCAAATATTTTCAATAGGGACAGGTTTGTAACTTCACTCAGACGTGACACAACCACCCTACCTGTCAGCCCCGTTCATACACCGTGGGTGCCAACCATGGGCGCCAACCACCCTCTCCTCGCCCAAAATCGCTCTGGGCAAATATTGGCGAGATGCGAGATTACCGTCCTATCCCCAACCGACGAGATGTCCAAATTTTAAACGGGGGCTAAGTTCGTAACTTTCCCATATTTCAGATAGGCGCGTCCCAAAAACATGGTTCCCCATACCTCTCCCTCCATTTTCCCATTCATACACCGTCCGCACTAGAACACCCCATCCCCACACCAGCCTCCGTCGGCCACCCCATCCATCGCCGCTGTCCTCCACCACATCCATCGCCACCGTCCTCCACCATGCCGGAGCGCCTACCAAGACTGTGTCGTCCACTGCTAGAGATGGATGTTTCTCATCCACGGCGATGGACCAATATCCTTGCATCGCGTCCTCTCGCTTCATCGGCGCCGTCGTCCTTTTTGCCGGGGCTGCTCACATGACCTTCTCTTCCACCGCAACCGGACTTATCCCCCGATGCACCCGTCTACCATCGCAGATCTGCTTCAATGCCACCGACAGCCATCGCACCCCCGATGCCTACACGGCGCCGCAAGAGAGGCGGTACTTCATATCTCCTCAACTTTTTGATATCAACCAGAAAATAGATCTTAACTTGGTTACTCTACTTTCTTTTCAGCTCTTAGAATTTAGTTCTTAGTTCGAAGCAAACAATGGATGCTAAATATCATTTCTCTGGTTTGTAGCTTCAAATCTGCCATGGCACAGCCATAATATGGTTTAATTGATCATGCTTAGGGTTTAATTGATCATGTTTGTTTCGTGGTAGTTTCTTTAATAGAAATCGGAGGGGAAACCCTCTTTTGCTAAAAAATATGCTTAGAGTTTCCCCCTTTTATGATCACTATACGATCAGAATACGTGCTTCGTGTCATAATAACACTGCTCCACCCATCAAGCTAAACAAGCTTCGATGCTCAAATACGAATCTGATATTATTAAAACAGAGTTGTCTAATTGGTCAGCTAAATGTTCCTAAATTAGTTTTGAAAATGCATGTTCGCCGCTCGGGTGTGTATCTCTATAGGGTGCCCATGGTGGGCCGGCCCACCCTGGGATTTTGGGTCGTCCCAGGCCCCGATTCCCCTCTGTTCTGCTGCGCGCTTCCGATCTCTACTCGCCCCCAACTGCCTGCCTCGCCGGTGACTTGGCGTCCCCGGACGACATGACTCGAGGAGGATACGCCGGACTAACAGGAGGCCAGGAGCCGCTCGCCCAATAGCGTCACCGCTGCCTGGGCGCGCCGCCGTGCCTACCTTCCCAGTCCGTTCAGGGCTCAGGCGTGCAGCACCCACCAAGCCAACCCGATTTATCCTGAGATACGTCCTCAACACTCAGCAACCACTCTTCATCACCCATTTTCTAATTGATTCATTACTCATTAGGAAGGACTGTCATTAGGGTTTGTTGTGTGCTCAGTGCTACCTACATGGCTACACATAATGGTTCAAATGTATTTTGGTAATCTTTAATACCTCTAAAGTTCACAGGGTTTTCAAAATTCCAGCCCTCGGAACAGAAACTAGTCATTTTGGATTGTTGGTCGTAGTGACAATGACCCAGATTACTACTGTAAGCCAGGTTTGTTGACAATTTTACTTGTCTTTCTTACTCATTCGATATAATATCCAATTATTCACGTCGATTAGTTGCAAACAATAAGTGCTAGACAAACTTCTTCATTCAGATTTTGGACGGTCTCTTACTGCAGTTACAATTCTGCATACTTGTCCTAATAAGCTCACAAGTAAATGATTGATTCACTACATCTATGCTTGCCTTGTCATATTTGTTGTCAATATTCTTTTAGGGTGGACCACCCTATTTCTAAATACTAGAATCGTAGACATGAGTGAGTAGTATTTCTCTATGTGATCTCTTCCATCATGTGTGGGTAATGAACACTGCATTGTATAGAAAGAAAGTGTCATTTCCAACTTTTACATAGGTTTCAATCTTTTACATGGAATACAATCTGCCTACTTGCTTTGTGTCGCACTACCAACACTCCACCCTTGAAGCTAAACATTACGCCACTCATAACTGCTTAGTTTATTTGTTCAAATACGAATTTCATATGATTCTAATGTTCCTACTTCAGTTTTGAAATGTGTGCCTGCCTGTTATAGAGACATAAGGGGTTTGTATTTCTGTGTGTGATCTGGTCAACACGGTTGGGGAGGTGAACTTTGCATATGCAGGGGTTTATAGGGAGACACTCTCCGAGTTGAATCCGCAATGCATTCCATAGATAATCTGACTACTTTTTATGTTTTCATGAATCTCAGATTCTGAACAGCATCATAATGATTATGAGCTTGCGCGCATGAAAAGAATAAAGCAGAACAATGCCATGGCTGTCAAACTTGGCATTAAGGGACTGAAATCAAGTCTGGATGCAATGCAATGCAAACGCTCTCCACCTACAGATTCATGCTCAGAATATGATCCTAACAGTGATTCTGAGCTACAGGGAGATCTAAGTCAATGTAGCTCCCTAGTGGAGGAGTCAGAGGAAGATGACCTATCTTATTCACCCATCAAGGTACTTGCTCTAACTTTCCAAGGTTACATTGCTCGCACATATCTTGCAACTGATGCTTTGCATTGCTTCTACTTTGTTAAACTGCCTTTACCTTAGTTCACACATCGTGTATGTGAATACGCCCTGCCTATCCATTTTCAGTACATATTCCATCTTTCATCATACCATATTTATCCATTCAAATGTTGTTCTTGTGTATCAGACGTTCAAAAGGAAGAGGGCGATTGCTGATCGTGGAGGAGCACAAGCAAAGTATTTGGAAAAGGTAGTGGCACCTGATAAATCAAATAGACCATTAGGTGTAGTTGCAATATCACCTGACCCACAAAATACCCAAACTCTAGCAGACTAGCCCTACTACACTGGTCATTTCTGATGCCCCAACTCAGCAGACCCCAACTGCAGCAAACAGTATGATTATGCCAGTTGACATAGCACTAGTTGTACGACGCAAAACCCCCATTCCAGCAAAGAGTACACCAAATCCAGTTGCCAAATCCCTTTTCGAACCAGAGAGAGCCCCAATTGCAGCAAATAGGACCCCTGTTCCATTTCTTCCCAGTTTAGAAGACGAAGCTTATGTTGTTGTCAGGAACTTTGTGCGCATCTTTCCTTCATGGAAATATTATACCGCAGACACAGAACAATTTCCAGTCTTCCTCCGCAACTTACGCGTAAGTAATGTACTAATGTTATTCATGGTCATTACTGCATATGTTTCTGCTGACAGAAGAAACAAGATTTCATTCTTTTAAATAGGCGAGGAGCAAACTGGATTGTGATGACGAGCAAGGGTTGGTTGCGCTTTTCAAGCACTCGTTGATGAAGTATCGTTCCTACCTGAGGCAAGCGCACTTTGATGGCAAGCCTGTGAATGAAATTTCTGTAAAGTCTCCGGTGCTACATTTATCCGACGGTGACTGGAATAATCTTGTTACACATTGGTCTCAGCTGCAGCATAAGGTACTGTCTATGATATCACATCACAATTTGAACTACATTTCTACATTTGCCTTAATGTGTCACTTGTACGAAAACTGTTAGCAGAAGAACATTCATTCTCAAGGGACCACAGAATCTCGCAACTATACTGCACACTGCATTGCTCTTGTGAGTACCTCTTACCGTGTATGACCATACTTACTTTCATAGTTGTTTGATTATGTAGCATCACTGCACATGTTAACCTCGTAATCGTCCATTTGGTGGACATTATAAGATCCGTATGGACTCTTACACAAATTTAGAATTAACCCAATGCTTTTGAAGAGGTTTAGCTCTGCAGTCCTCTTGTAAGGACTGAACATGGTCTATCACTGTACTTACATTAATAGCTACTCCCTTCGTCCCATAATATAAGAACGTTTGTACAGTACACCAGTGTTCAAAACACTCTTGTATTATGGGAAGAGGGATTGGTTCATTTTGTAGCATTCTGCATCTTATCTCCCTCGCCCACCATTTACTAAAAAAGATAAGATCTATATTTAATCTTACCAATAAGTAGAATACACAGACAATGCTAGTGCAGAAGTGTAGCCCATTGCTCTTGTCAGTACATTTTGTCCTCTAACGCTTGTACTTCCATGGATTGGAAGTTGATTATGTAGCATCCATCTGTATCTTTTCTTCATTATCCTCTATCCCTTCCAGTATTATCATATCTATAATTACTCTCTACAAAATGTAGAGTACAGGCAATGCTTATGAAGAAGATTCTGTGTTGAAATTCTGGAGTTATCCTTCCCTTGACATGGAGAAGGGCATTATAAAGCCGGTGTTAACTGTTAATGTAAGTCAGTCCTTCTAAAGCATTTATCCTCAACTGCTGTTTAATTTGCTCATACTCCCTATCGTTTACTGCTGTTTAGTTTGCTGTTTCTACCAAAATGCATGTCCGTAAGAACCGTAAGTTCTAAGTTTTACTTGTAAAACCAAATTCCTTATTCATACCATGCACATTACTTAATACTCCCTATATGTATGCTTGGTTTTGTGGATCTATAATCCAGTGTGTGGTGAAGCAGCCCACATTTGCACCTTGTCATCTCCTATTTTATCTTACTGATGTGGCTGATGATATGAACAACATGTCATGCACATTATCCAAAATAGATACAATGATTTTCTTTTCCCTTCATCTATGCTTGTTATGTTGACATGGTAATCCAGTAGTGTGGTGAAGCTCCCCGCATTATGAACAATGCCAAATTATGCTATTGATATTTTGAACTTACTCTTTATTTTCTAATTTGAAATTGGATAGAATTGACAGAACAGTTATCATCTTTGTTTATACACGTGCAAAACCTGTCATCTCTCTGCTTTGTTTCAGGGTGATATGCCTGATGGCATGCACAAGTCTGCTGAAGGCTGTGAGACAAACCCAACATATATTGTAGCAAAGCGGCAAAACATCTTAAGATAGCGAGACAACCCCAAAGTCTTGTCTTGATGCAGTGTTCAAGTTACTTGAGACTAATAGTCAGACAAGCTCACAAAATTCATTGTCTGAATCAGTTCGACTTCTTCAGTCCCAAGTTCTAGCAAAAAGGCATTCTGCAACTCAAAAAGGCATTGACTTGAAGGCCGAAATGTAGACCGGGCCGTTTTGGGCCCAGTTAGCTCACGGGCCATTACCAGGCCGAAACATATCTCGGGCCTTAGTTGGCCCACTGATATCATGGGCCTTTAAGAGGCCGAAAGCTTAGTATAGGCATCAACGAGCCGAATTACGCGACAGGCCTTTAACAGGCCCAAAGTCACGTTGGGCTTAACTATTGCCACCTTTAGCACGGGCCGTTAGTGGGCCCGATGTCCCGTCGGACCATATATTGCCCATGGGCAGCATGGGCCATTCCCAGGCCGAAAGTCACACCCGGCTGAAATGGGCCCGTGTCTACATCAGTCCGAAAGTCACTAGGCTGTAGTTGGGCCCAAATATTTGGCGAACAATTAACGGGCCAGATTTGGCTTTCGGCCACGAATGGGCCCAAATATTGGGTGAACAATTAACGGGCCAGATCTGGCTTCGGGCCGTAAATGGGCCCAAATATTGGGCGAACAATTAACGGGCCAGATCTGGCTTCGGGCCGTAAATGGGCCTTTATTAAGCAGGCTGTTATTGGGCTGGCCCACTAGTACCTGATTAAGTTCTGCGGGCCTTTGACTGGGCCGGCCTTTTTAACCTATATGGGCCTCTGTTGGGCCCAGCCACGTGTCGACGTATCATAGGCATGTCTCCTCCAATGGACGGGCGACATCTGGCCCACTGAAGAGCTAACAGGTGTTCCCTTCGGCCAATCAGAATTTTACACGTGGAAATTTCCCATTGGTCGGGGCTGTTAACGGGTTATCGGATCCAAAATCCGACCCGATAGCTTAACGGCGTTCCATTACGGTGGATGCCACATGTCGGTCACCCTTGACGAAAGCACTTCTGTGACGCGCGATTTATCGTCATGGAAGTGGACACTTCTGTGATGATAATTTTGGTAATGTCATGGAACACTTCTACGACAGCACAAGTATGACTATCTTGATTTTGTCATAAATTTGTCATGGATGTACATGCATGACAAAAAACGCAACCTACTGTGACAAACACGTATCATCACGGAAGTGTATTTGTTTTGTAGTGCTTGCTAACTTCAACACAAGCATTCTTTAAATTCATAATCACCCAACTAGAATGACTTTAATATCACTACATCCATATCTCAAAACAATTATCAACTACCAAATTGATCATAGCATCCAATTCACTTCATATGATAGTTTTTATTATACTCAACTTGGATGCTCATCATTCTAGGACCAATTTATAACCATAGAAAATACCATGCTGTTCTAAAAGACTCTCAAAATAATATAAGTGAAGTATGAGAGATCAACAATTTCTTCAAAATTAATCCACCGCCATGCTCTAAAAGATATAAGTGAAGCACTAGAGCAAAAACTATCAAGCTCAAAAGATATAAGTGAAGAACATAGAGTATTCTAACAAATTTCAATCAAGTAGGCTTCTCCCAAAAGGTGTGTTACAGAAAGGATGATTGTGGTAAACTAAAAATCAAAGACTAATATAATACACGACGCTCCAAGCAAAACACATATCATGTGGCGAATAAAAATATAGCTCCAAGTAAAGTTACCAATGAACGAAGACGAAAGAGGGGATGCCTTCCGGGGGCATCCCCAAGCTTAGGCTTTTGGCTATTCTTGAATATCTTGGGGTGCCTTGGGCATCCCCAATATTAGGCTTTTTCCACTCTTTATTCCATATTCCATCAAAGCTTTACCCAAAACTTGAAAACTTCACAACACAAAACTCAACAGGGAATCTCAGAAGCTCCGTTAGTGAAAGTTAACAAAACCACCACATAAGGTACTGTAATTTACTCATTCTTTATTTATATTGGTTTTAAACCTACTGTATTCTAACTTCTCTATGGTTTATAAACTATTTTACTAGCCATAGATGCATCAAAATAAGCAAAAAACACACGAAAAACAGAATCTGTCAAAAACAGAACAGTCTGTAGCAATCTGTAGCTAACACAAACTTCTAGAACCTTACAAATCCTACCAAAGTAGGACGTCCTAAAAAATTTGTTTATTGAACAGCATCAAAAAGAATCAATGCAAAATCTCTTTTCTGTGATTTATTGAATTGTTTCTCGTGAGTGCAAAGTTTCTGTTTTTCAGCAGAATCAAATCAACTATCATCATAGGTTATCCTATAGGTTCTACTTGGCACAAACACTGATTAAAACATGAAAACACCTCTAAACAGAAATTAGATGCAAAATTTATTACTAAACAGGAACAAAAACAAAAAACACAAATAAAATTGGGTTGCCTCCCAACTAGCGCTATCGTTTAACGCCCCTAGCTAGGCATAAAAGCAAAGATAGATCTAAGTAGTGCCATCTTTGGCACTTGATTCGTAGGTAGCTAGCATGATAGATTCATAAGGTCATTTGACTTTCTTTCTTGGAAAGTGCTCCATGCCTTTCTTTAATAGAAATTGGAATCTAATATTCCCTTCTTTCATATCAATAATCGCACCAATCGTTCTAAGGAAAGGTCTACCAAGAATAATAGGGCAAGCTGCAATCTATATCAAGAATGATAAAATCAAGGGGCACCAAATTTCTATTTGCAACAATAAGGACATCATTGATTATTCCCATTGGCTTTTTAATGGTGGAATCCGCAAGGTGCAAATTTAAAGAGCAATCATCAAGATCATGGAAACCTAGAATATCACATAAAGTTTTCGGAATCGTGGAAACACTAGCACCCAAATCACACAAAGCAAAACACTCACAATCTTTGATTTTAATCTTTATAGTAGGTTCCCACTCATCATTAAGTTTTCTAGGTATAGAAACTTCCAAATTAAGTTTTTCATCAAAAGATTGCATCAAGGCATCAACAATATGTTTGGTAAATGCTTTATTTTGACTATAAGCATGAGGAGAATTAACAACGGATTTAACAAGGAAATACAACTTTCTAAAGTACAATTATCATAATCAAATTCCTTGAAATCCGAGATGGTGGGTTCAATACTATTTGAAGTCATGACCTCTCCAATCCCACTCTTACCAAATTTAGCATCAAGATCTAAAAACTCCAAATTCTTGGTACGCCTTATAAATAAAGTTGACTCATCTCCAGTCCCATTATTATCAAGATTAATATTGCAAAACAAAGATCTAATAGGAGACACATCAATAACTTTAAGATCTTCATCATTATTTTCATGGAAACTAGAAGAACACGCTTTTACAAAGCAATCTTTCTTAGCACGCAATCTAGTGGTTCTTTCTTTGCACTCGTCAATGGAACTTCTCATAGCTTTGAGAGACTCATTGATATCATGCTTAGGAGAGGAAGATCTAAGTTTAAGAGAATCAACATCAAGCGAAAGTCTATCAATGTTCCTAGCCAAATCATCAACTTTGAGCAATTTTTCTTCAAGCAAAGCATTAAAATTCTTTTGAGAGATCATAAATTTTTTCACACTATTTTCAAAATCAGAGGGAATCTTATTAAAATTACCATAAGAATTATTGTAGGAATTTCCAAAATTATTAGAGGAATTGCTAGGGAACGGTCTAGGATTAAAGTTTCCTCTATAAGCATTATTTCCAAAATTATTCCTACCAACAAAATTTACATCCATAGATTCATTATTATTCTCAATCAAGGTAGATAAAGGCATATCATTGAGATTAATAGAAGAACTCTTAGTAGAAACAATCTCATAAGCTTATCCATCTTTCCACTCAAAACATTAATTTCTTCTATAGCATGCACTTTTTTACTAGTAGATCGTTCGGTGTGCCATTGAGAATAATTAGCCATAATATTATCAAAAAGTTTTGTAGCATCTCCTAAAGTGATTTCCATAAATGTGCCTCCGGCGGCCGAATCTAAAAGATTTCTAGATGCAAAGTTTAATCCGGCATAAAAAATTTGTATGATCATCCATAAATTCAAACCATGATTAGGGCAATTGCGAATCATTAATTTCATTATTTCCCAAGATTGGGCAACATGCTCATGATCAAGTTGTTTAAAATTCATAATATCATTCCTAAGGGAGATGATCTTAGCGGGAGGAAAATACTTAGAGATAAAAGCATCTTTGCACTTGTTCCAAGAATCAATACTATTTTTAGGCAAAGACGAAAACCAAACTTTAGCACGATCTCTAAGTGAAAACGGAAATAACTTCAATTTAACAATATCATTATCCGTATCTTTTTTATTTTGCATCTCACACAAATCAACAAAGTTGTTTAGATGGGTAGCGGCATCTTCACTAGGAAGGTCGGAGAATTGATCTTTCATAACAAGATTCAGCAAAGCAGCATTGATTTCACAAGACTCAACATCATTAAGAGGAGCAATCGGAGTACTAAGGAAATTATTATTATTGGTATTGGAGAAATCACACAATTTGGTATTATCTTGCGCCATGGCGACAAGTAATCCAACACACAAGCAAACAGAAAAAGGCAAGCGAAAGAGAGAGGAAGAAGAAGGCAAGCGGAAAAGAGAGGAGATTGGGAAAGAGAGGGCGAATAAAACGGCAAGGGTGAGGTGGGGAGAGGAAAACGAGAGACAAATGGCAAATAATGTAAATGCGAGGGAGATGAGTTTGTGATGGGTACTTGGTATGTCTTGACTTGAGCGAAGACCTCTCCGGCAACGGCGCCAGAAATCCTTCTTGCTACGTCTTGAGCTTGCGTTGGTTTTCCATGAAGAGGAAAGGGTGATGCAGCACAGTAGCGTAAGTATTTCCCTCAGTTTTTGAGAACCAAGGTATCAATCCAGTAGGAGGCTCCTCACAAGTCCCACGAACCTACACAAACAAACAAAGAACTCGCAACCAACGCGATAAAGGGGTTGTCAATCCCTTCACAGACACTTGCGAAAGTGAGATCTGATAGAGATAATATGATAAGATAAATATATTTTTTGTATTTTATAATATAGATGCAGAAAATAAAGATGCAAATAAAAGAAGATTGAAAGCTTATATGATAAAAGATAGACCCGGGGGCCATAGGTTTCACTAGAGGCTTCTCTCAAGATAGCATAAGTATTACGGTGGGTGAAAAAATTACTATCGAGCAATTGATAGAAAAGTGAATAATTATGAGATTATCTTGGCATGATCATGTATATAGGCATCACGTCTGCAACAAGTAGACCGACTCCTGCCTGCATCTACTACTATTATTCCACACATCGACCGCTATCCAGCATGCATCTAGAATATAAAGTTCATAAGAACAGAGTAACACATTAAGAAAGATGACATGATGTAGAGGGATAAACTCAAGCAATATGATATAAACCCCATCTTTTTATCCTCGATGGCAACAATACAATACGTGCCTTGCAACCCTTTCTGTCACTGGGTAAGGACATCGCAAGATTGAACCCAAAGCTAAGCACTTCTCCCATGGTAAGAAAGATCAATCTAGTAGGCCAAACCAAACCGATAATTCAAAGAGACTTGCAAAGATAACTCAATCATACATAAAAGAATTCAGAGAAGATTCAAATATTATTCATAGATAAACTTGAGCATAAACCCACAATTCAACGGATCTCGATGAACACACCGCAAAAAGAGTTTACATCGAATAGATCTCCACAAGAGAGGGGGAGAACATTGTATTGAGATCCAAAAAGAGAGAAGAAGCCATCTAGCTAATAACTATGGACCTGAAGGTCTATGGTAAACTACTCACAACTCATCGGAAGGGCTATGGTGTTGATGTAGAAGCCCTCCATGGTGGATTCCCCCTCCGGCAGAACACCGGCGAAGGCTCCAAGATGGGATCTCACGGATACAGAAGGTTACGGTGGCGGAAATATTTCTTTGGTGGCTCCCTGGATGTTTTCAGGGTATGTAGACTTATATAGGAGGAAGAAGTATGTTGGTGGCCGCTCGAGGGGCCCACGAGACAGGGGGCGTGCCCAGGAGGGGTGGGCGCGCCCTCCTATCTCGTGGCCGCCTCGGCTGCTTCTTGGCTTGCACTCCAAGTCCTTCGGATCATGTTCGTTCCAAAAATCATGCTCCCGAAGGTTTCATTCCTTTTCTTCGAAATACTGAAATAGGCAAAAAAACAGCAATACGGGCTGGGCCTCCGGTTAGTAGGTTAGTCCCGAAAATGATATAAATGTGTAAAATAAAGCCCATAAACATCCAAAACAGGAAATATAATAGCATGGAACAATCAAAAATTATAGATACGTTGGAGACGTATCAAGCAGCGGTGGCCTTACTTGGACCCGAGCGGCGGCGACCTACCGTGTTCTACTCTTCCTTGTCTTCTGTGTGGCGCGGCCTCGTTGGCAGCGGGGCGGGGCCTCGGCGGAGCCGACGATGTCCTCTGTCTCGTTCCTAGCGGGCGGCGCCTCGGCGGAGCAGTGGAAATCCTCCCCCTCATTGCCGGCAGGGTGGGGCCTCGGCTGAGCCGGCGATGTCCTCTGCCTCATTGTTGGCGTCACGGGGCCTCAGCGGAGTAGGGCCTTGTCGACGCCAGCAGAGCGGGGACTCGTCAGAGCCGGCATTGTCCTCTGCCTCGTCCTTGGTCTCGCCGAACAGCGCATCGCTTGCTTCATTGCCTTCTTTGTAGGCGGTCGCAGCCTCCGCCACTCACATGCAGTACCGCCACGCTCGAGGCGGCCCTCGCGGGCGGAGCAGTACGAGTCGAGCATCACCTCCTGCTCCGCCCGCTCCGCGGTGATCTGCTCCTCCGCCTGCAGGTGCTCCTGGAGGAGATGGTGGTTGTAGGCGGCGTCGGCCTGCGCCTCCCGGAACTGCTCCTCACGCTTCTGCCTCACTATGTCCATGGGTTGGGCACGGGCCTCGCCGATGGTCATGGTGCAATGCACCGGCGAGGATGACGTGGAGGAGGGGGTTCACGCCGAATCGTCAACTACCATGTTCTCCATTGGGACGTCGTCGTCCTCCGGCTGCCTGCCGTCTAGCCGATCGACAGCAATGGCTGCCATCTCCTTGTGGTCCGTCGTCCGCCCGTCCCAAAGAGCGCTGGAGTGCGAGGAAGTCATGGTGGGCAGTAGTGGTGTGGACAGGAGAAAGGGAATGGATGCGGATGACTCCGGCTATGGCCGGCGCAGCAGTTTATATAGCAATGGTGGGCGGCGGAGGGACGGACGTGTGGTGCCGGAGTAGCCACCTCGGCAATCGCGTATCATTAATATGGGTGGAAGATGGACGGGCGGACGGCACTTGTGTCGTTTGAAGGCGAAGCAATCGCCTGCACCGGGAAGCGGGGCGGGCGGCGTTGACTGTTTTGGGTGGAAAGCGCGCGCAGGCAAGGAGATGACTTTACTTGGAGAGGATGACAATAGGGACCCACCAGGGCCATAGCCTCATGTACGCAAGTGCCTCCTTATTATATAAAAACTATAAAACAAATTCTTCCTCCTGGTTTCCTGACATCACGGTCCCACACCATTGTCAACCTATGTAGTCAATGAACGAGAGAATTTCACAAGAAGCAGCCGACAGCTGGGACCAAGTAGCTCGAGCAGTATTTGTCTATTTGAGGTGTGAGCACTGCAGAGTTTTTTGATGTTTAGCTCAGATATTAATTTTTCTCCTCTGAACAACAACGAAAACATCGCTGCAGGTATTAACTGGGCGGGTTGTGGCCCGTCTAGCCCAGGCCAGATATCCAGCCCAGATATTAATTTTTTTCAAGCTGAAAATGGCTAGCCCAGCTATACTTTTTTTAGGAATACCCAGGCAAGGTCAAGTTGTTATTCTCCGCCCCGCTGGGCTGCAAATCTTTCCTAGGAGGGATGCATTAGGCTCAACAAGAAAATGTGCTTTAAGAAATAATAAATGGGATTTAATTATAAAAATTGGGCAGTAACTATAAAAAAATGCACCAAACACGTAATTACTTAATAAAATATTGTTTTTGGATATTGAAAATTTTAATTTCATTAATTGTTGCGAGCGCAATGTTTCGTTGGATTTTTACGTAATATAAATTTATATTGAAATTGTATTTATTCTGACTAAAATTTCGGGATAAAATTTTTTTGGAACCCATCAAAATGTGGGAAATTTTATTGAATTCTGTCTTCAACGGTTGGTTGAAATTATAAATCGTTGTCCTAGCTATAAAATGGGTTTTACTTTTAACAAACTATAAATGGGCTGTAGTAAATTCCATTATAATTCAAAAATGGGATGTGCATTCTTACAAATCGCAAATGGGCTATAAGTTCTCTGCCACACACTTGTGGGCCTACTAAGTTGACGTGTCCCCTAAAAAAATAAGTTGACGCGTATGCAAGGCTTTATCAACTTATTATAGTCAACACACGGTTCTAGCAGCAGTGGCCGTTGGATGTCTATCCAACGGATGTCGTGCTTCTTCTTCAATCTCGGATATTCTTAGCTTCGGCTGCCCAAAAAATTATTCCTCCCCTTGACATATGGGGCGCACCATTTCAGAGGCTGACCTGTAGGCATACTAAGTTGGCACGTACCAAGGGCTTTGTCAACTTAGTCAATATAAACGATTCTAGCTTCAGTGACCGTACGATGTCCATCCAACGGCCATAGTACTTCTTCAACCTCTGGTCTTCTTGCTCCAGCCGCCCAAAGCAGCGCCGGCCGTGCCGCGTGCTCCTGCCTTCCGTGGTCGGATGTGCTGCCGCGGAGGCCTCACCGCCCCCATACTACTCCCACTGTTGGCCAGGCCATCCCTCCACTCACCCATACCCCCTGTTATTCTACAGCGATGGCAGCCTCACACCGCAGCCGAACCAGTGAACCCTCGTACTCCTCTCCGCGTGGGCATTCACTGTCGCGTCTTCCCCGGCTCAGCGGCATCCCCTTCCTAGGCCTCGCTGTCGTCCACCGCCGTGGTGCTCTCGGCGCGGCATGGTCAATGTGGTCAACGACCGACTTCCATCGGAAGAGTACTGTACGTGGAGAGGCTGATAGCTGGGTCCACGACAGCCGCAAAAGTGCCTCCTTATTACGCGGAAAATAATGATTCCTCCACCTGACAGCAGGGACCCACCGGACGGGCCACCGTATTTCACGAAAAAAATGTTTCCCCCCTGACTGCTGGAACCCACCAGCTACATCTTTGCACGCAAGGAAGTGTGTCCGGGTAAAAAATGATTCGCCCCCCCCCCTAACTGCTGGGACCCACCAACTACATCTTCGCACGCAAGGAAGTGCCTGGCAGTCGGGACCCACCTGGTCAAAGCGTACGTAGCGTTGTCATTCTGGTCGCGAACGTGTACGTACATACCGGTGGATGTAGAGGCGTGCACGTGTCATAATAGAGGCGCGCACGTAGCATGTACACGTACGTATAGTGGCCAGTGTGCAAGAAAGAAAATACGGCCACGTACGTACATACGGGCGGGGTCTCGAACACCTACTCGCACATATGTACGGCCAGGGCTCGTGTACATGGCTGGGTCGGAACAGAGAAACAGCGTCGTCGTCGTGTTCATGGGGAGCCAACCGGTTGGGTCAGAACGGAATGCATCGTCGTGTTCATCGGGAGGGTATGGACGAAATAGGCAATGGAAACGAGGCCTGGCGTACCGCACAACTGAGGAAACGACCTTGTGTTCGACCGGCCACGTTCGAAACGGGATCATGTTCATCGGGAGGGGTCTGGCGTACCGCAAAATGGAGGAAACGGACCTCCTACGGTCGAAACGGGGGTCTTGTTGATCGGGAGGGGTGTGGCGTACCACAAAACGGACGAAACAAACTTGTGTTGGAGCGCTATGGTCGAAACAGGGGTCCTATTCATTAGAAGGGGTGTGACGTACCGCAAAACGGGACTCCACGGTATACTGTTCATCTCCACCGTCGACCTCCTCCAGCCTCCACCTGCGATTGTTCATCCACGGGCTCCTGTTCATCCAGCCTCCACCGCGCGCTACTCCACCGGCTACTGTTCAACCACCCCTCTCCACGGGCTCCTGTTCAACCACCCCTCCACGGGCTACTGTTGAACCACCCCTCCACCGTCTACTGTTCATCCATCCCTCCACGGGGTCGTCCTGTTCATCCAGCCCTCCCGGGGTCCTGTTCATCCAGCCCCAACTGGCTCGATCGATCGGGTCC
>NC_041387.1:628928133-628965491 GCF_002162155.2 Triticum dicoccoides
GTTCATCCAGAGGCAGCATCGATCGGCTTCAGTTAGCAGCAGTAGTGAAGGAATCGCTCGATCGCTCGGGTTCAGTAACGCGTAGCCTGCAGTGCAATCGCTCGGGTTCAGTTAGAGCCCAATGCCTTGCTCAGGTTCAGTTAGAGCCAATGACTCGCACACACGCGCGTACGTGTACGAGAGAAACGCGCATCGCTCGGCCCCCGACCACCCACCATAACCGGGAACTCACCAAAATTTTCCTCGCCCTCGCTTCTACCACGGGTTTTTCCGTCATGGATGGCCCAAAGAATGTCATGCAGCTGCGTCTTCGGCCTGCCCAGGACGAAAAGCCCATTTACTGTCATGATTTTTTTCATAGAAGTAGGAGCCCACCACATCTATGATGATACCGGGTTTTGTCACAATTATCGTCATAGAAATGTCATAAGTATGACAGAAAAAACATTCGTTCGTCCCAAAATGTCACAGATGTATCTTTTTTTATAGTGCTCTCAACTCAGGCATTTGCTTGAAATATTAACTTCAACTCTTGGAACATCTCATATGGTCCATGACGTTCAAAACGTCGTTGAAGTCCAGATTCTAAGTCGTAAAGCATGGCACACTGAACTATCAAGTAGTCAAAAACACGGGTCTGCCAGGCATTCACAATGTCTGCAGTTGCGGGCGCGGGTGGTATACCTAACAGTGCTTCCAGGACGTAATTCTTCTGTGCAGCAATGTGGCCCATTAGTTCTCCCGGGGGGTTCCGGTAACCCTCCGGCACTCCGGTTTTCTCCGAAATCACACGAAATAGTTCCGGTGTCCGAATATAGCCGTCCAATATATCAATCTTTATGTCTCGACCATTTAGAGACTCCTCATCATGTCCGTGATCATATCCGGGACTCCGAACTATCTTTGGTACATCAAAACACATAAACTCATAATACCGATCGTCACCAAACTTTAAGCGTGTGGACCCTACGGGTTCGAGAACTATATAGACATGACTGAGACACGTCTCCGGTCAATAACCAGTAGCGGAACCTGGATGCTCATATTGGTTCCTACATATTCTACAAAGATCTTTATCGATCAAACCGCATAACAACATCTGTTGTTCCCTTTGTCATCGGTATGTTACTTGCCCGAGATTCGATCGTTGGTATCTCAATACCTAGTTCGATATCGTTACCAGCAAGTCTCTTTACTCGTTCTGTAATACTTCATCCCGCAACTAACTCATTAGTCACAATGCTTGCAAGGCTTATAGTGATGAGTATTACCGAGAGAGCCCATAGATACCTCTCCAAAACACGGAGTGACAAATCCTAATCTCGATCTATGCCAACCCAACAAACAACTTCGGAGACACCTATAGAGCACCATTATAATCACCCTTTTACGTTGTGACTTTTGGTAGCACACAAAGTGTTCTTCCGACATTCAGGAGTTGCATAATCTCATAGTCTGAGGAACTTGTATAAGTCATGAAGAAAGCAGTAGCAATGAAACTAACACGATCATAATGCTAAGCTAATGGATGGGTCTTGTCCATCACATCATTCTCCTAATGATGTGATACCGTTCATGAAATGACAACACATGTCTAAGGTTAGGAGACTTAACCATCTTTGATTAATGAGCTAGTCAAGTAGAGGCATACTAGGGACTATAGGTTTTGTCTATGTATCCATGTACTAAGTTTCCGGTGAATAAAATTCTAGCATGAATAATAAACATTTATCATTGATTAAGGAAATAAATAATAACTTTATTATTGCCTCGAGGGCATACTTCCTTTAGCAAACGTTATGAACGTTTGGCTAGCTCAATATGATGACTACTTGATAGTTTAGTGCACCATGCTTTACGGCTTGGAACTGGGACATCAAAAACGTTTTTGAAATGTCACGGAGCATATGAGATGTTCCAAGAGCTAAAATTGGTATTTCAGACTCATGCCCAAGTCAAGAGGTATGAGACCTCTGACAAGTACTTTTCCTAAAAGATGGAGGAGAATTGCTCAACTAGTGAGCATGTGCTCAGAATGTCTGGGTACTACAATCACTTGAATCAAGTGGGAGTTAATCTTCCAGATAAGATAATGATTGACAGAGTTCTCTAGTCACCATCAACAAGTTACTGGAAGTTCGTGATGAACTATAGTATGCACGGGATGACGAAACCGATTCCCAAGCTCTTCGTGATGCTAAAATGACGAAGGTAGAAATCAAGAAAGAGCATCAAGTGTTGATGATTAAACAATACCACTAGTTTCAAGAAAAGGGCAAAGGGAAAGAAAGGGAACTTCAAGAAGAATAGCAAGCAAGTTGTCACTCCCGTGAAAAAGCCCAAAGCTAGACCAAAGCCTAAAACTGAGTGCTTCTACTGCAAAGGAAATGGTCACTGGAAGCGGAAATACCCTGACTATTTGGTGGATAATAAGGATGGTAAAGTGAACAAGGGTATATGTGATATACAAGTTATTGATGTGTACTTTACTAGTGTTTATAGTAACCCCTGGGTATTTGATACTTGTTCGGTAGCTAAGATTAGTAACTCGAAACTGGAGTTACAGAATAAACAGAGACTAGTTGAGGGTGAAGTGACGATGAGTGTTGGAAGTGGTTCCAAGATTGATATGATCAGCATCGCACGCTCCCTATACTTTTAGGATTGGTTTTGAACCTAAATAAATGTTATTTGGTGTTTGCGTTGAGCATGAATATGATTAGATCATGTTAATTGCAATACAATTATTCATTTAAGACAGAGAATAATTGTTATTCCATTTACATGAATAAAACCTTCTATGGTCATACACCCAATGTTGATGGTTTATTGAATCTCGATTGTGGTAATACATATATTCATAGTATTGATGCCAAAAGATGCAAAGTTGATAATGATAGTGCAACTTATTTCTGGCACTGCCGTTTTTGGTCATATCGGTGTAAAGCGAATGAAGAAACTCCATGCTGATGGACTTTTGGAATCACTTGATTATGAATCACTTGGTGCTTGCGAACCGTGCTCATGGGCAAGATGACTAAAACTCCGTTGTTTGGAACAATGGAACGAGCTACTGACTTGCTGGAAATAATACATATCGATGTATGCGGTCCAATGAATGTTGATGCTCGTGACAGGTATCGCTATTTTTTGACCTTCACAGATGGTTTGAGCAGATATGGGTATATATACTTAATGAAACACTAGTCTGAAACATTTGATAAGTTCAAAAAATTTCAGAGTGAAGTGGAGAATCATCGTAACAAGAAAATAAAGTTTCTACAAACTAATCGTGGAGGAGAATATTTGAGTTACGAGTTTGTCCTTCATTTAAAATAATGTGGAATAGTTTCACAGCTCACACCACATGGAACACCACAGCGTTATAGTGTGTCCGAACGTCATAACCGTACTTTATTAGATATGGTGTGATCTATGATGTCTCTTTCTGATTTACTGCTATCGTTTTGGGGTTATGCTTTAGAGACGACTGCATTCACTTTAAATAGGGCACCATCAAAATCCGTTGAAATGACGCCTTATGCACTGTAGTTTGGCAAGAAACCAAAGTTGTCGTTTCTTAAAAGTTTGGGGCTGCAATGCTTATGTGAAAAAGCTTCAACCTGATAAGCTCGAATCCAAATCGGAGAAATGCGTCTTCATAGGATACCAAAAGGAAATTGTTGGGTACACCTTCTATCACAGATCCGAAGGCAAGATTGTTGCTAAGAATGGATTCTTTCTAGAGAAGGAGTTTCTCTCGAAAGAAGTGAGTGGGAGGAAAGTAGAACTTGATGAGGTAATTATACCTTCTCCTGAATTGGAAAGTAGTTCATCACAGAAATTAGTTCCAGTGATTCCTACACCAATTAGTGAGGAAGCTAATGATGATGATCATGAAACTTCAGATCAAGTTACTACCGAACCTCGTAGGTCAACTAGAGTATGATCCGCACTAGAGTGGTACGGTAATCCAATTCTGGAAGTCATGTTACTAGACCATGATGAACCTATGAACTATGAGGAAGCGATGATGAGCCTAGATTCCGCAAAATGGCTTGAGGCCATGAAATCTGAGATGGGATCCATGTATGAGGACAAAGTGTGGACTTTGGTGGACTTGCCCGATGATCGACAAGCCATTAAGAATAAATGGATCTTCAAGAGGAAGATGGACACTGATAGTAGTGTTACTATCTACAAACTTCGAATTGTCTCAAAAGGTTTTCGACAAGTTCAAGGAGTTGACTACGATGAGACTTTCTCACCCATAGCGATGTTTAAGTCTGTCCGAATCATGTTAGCAATTGCCGCATTTCATGATTATGAAATTTCATAGATGGATGTCAAAACTGCATTCCTGAATGGATTTCTAGAAGAAGAGTTGTATATGATGCAACTAGAAGGTTTTGTCGATCCAAAGGGTGCTAAGAAAGTGTGCAAGCTCCAGCGATCCTTTTATGGACTGGTGCAAGCCTCTCAGAGTTGGAATAAATTCTTTGATAGTGTGATCAAAGCATATGGTTTTATGCAGACTTTTGGAGAAGCCTGTATTTACAAGAAAGTGAGTGGGAGCTCTGTAGCATTTCTAATATTATATGTGGATGACATATTGTTGATTGGAAATGGTATAGAATTTCTGGATAGCATAAAGGGACACTTGAATAAGAGTTTTAAATGAAAGACCTCGGTGAAGCTGCTTATATATTGGGCATCAAGATCTATAGAGATAGATTAAGACGCTTAATTGGACTTCCACAAAACACATACCTTGATAAAGTTTTGAAAAGGTTCAAAAAATTGATCAGTCAAAGAAAGGGTTCTTGCGTGTATTACAAGGTGTAAAGTTGAGTAAGACTCAAAGCCCGACCACGACAGAAAATAGAAAGAGAATGAAAGTCATTCCCTATGCCACAGTCATAGGTTCTATAAAGTATGTTGTGCTGTGTACTAGAGCTATTGTGTACCTTGCCATGGTTTTGGCAAGAGGGTACAATAGTGATCTAGGAGTAGATCAATGGACAGCGGTCAAAATTATCCTTAGTGAGGACTAAGGAAATATCTCTCGGAGATGTGGGTGATAAAGAGTTCATCGTAAAAAGTTATGTTGATGCAAGCGTTTACACTGATCCAGATGACTCTAAGTCTCAATCTGGATACCTATTGTAATTGGGAGCAACTAGCTAGAGTAGCTCTATGCAGAGCATTGTAGACATATAATATTTTCAAAATACATACGGCTCTGAATGTGATAGACCCGTTGACTAAACTTCTCTCACAAGCAAAATCTGATCATATCATAGTACTCTTTGGGTGTTAATCACATAGTGATGTGAACTAGATTATTGACTCTAGTAAACCCTTTGGGTGTTGGTCACATGACGATGTGAGCTATGGATGTTAATCACATACAGATGTGAATATTTGTGTTAAATCACATGGTGATGTGAACTAGATTATTGACTCTAGTGCAAGTCGGAGACTGAAGGAAATATGCCCTAGAGGCAATAATGAAGTTATTATTTATTTCCTTAATTCATGATAAATGTTTATTATTAATGCTAGAATTGTATTAACCGGAAACTTGGTACATGTGTGAATACATAGACAAAACATATAGTCCCTAGTATGCCTCTACTTGACTAGCTCGTTAATCAGAGATGGTTATGTTTCCTAACCATAGACATGTGTTGTCATTTGATGAACGGGATCACATCATTAGGAGCATGATGTGATGGACATGACCCATCCGTTAGCTTAGCATTATGATCGTGTTAGTTTCATTGCTACTGCTTTCTTCATGACTTATAAAAGTTCCTCAGACTATGAGATTATGCAACTCCTGAATACCGGAAGAACACTTTTTGTGCTACCAAATGTCACAACGTAAAAGGGTGATTATAAAGGTGCTCTACAGGTGTCTCCGAAGGTGTTTGTCGGGTTGGCATAGATCAAGATTAGGATTTGTCACTCCTTGTTTCAGAGAGGTATCTCTGGGCCCTCTCGGTAATACTCATCACTATAACTGTCGGTGTCAAAACCGGCGGATCTCGGGTAGGGGGTCCCGAACTGTGCGTCTAGGCGGATGGTAACAGGAGACGAGGGACACGATGTTTTTACCCAGGTTTGGGCCCTCTTGATGGAGGTAAAACCCTACGTCCTGCTTGATTAATATTGATGCTGTGGGTTACAAGAGTAGATCTACCACGAGATCAAGGAGGCTAAACCCTAGAAGCTAGCCTATGGTATGATTGTTGTTCGTCCTATGGACTAAAGCCATCCGGTTTATATAGACACCGGAGAGGGCTAGGGTTACACAGAGTCGGTTACAATGGTAGGAGATCTACATATCCGTATCGCCAAGCTTGCCTTCCACACCAAGGAAAGTCCCATCTGGACACGGGACGAAGTCTTCAATCTTGTATCTTCATAGTCTTGGAGTCCGGCCGATGATGGTAGTTCGGCTATCCGGACACCCCCTAGTCCAGGACTCCCTCAGTAGCCCCTGAACCAGGCTTCAATGACGATGAGTCCGGCACGCATATTGTCTTCGGCATTGCAAGGCGGGTTCCTCCTCCGAATAATTTATAGAAGATTGTGAACACCAGGATAGTGTCTGGCTCTGCAAAAATAAATTCCACATACCACCGTAGAGAGAATAATATTACACAAGATCAATCTGCTGACGTATTCTGCGGTGTGACGTCACACCACTTCCAAGCCTTTACTCGAATTGTTTTAATTGTTCCACCTCAGCGCGTTTAGCGAGGCGGTTTCCTTGGCATGTCTTGTCGAAGCAGAGATCGTGTTCCCCTTATTCCGGGATTCCCATCAATATGGACGTGGGTAACCCAACCGCGCCATTGATTGCGGCGCTTGGGAGATAAGCGAGTTTTATCAGGCTGGTGGGGACGCATGTTTTCGTCCGCCCATATAAGGGGATAAAGATCCAATACTTTTACCTATGCCTTCTTCCTCCTTGGCTTATCCATCTCTGCGAACTCGAGCTCTAGTGCCCAAGCCCGCACATCTCACCTCAACCTTCTCCAAATATGTCCAGAACGGGAGGCAAGTGGATGGCCTCCTCCGTCACGGAGGGGCATATCCAGAAGCTGCGCAGCGCCGGATATTTGTCCAGCGACATCGCGCATCGGCTCCCTGACAAGGGAGAGCTCATCCCCACCCCCAGGCCCCATGAGAGGGTAGTATTCCTTCCCCATTTCCTCCGCGGACTGGGCTTCCCACTTCATCCCTTTGTCCGGGGGCTCATGTTCTACTACGGCCTAGATTTCCATGATCTGGCCCCAAATTTTATTCTCAACATCTCGGCGTTCATCGTTGTGTGTGAGGCCTTCCTCTGCATCTAGCCCCACTTCGGCTTGTGGCTCAAGACCTTCAGTGTCAAGCCGAAGGTTGTGAAGGGCAGCCAAGCGGAGTGCGGAGGCGCCATGGTGGGCAGTATGTCCCACGTTATGTGGCTGGAGGGCACCTTCGTGGAACCCATCAAGGGGTGGCAATCGGGGTAGTTCTACATCACCGAGCCGCGTGACGCCGATTGGGCGGCGGCCCCCGAATTCAGATCCGGCATCCCTACACGGCTCACCTCCTGGAAAGAGAGTGGCCTGATCTGGGGGAATTCGGGGGAGCTGACCGGACTCCAAGCCTGTATCCATAAGCTGGTGGACAAGAAGCTCAAGCTTGTCAATGTAGTCCAGGTCATGCTCATCTGCCGGATTCTCCCGTGCCAATGACGGGGTTTCAACATGTGGTAGTTCGATCCAGCGTAGCACCAGACCCTGAGCGGGCTCTTCGACACTACGTACAAAGATGTCTGGAAGGTGTTGTTCAAGGGCGCCGAAGCTCCCGCATCCGCTACCGAAGATCGCGGATTCCGCTCGCAGCGCCCGGCTAACGAGGTAAATGATTTTGTCCTTTAAGGGACGCTTGTTATTCATAGTTTGACTCTATGCGGGATCTAAACTCCCTTTCCTTTGACAGGACTGGCGGAAGAAGGCCGCATAGGCTATCTGTCCGGCCCCATTGCCAGAGGACCCAGCTGACACCCGCCTAACGGGGCTGCTGGCTCCGGCACCCCACGTGGTGCCGGAGAAGAAGTCCAAGAAGAAGGCCACGGGGACTCGGAAGAGTTCCCGTTTTCAGGTGCTATCGAACGACGAATCCGAGGCCGACTCCTCCCACCAAGGCGAGGAGGAGAAGAAGCAAGCCTCTCCCCCAGCGCGGGGAGGGAAGAAAAGGAAGGCCTCTCCAACAAGGGAGGTCGAAGGGTCCAAGAGGGGAAAAACTCTTCCCCCGGACTGTTCCGCCAACGCCAGTGACGACGACGAGGACTGGCCTCCAAGGGCCAAGCCTTTGGCGAGATCGTAAGTATCCGGACTCCCGAATAACTTCAAGGTTTTTTATTTTCCGCCACACAATGTCTTTCTAATGCCGCATTCAACCCTGCAGTCCGCCTAAGGATGATCTCCCCACTTCGTCGAGCGGGTCCTTAGGGGCGTTGGATATGGATTCTCTTCCGACTGCCTCCACCCCCCGTGATGCGGGCGATGCCGAGGTGGGATCCTAGGAAGGGACCCACCAGGAGGAGAGGGCCCCGGAGGTGTCGCAGGACAACCTCCCGGACTTTGCACCGGACTCAGCCCCGGAACCCATAGTGGCTCCGGAGTCCGGCGGGTGACCCCTTCGTAAGAAGGGCAAGACCGCGACGCCGGCTGCCTCCGTCCAACCGGAGGTGCCGAATAATTTGCTGGAGGTGCTCAATGGCGCCTCCATCAAAGAGGAACACCGCACTGTTATGAGTGCGGTGATTCGGAAGGTTCAGCTTGCCAAGAGCGGGCTGACCGAAGCCTGCAGCAGCCTTCTAACAGGCTTTGAGGTAAGAATTTCAATATGTAAAAAATGGTACCACATAGACAGTAGCCCCTGATGCTCGGTTCGGTGTTCGGAAAGAAAAGCCGGACTGAGGATCTTTAGAAAGATAAATGCAGGAGTCATGAAAATATGTCAATATGGGATTGCAGGCTGTGCTGCTGACCTCTGCTGCGCTAACTGCAGAGGTCAATACTTTGAAGGAAAACCTCGAGCGGTCCGAGAACGAGCTCGGCCATGCCAAGAAGCAGCTCGAGGAAAAAGAAGGTGAGTAATACCTTATGAAAATTGTACCTTACAGAAAAGGATTTGGTTGCAAGAAAAATGACAAGGATAACTGGGGTATTATAGGGGCCACTAACGAGGTGGCGACCCTGAAGGAGGCGGTGGCCGCGGCCGAACGTAATGCGGCTGCGGAGCGCATCAAGCGAGAGAAACAGGAGGCACGGGTGGTGGAGGTACAGCAAGAGCTCCAGGATCTCGTGCAGAAACATGAGAGCCTGGAGCGTGACTCGAAGACTCGAGAGTCTGAGCTTGCAATGGCTCTTGAGAGTGCCAAAGCCGCTAAGGCCGAAGCCTACAAGGCCCTCCAGGAGATCGAGGCGGTAAAGAAAATAGCAGCGGGTAAGGCATTTTTCATGCAAAGTAAGCATGTGAGTGTTAATTACCTGTCGCTTACCCGAATTCGGAGCTCTCCAGGAGCGTTTGCAGATCTTCCCTGCAGCGTGTCCGATGCTGCCGTATTCTACCGGGCCGAGGATGGGACCTCGACGGAGAAGGTCTTCTGGTCTCAGTATGCTGAGGCCGAACATCCGGTGCCCCTTAGCGACCAGCTGAAGCAGCTGGTCGAGCTCCACCAGGCGGCCGAACAGGCAATGAAGGGCCTCATAGTTCGACTGTGGCCTAAGGAGGCGATGCCTGGGAGCTACTTCGGCATGGTGTGGCGGCTGGTGGACGCGTGCCCATGGGTTGAAGTTATCAAGCACTCCGCCTGTATCGAGGGTGCGCGGCGGGCCCTTGCCCGCGCAAAGGTGCACTGGGGCAAGATGGATGCCCAGAAGCTTGTGACGGACCCCCCACCGGAGGGCAAGGAGTATCGTACGCTCGAGATGTATTATAAGAGTGTGCTGAAGGGAGCTCGCACTATTGCGGGTGAGTGCTCCAAAGATGTAATATTTGAGTAGACTCGCATTTTGTTATCCTGTGCGCTGAAAACTTAGTTCATATGCGCTAAGAAATGCTTGTTAATTTAAAATATTACCTTCTGTGCGGTTGTTTATCAAATCTGAGAGATGGCAAGTCTTCGGCTTCAGCCCCCACGCCACGAGTGCTGGGGTGTTCAGGATAAACTCGAGCGCTCTTGTTCCCATTTTTGGGTCCATCTAGGGAGGCGCTCAACACAACGAACAAGGCAACCAGACTTATAATGCTTGAACACTCTCACTTAGCCATAGAATTCTATAATTTTAAATTTCGGCGAAGCCCCTAGTTTTCGGAAGGCCGAATTTGGGGCGCTATCCACGCCTTGGCCGGACAGAATCCGGCTCCTCGCTCGAAGCGGCATAAGTCTTTAGGGACTCGCAAAGAACCTCTCGAACAGCGACCAGCTCTCGCCTCATCATGATGGTCAGTTTTAGCTTTCTCCACTGAGGCGTTAACCCAGCTCAACTGGGGCGCAATCGCAGTGGTTCTCCCAGTGCTACCTTAGCCGATAAAACGAAACGTAAGGTACCAAAACATGGGAGCCGGGCAAACCCAACTATTGACCCAAGAACATGATTCAGAGCCGATGCATATAATGCTATAAGTTCGGGGTGCCGCACTTGTGAAAGTGTTCGGACTTATCACACCATAACGCGGGAAACATAAGCCCCTGGTGTATTTAGCCGTACCAAAATGTACGGATGCAACATGTCATAGATGAACATATGTGTAAGAAAGAAATGCAATTAGAAGCAAAAATATGCTGCATTGCTTTATTCAATAAAAACTACTGTAAGTGCAGGACGATACAAGTGGTGCGGTAAGCAAGGGATGGGACTGTTTAACATGTCCCCCTCCAGGGGTAGGCTACGGAATAATGCATAAAACAGATTTAATGCTCATGATGGAGACCACCTGGATTTTCGTTGTAGCCTTTCTCCTTCCCTGGCTGTTGCATCGTGGGTTCGGCATGTCTGCTGCCGGACAGGGCCTCTGACGAACGGAGTCCTGTAGGTAAAAAATAAAAGGAAAAAAGAAACGACACACTTAAGAGTCCCTGGTGCGGTTGAGCCGCAGTCTGGGCTTATCGTGGTCGAGCCCCTTGCCCCATGCCCATGGTATCTTCAGAGCGTAATGGAGTACGCGAAGGGTCTGTCTTAATGTTTGACAGGGGCTGGGGTTGGGGCCGCACTGCTACGCGTGCTCGAAACGTGCCAGGTGGTCGTGTTGTAGGTTACTCCAGGCACGCTTAGCTGTGTCCGGCCGCTTGGCAGCGGACTCGAGAATTGCCTTAAAAGGCTGCTTTGTACTTCTGCTGCGAGAGCCGCTGTATGTTCCTCCGTTCGGAGGGAGCGTTCAGTGTTTCTGTTGACCGTGATGACTCCTCTAGGGCCTGGCATCTTGAGCTTGAGGTATGCGTAGTGCGGCACCGCGTTGAACTTTGCAAACGCGGTACGTCCGAGCAAGGCATGATAGCCGCTATGGAACAGGACTATGTCGAAGATTAACTCCTCGCTTCGGAAGTTATCCGAGGATCCGAAGACCACTTCCAGTGTAACTGAGCCTGTACAATTGGCTTCTACACCTGGTATGACGCCTTTAAAGGTCGTCTTGGTAGGTTTAATCCTTGAGGGGTCTATACCCATTTTGCGCACCGTGTCCTGATAAAGCAGGTTTAGGCTGCTACCGCCGTCCATCAGGACTCTGGTGAGATGAAATCCATTGACGATTGGGTCTAGAACCAATGCGGCGAACCCACCATGGCGAATGCTGGTGGGTGGTCCCTTCGGTCAAAGGTGATCGGGCAAGAGGACCATGGATTGAACTTCGGGGCACCTGGCTCCATCGCGTATACATCCCTAAGTGCGCGCTTCCGCTCCCTTTTGGGTATGTGCGTGGCATATATCATGTTCACCGTCCGCACCTGTGGGGGGAAACCCTTCTATCCTCTATTGTTCGGCGGTCGGGTCTCTTCCTCGTCGTCGCTATGTGGCCCCTTGTAGCTGTTTTCGGCAATTAACTTGCCTGCCTGCTTGAACACCCAACAGTCCCTATTGGTGTGGTTAGCTAGCTTTTCAGGGGTGCCATGTATCTTGCACAAGCGGTCGAGAATTCGGTCCAAATTGGACGGACCCTGAGTTGTTCTTTTGAATGGCTTTTTCCGTTGACCGGGTTTAGAGCCTCTGAATCCGGCATTGACTGCCGTATCCTCACTGATATCGCCGTTAATGCGGCGTTTGTTTTTGTTGCGACGCGACCTGCCACTACGGTCCTTGATATCCGGACTGCCAGAATTTTTGTTGAGGTTGTTGCTGCGTGCTAGCCAGCTGTCTTCACCCGCACAGAAGCGGGTCATGAGTGATGTAAGGGCTGCCATGGATTTCGGCTTTTCCTGTCCCAGGTGCCGGGCAAGCCACTCATCGCGGATGTTATGCTTGAAGGCCGCGAGGGCCTCGGCATCCGGACAGTCGACGATTTGGTTTTTCTTGGTTAAGAACCCTGTCCAGAATTGTCTGGCCGATTCGTCTGGCTGCTGAATTATGTGGCTTAGGTCATCAGCGTCTGGTGGTCGCACATAAGTGCCCTGGAAGTTATCGAGGAATGCGGCTTCCAGGTCCTCCCAACTCCCAATTGACTCTGCTGGCAAGCTGTTGAGCCAATGTCGAGCTGGTCCTTTAAGCTTGAGGGGGAGGTATTTGATGGCGTGAAGATCGTCACCGTGGGCCATGTGGATGTGAAGGAGATAGTCTTCAATCCAAACCGCGGGGTCTGTTGTGCCATCATAGGATTCGATATTGACGGGTTTAAACCCTTCTAGGATTTGATGATCCATTACCTCATCTGTGAAGCACAGTGGGTGTGCGGCGCCTCTGTACTGGGCGATATCGCGACGGAGCTCAAAAGAGCTTTGTCTGTTGTGTTCGGCCCGGCCGGACTTACTGTGTCCGGGGTGACGGTGATCGTCACGTATCGTGGGGCGCCCACGTGATCCATAGATCGATCTTGATTGTCTTGCCTTATCCTCCAATATGTCTCGCAGGTCCGGAGTGTTCCCCTGTGGCCTTGTGCTTTTCGAGCGATGCCGGGGTACGGGTCTAGTGAAGGGCCTTGAGGCCTCTCTGTCGCGACCACGGGCTGGTCGATCAGCCGTATTGTCTCCTGGTGAAGCGGGATCATATGCCTCCACCTCTAATCGGGGGAGCAGCTTACGTTTGGGGTAGCTTTTAGAGGGGCGTTCGAGTTCATGCTCTTCGGCCACGAGGACTTCGGTCCATCTGTCGGCTAGCAGATCTTGATCAGCTCTAAGCTGCTGCTGCTTTTTCTTGAGGCTGTTTGCCGTGGCCATAAGCCTGTGTTTGAAACCCTCCTGTTCGATGGGATCCTCAGGCACGACGAATTCGTCGTCGTCGAGGCTTGCCTCATCTCCGGAGGGAGGCATATAATCCTCTACCTCTTCTTCGGCCGCTCTCTCATGAGGGCTGGCGTCCCCCTCCTCCTGTGCTGGATCTTGCTGGAGTGAGTTGTCTTTGGCGCTATCCGGTGTATTATTGTCTCCGGTGCCGGAATCCTCATTCTTGCTATGGCGGGATTTAGAGCGGCGCCGCTGACGCCGGCGCTTGGGCTGTTTCTTGGAGGGGTCATCCTCCGCTATTCCTTCGCCGTTCCTATCCTTTGGGATATCCACCATGTATATGTCGTATGAAGAGGTGGCTTTCCAGTGCCCGGTGGGCGCTGGTTCTTGGTCGTCTCCGGCATCGTCGTCCATACCGTCGATGTCCTCAAAGTCGTAATCTAGCATGTCGTTTAGATCGTCGACAGTGGCTACCAAGTGGGTGGTGGGTGGGCTCTGAATTTCTTCGTCGTCCGCATCCCAACCGTCCTGGCCGCAGTCCGGCCAGGCCTCTCCTGATAACGAGAGGTACTTTAGCGAACTCAAGATGTCGCCAAAAGGTGAGTCTTGAAAGATGTCCGCCGCGGTGAACTCCATGATCGGCGCCCAATCGGATTCGACTGGAGGGGGCGCGGGAGGTCCGGAGTCCGGCAAGGAGTCTGGCACCTCGGAGTCACGAGCTTCATGGGGGACAAGATCGGTGTTCGGCTCTATCGCCGTAGAGGTTGCAGCCCCCGAGGCGGTGTCTAGCCATCCATCCTTGGTCTGCGCAGCCGGCTCCGAGTCGAAGATCGGAGCGGAGTGCGGCCTCCAGGGTACTGTCCGGCTACAGAGCTAAATCATGCCCATCGTGACAGCACGGCACGCTCGGCTGTGGCTCGAATCCGTCGAGGATCAAGTCCCCGCGGATATCAGCCGTGAAGTTCAAACTTCCAAATCTGACCTGACGGCCAGGGGCGTAGCTTTCGATCTGCTCCAGCTGGCCAAGCGAATTGGCCCGCAGTGCGAAGCCGCCGAATACGAAGATCTGTCCGGGGAGGAAGGTCTCACCCTGGACTGCATCGTCATTGATGATCGAAGAAGCCATCGAGCCTATCGGTGACGACACAGAGGAACTCTCAATGAACCAATGTCGGTGTCAAAACCGGCGGATCTTGGGTAGGGGGTCCCGAACTGTCCGTCTAGGCGGATGGTAACAGGAGACGAGGGACACGATGTTTTTACCCAGGTTCGGGCCCTCTTGATGGAGGTAAAACGCTACATCCTGCTTGATTAATATTGATGATATGGGTTACAAGAGTAGATCTACCACGAGATCAAGGAGGCTAAACCCTAGAAGCTAGCCTATGGTATGATTGTTGTTCGTCCTGTGGACTAAAGCCATCCGGTTTATATAGACACCGGAGAGGGCTAGGGTTACACAGAGTCGGTTACAATGGTAGGAGATCTACATATCCGTATCGCCAAGCTTGCCTTCCACGCCAAGGAAAGTCCCATCCGGACACGGGACGAAGTCTTCAATCTTGTATCTTCATAGTCTTGGAGTCCGGCCGATGATGGTAGTTCGGCTATCCGGACACCCCCTAGTCCGGGACTCCCTCAATAAGCCTTGCAAGCATTGTGACTAATGAGTTAGTTGCGGGATGAAGTATTATGGAACGAGTAAAGAGACTTGCCGGTAACGAGATTGATCTAGGTATTGAGATACCGACGATCGAATCTCGGGCAAGTAACATACCGATGACAAAGGGAACAACGTATGTTGTTATGCGGTTTGACCGATAATGATCTTCGTAGAATATGTAGGAACCAATATGAGCATCCAGGTTCCGCTATTGGTTATTGACCGGAGACGTGTCTCGGTCATGTATACATAGTTCTCGAACTCGTAGGGTCCGCATGCTTAAGTTCGATGATGATTGGTATTATGAGTTTATGTGTTTTGATGTACCAAAGATAGTTCGGAGTCCGTATACGATCACAGACATAACGAGGAGTCTCGAAATGGTCGAGACATAAAGATTGATATATTGGATGGCTATATTCGGACACCGGAAGTGTTCCAGGTGATTTCGGAGAAAACCGGAGTGCTAGAGGGTTACCGGAACCCCCTGGGGGATCTAATGGGCCAACATGGGCCTTGTGGGAGAGAGAGGAGGGCCTAGGGCTGCCCCCCCCCTCGGGAGTCCGAATTGGACAAGGAGGGGGGGCTGAAAGTGCTAGTATCGACTAGAGGGGGGGTGAATAGGCGATTTTTATGAAAGTCTTCAAAACTTAGAAGTTTCGAAGACAAACAACAGAAATGACCTAGTTGATATGCAGCGGAAGATAAACTACCATAAGCAAGCCATAGTCAAATATGCAATGATGTGAAAGTACAGGACTAATAGCAGCAAGTAGTAAGGATCAGGATGGAAGATAGTGTGAAGCCAATCAACAGAAGTAGTCAAGCAATGAAGTCAAACAGATATACAGATAGGCAGTGACTTCACGAAGACAAACTTAAGTAAAGGATGAAAAGGGATAGAACCAGTCGCTTGTTGAAGACACAGGATTTGGTGGACCAGTTCCAGTTGCTGTGACAACTGTATGTTTGGTTAGGGAGGCTGAGATTTAACTCAGAAGACCGTGTCTTCACCTTATTCCCCTTGAGCTAAGGACACCCAGTCCTCGCCCAATCACTCTGGTAAGTCTTCAAGGTAGACTTCCAAACCTTCACAGACTTCGTTCACCCGGCAATCCACAATGACTCATGGATGCTCAGAACGCGACGCCTAACCGGCTGGAGGATACACGGTCCTCAAGTGTAATAAGTCTTCAAGTCACACAGACAGAAACACTTCAGTGATGCCTAACACTCTTTGGCTCTGGGTGTTTGGGCTTTGTCATCGCAAGGATTTCTCTCTCTCAAATGCTTCGAGGTGGGTTGCTCTCAAACGACAAAAGCCGTAAACTAACTCTGAGCAGCCACCAATTTATGGTGTAGGGGGTGGGCTATTTATAGCCACAAGGCAACCCGACCTGATTTGTCCGAAATGACCCTGGGTCACTAAGGAACTGACACATGTTCCAACGGTCAGATTTCAAACACACGCGGCAACTTTACTTGGGCTACAAGCAAAGCTGACTCATCCAGCTCTGGATAAGATTTGCTCTCATTGTCTTCGCTCGAAGACATAGGATTTGAGTTGAGCATCACTTCAGTCACTCTGACTTAGTTCACTTGGACCCCACTTAACAGTACGGTGGTTCCTATGACTCAACAAAGAAGAAGAGGAAACAACGAAACCACACAGTCTTCGCGCTCCATAGTCTTCACGCAATGTCTTCCCATGTCATAGTCTTCAATATGAATATCTTCTCATACCACCATTGTCTTCAATATCTTCATACATTTTTAGGGGTCATCTCCGGTAGGTAAACCGAATCAATGAGGGACACTACCTGCGTTATCCTGCAATTCTCACAAACGCATTAGTCCCTCAACCAACTTTGTCGTCAATACTTCCAAACCAACTAGGGGTGGCACTAGATGCACTTACAATCTCCCCCTTTTTGGTGATTGATGACAAACTGGTTGAAGTTTTCAACGGGGATAAAGTATGTGAAATTGTAAAGGATAGAAAATTGTCTTCATAAGTAGCAAGGGCTCCCCCTGAAGATGTGCATATAAGTAATTTTGCTTTTGGAATGCAAATGCACATGGCAGGTGGTACTTGTGGAGATCCACTTCAACTTATGAAGATAATTCATCATGCATGAAATGATATAGCAAATAGGATGACATGCATAATGAAAAATGGACGTCTGCAGGATGATCTAAGTGCGGAAGTTATCATCGCACATGCGGAATTTATCATCGCATCATAGTAAAGCAAATAAGTAGCAGACGACCATCAAGTTTAGGTGTTACAACTCAAAGAACCAAATGATTAAAAAGCAAGAGTTGTAAGCACGAGGCAAAATATAATGCAACCGCCCATATGAACCCGCTTGAAGACTGTCAACTCATACGCTTCTCCCCCGTTTGTCAGTAAGGACCAAAAAGGTTTGAAGACGTAGAGCATCTACTCGTCCTCATGAGTAGGTGAAGCAGCAGGGTTATTGTCGTTGGTTGGCGGTGCAGACGAACTTGGTGCAGTGTCGATGCGTGCAGTAGTAGGATGTGGTGAAGTAGCATCATCTTCGTCATCGATCACTCTGGCATTGACAGTTGTCGCAGAGGAAGAATATTCAGAGTCTTCAAGAGATGGAGTGCGACGTAGGACAGCAGTCCGTGGAGGAGTGGAGTCAAACTGAAATCTTTCATTGAAGCCATCGTCTTGAAGATCTGCTTCAGCACTAAGCAGGGTCAAGCTCTTCCATGATCGTCGGCAAGTTTCATGAGCAACAAAGGCATTCTTGGTGGCAAGGTTACGAATGCGATTGACATCCACCAAGAGGCTTTGCATCTGTCTTTTGAGCCAAAAGTGATGTTTATCTTGTTTCTGATGAAGGGCCACAAGAAGTTCTCGGTCATTCAGAACACGAGAACGCTTCCGAGGCCATTGTGCAATGGTGCTTTCAGTGGCTTCAGTAGGTGCTCGATGAGGCAGACGAGTATTTCCAGCCAATAGATAGATTCGTGTTGCTGCTTGAACACCTTCAATGGGTTGAGTGAAGCTTTGGTGATCGGCATTCTGAACACAAAGAGGCTTCTTGGCAGGGTCAGAGTATACGGCTTCAACTGACATATCAACCTCTGGTAAAAAGGTCAGATGATTGCGAGCAGATGGTTGATAGTTGACAAATGAGTGTCGCTTGATGAGGCGCATGACCCATGGAGCATAAAACTTCAGACCAAACAGATCAGATCCAGAAGCAGCAAGTTGCCTGATGAAGAAATCATGTGCATTGAAGCTGATGCCATGGAGGATGTAAAAGACCAATGTCTTCATGGCTCCTTCAAGTTTTGCAGCAGATGAATGTCCTTTGATCGGCCATAGAGTCCGCCTGATGATATGATATATTGTGTGTGGCAGATACTCAAGGTCTTCAACAAAGAACTCCTTTGGATATTCAGCATCACGTGGCAAAGGCTTCATCATGCTCAACATCTGACTCATATTGGGTTCAGGCTTATGGAAGATGCTTTCCAGTGCATTGCGGTGTTTTTGACAACCAGGTTCATATAGATCTCCGGGAGTGGATAGGCCTGTAAGCTCAATGATGTCAAGAGCTTTGGCTTCATGATGAAAGTTTCTGGTCATCCACTCGAGGACCCATGTCTTGATATCTCTGTTGTAACCGCGAATGTGTAGAGTAGAATAGAATTGAAGCAATAGCTCTTCATTCCAGTGTTCTTTGTCAGTGACAAAGCTGAGCAGACCAGCATCACAAAAACAATCAAGTGCTTCTTCTAAGCACGGCAGTCCAGCAATGGCTTCAGTGTCGAGGCGCATATGAGGGAAAATGCACCCTTGATCATATAGAACGCAGGAGTAATAGCTTCTCTGCTGATAGCTCCAGAACCGATCTGATGATATCCTTGGCTTTGAGTAAGGGTTCTTGGCGCTGTCAAAGAAGGTATTGTGGCTTTTGAAGCCATTAGCATTGAAGGACCCTGGTGAGTTTGCAGTACCTGGAAACCTTGGCAGTCTTGGCTTGGGCTTCTGGACCTGAGGCCTATGCTCAACATGATAATCAAATTGAGGTCCAGAGGCAGTAGGCGGAGGTACCAGAATGGGCCATCGAACAGTGGTTAGCTGACCATGGCTGTATGCTTGCTCAACTGTATGGGGCCTTGGTGGCAGAACTGGAGCAGGGGCAGAACTGGAGCAGGGGCAACAGCTGAGGCTTCAGGCTGCACAACAGGTGCTTCAGGAGCAGTTGCCTCATTCGCTTCAGGTGCAGTGGCCTCATTAGCTTCAGGCACACTGGTTGGTTCAAGCTCCACATTAGCGTCTGCCATGACAACGTCATTGGCTTCATTGTTGTTGGTGGTGGCAGCTTCAACATTTTCAACCTCCTCTTGATGAACAGGAGGGTCGGGCACGGGAACGTTCACATCAGGAGCAGCTTCTTCAATAACTGGGGGAGTAGGGACACGTACGTCTTCTTGATTCTCTTCGGCTGATGCAGCCGGAATGTCTTCAGCAGCTTGGGCTTCACACATGGAGACATTCACAGTTGGAGTGGGTTCAGAAAATACTTGACGTGCAACAGGTTGGTGTTGCACTTCTCCTTCTGGAACGCTCGACAAAGGGACTTGAGGCCTTTGTCCTTTGCGAAGCCTGCGAAATGCTGGCAACGCCTTTGGAGATGGAGTTGGCTGGGCCTCAAAGTCTTCATCTTCTTCTTGCACGGGTGGTGTAGCTTATTGTTGTTGTTGGGGAGTACTTGGGGATTCTTGCTCTTGCGGGCGATCAGCCCATGAAGCATCCTGAGCAATTGGCGTCAGAGGACAACCAATGCTGATGATTTCGCTGTTCGTACGAACAGGCGATGATACCACGTTGTGTTCAATCTGAGGAAGAACTTTGTCATCTTCAACATTGTCATCATGACCAATGTCTTCAGCAGCGGTGGGTTCAGCTGCTGGTATATCTTCAGCTTCATGAGCCTCTGTGGAAGCAGGCTCATGAACTATCATCCTTCTTTCTTGATGTTCTGACGCAGGGCGAACCACAGAAATGGGTTCAACAACTAATGGCTCTGTGGGAGCAGCCCTAGACTTCTTGGTCTTGCGCTTCTTCTTGGAGGGAGCGGCATCAGAGGCTTCAGTATTCTTCCTCTTTCTGGCTTCAGCCTCGGCAGCCCTCGTCTTCTTCTGTTTTGAAGCGGTTGTGGTGACCTTTGGCTTCGAGCCAGTCATGCTGCTTGGGAAGGTAATGCGAGGGGCTTCTTGGCTTGAAGGTGCAGGCTGGTCAGCAGGAAGCTTCTTCTTTTCCTTTGCAGCCATCCTGGGGTCAATGCCAGGACGGCCAAGTGACTTGCGCTTCTCAGCCTCATTGTAGGCAAGCACACACTTATCACGAGAGCCTTGAGCTTCTTGGCGCTTCTTCAGAAAAGCTTCTTTAAGCTCATGCAGCATGACCTTGAAGTTTCTGACGTCTTGAACACTGAGCTTCGCCACATGCTTCTTGAATTTAGCCTTCTCATAATCAATTTTGTTCTTCAGCTCAACGATCCGCTGAGCAAGAGCTAGCTCAGAAGCAATGGCGCCACTGAAAGAGACGCTGAGGCCAATGGGAAGCTGCAAATCTTCAAAGCTTAGATTGGGGGTGTCGAACCACTCATCAATGAAATTATGGATGATTGCCACATCAAAGAGAGGCAAGTTGTTGAAGATTTCTGCTTCTTCCTTGCTCTTTATCAGTTGCTCAAGTGCATCATCAGCAAGATCTTCATCACTTGACAGATCAATGGGTTCTTCACGCAGAATGGCGGCAGGAGTCAAGGCTTGATCAGTATGCCTGACAAGTTGCTATTTCTTCTCCGTCTTCTTGGAGATGCGGGATTGATCTTCAGACTGCACACTGGCTTCAGGAGGTGCGGTTGCCAGTGGCTTCACACGAGAAACTTTTGGAGGTGCTAATTTAGAAGCCTTTATCTTCTTTTGCTTCTGTGGCTTCGGAGGAGGAGCTGGGGCTTCATCAGAATTAGCCTCATTGTCAGAATGATCCACTTTGGCACCTTGTACTAAGATGTAGGAGATGAGGCCATCAAGGTTTGCAAAGGGTCCAATTCTGTTTTCTTCAGCTTCATGTGTGCCATCATCACGGGGAGCAGAGGGGCCAGGATTGAAGTCTAATCCCCATGACTTCTTGTTTTCCTTTGCCGAAGCCTTAGCATACTGAAAATTGCGCTTGAAGAGATTGTCGTCACGACACCAGAGTAATGATGTGGGATCGGCATTCTCAGGCTGAGGTCCATGGACCATGCAAGGATAGAAATCTTGTGCAATAGCTTCAGCTCTGTTCTTGGGTTGAAGACCTCGATAGAGAATATCGCCCCAAGGACTCTTGATTGCATTCTTCTCTGCATATTCCTTGGTTACAAACTTGTACTTGAACCACTCTTCAGCCCAATAGCGTTGAATCCATTGGATTCGTGTCTTGCGCTGATGATATGTCTCTTCAGGATCTATCTTGTAGAGCTCTACTAGGTCATCAGGTAGATCTTTGGAAGTTCCTTCTCGGCGCTGTCTGCCACCCTTCCTTGCTGATTTTTCTGCAGCCATGAACTTCAAACTGAATGGCTTCAATATGTTCAAAGGCTTCAGAGACTTTTGCTTGCTGGTCAAGCAGGAACTGGCTTCAGGAGAATTGATATGATGCTATAAGTATTCTGCAAACGAATGCAGACTATGAGAACCAAGGGATTCTCCCACGGACATGTACCTGTGACAGCATTAGAGATGCAAGGGAAGGGGAAGAGGTCATATGCATTCTCAGAAGATTTTGAAGATAAATCAGTTTGAAGACATTGACCTCATGTTGCGAAGACATTCACTTATATGTTGAGAGTCGGTTCCAGATTTGTACCAATCCGTGAATAAGTACAAGTGAGGAATCAAACTAGATAGGAAATCTAAGTGAATATACTAGGCATTATGAGATGCAGACAGAATAGATCTAACATTGAGTAGGTAGAAACCACTTTCGGTAAATAGGATGAATCTATGAAGATCAGAAAGGTGGTAAAAATAGAGTTATAATTACCGCACGAAGAACTGCTAGATGGGATGAATAGGAGACCGAGCAGTTCAGTCCACCGTGCCCTAACTTGGCGTCGGAGGACACCTACGGCGACGGCGGAGAGGACGATGTCCGCGGCCGGCGTGAGGACGGCGTCGGAGAAGTCGCGGCAGCTAAGCGCTTCGTCGCCAGCGTCGTCAAGAGCTAGCGGTGGCGCTAGGGTTTTGACGAGGTGGAGAGGTGGAAGAAGGATTTCTTTACCGCAGGGGACACGTATTTATAAGTAGGTGTGCGACACAGCGCAATTACGCAGGTGCCCCTGTCTGTTCACATCCGTGGGACATGTGGCAAGCATGCAACATATTTAGAATTGTCCCACGTTCCCACGCCCGCCAAGTTTGTCGGATGGTTGTTCCGGCTTCTCCGGATATCGACAATAAAGATGAATCATTTAAATAGGACTTGATGTTTGTCTATGTGTCTTCTGCTGACAAGGATGCAGAGAGGACATTCGACAGTTTCAATAGAATGCATATGATTTGGACAGATAGAGTTTGAGATAGTAAGCATAGAGACGTTAGGGTCCGACCACATTCACTTAGTTCAAAAGATTCAACTTGAAGACATAGCTATAAGTGAATGCTGTAGAGGATAGAACACTAGTATATATATATGCAATCAAATCATCATAGCGCAGAAAATCATGAAGATAAATTGAAACTGAAGACAAACCAAATGCGAAGTCTTTGCAAAAATAACGCCATGAGTGAAACACTTCAAACAGAGAAATTTGGTGGTGGCGTTACCCACCGTATAGGAAGTATTAGACCCAGACACGGCGCACAATTATCATGGCGCTCCGAAGTCAAATTCCATGTTAATATATTCAAACTCAGAGTGTAAGTCTTCATTGATTGAAGATATACATTACTTTGTGTGTTGCACATCGAAGTCATCAACATGCATAAGTGTTAGGATGTGTGCCTGATCACAGGACATTAGAGGATTCCAAGATATTTAGCTCACACCGTAACTTGCAAAATCTTTTCTCATCCAAGGGCTTTGTGAAGATATCTGCAAGTTGCTCTTCAGTGTTGACGTGAATGATATCGATATCTTTCTTCATGACATGATCTCTGATAAAGTGATGACGAATTTCAATGTGCTTTGTCTTCGAGTGTTGGACTTGGCAATCTTGATGGCACTCTCGTTGTCGCAAAAGAGAGGTACTTGTTTCAGGTTGATTCCATAATCCTTGAGAGTTTGCTTCATCCATAGAAGCTGAGCACAATAGGAACCAGCAGCAATGTATTCAGATTCAGCAGTTGAGAGTGATACACAATTCTGCTTCTTTGAAGACCAACAGACAAGTGATCGACCAAGAAAATGACATGTGCCTGATGTAGACTTGCGATCCACCTTGTCACCAGCATAATCAGCATCCGAGAATCCAACCAAATCAAATTTTGAGCCCTTGGGATACCACAATCCGAGTGTTGGGGTGTAAGCCAAATATCGAAGAATTCGCTTCACAGCTAAGTGATGTGATTCCTTTGGTGCCGCTTGGAATCGAGCACACATGCAAACACTAAGCATAATATCTGGCCTAGATGCACATAGATAAAGTAAAGAACCAATCATGGAGCGGTATACCTTTTGATCGAACTCTTTACCATTGTCGTCGGGACCAAGGTGGTGTTTGGCTGGCATTGGCGTCGTATAACCTTTGCAGTCTTCCATTCCAAACTTCTTCAGACAATCTTTGAGGTATTTTTCTTGAGATATGAAGATGCCATTGCTTTGCTGACGAATTTGAAGACCAAGGAAGAACTTCAGTTCTCCCATCATGGACATCTGATATTGCTCTTGCATCATGTATCCAAACTCATCACTATACTTCTGGTTGGTGCAGCCGAAGATAATGTCATCCACATATATTTGGCACACAAATAGTTCGCCATCATATGTCTTCGTGAAGAGTGTGGGATCGAGGGATCCTGGTTTGAAGCCTTTGCTCTTCGGGAAGTCTTTGATTGTATCATACCATGCGAGGAGCTTGTTTGAGGCCATACAGTGCTTTGTTTAGCTTGTACACCATATCAGAATGTTTTGGATCTTCAAAGCCAGGTGGTTGAGCGACATATACTTCTTCTTCAATATTTCCATTGAGAAATGCACTCTTCACATCCATTTGATATAGCAAGATGTTGTGATGATTAGCATAGGCTAGCAGTATGCGAATTGCTTCAAGCCTAGCAACAGGACCAAATGTTTCATCGAAGTCAATTCCTTCAACTTGAGTATATCCTTGAGCCACAAGACGTGCTTTGTTTCTGACGACTTGACCATGCTCATCTTGCTTGTTTCGATATATCCATTTCGTTCCAATAATGTTATGCTTGCGAGGGTCAGGTCGCTTGACAAGTTCCCAAACATTATTTAGCTTGAACTGTTGAAGTTCTTCTTGCATGGCTTGAATCCATTCAGGTTCCATAAAGGCTTCAGCAACTTTCTTGGGTTCAGATATTGATACAAATGAAAAATGCCCATAGAAATTTGCTAACTGTGTTGCTCTTGATCGAGTAAGCGGACCAGGTGCGTTGATGCTATCAATTATCTTCTCAATTTGTACTTCATTTGCAACACGCGGATGAACTGGACGAAGACCTTACTCATGCTGATCATTGTCATCATTGGAATCATTGTCTTCGGTCTGAGCATTGTCTTCAGGTTGGTTTGGTGCAGAAATGATAAGTTCCTCTTCAGGCTGTGCTTTAGAGGGCATGATTTCACCAGTTCCCATCAGCTTGATAGATTCGCTTGGAGGAGCTTCATCTAGTGTGCTTGGCAGGAGCTCTCGTTGTGAACCATTGGTTTCATCAAATCGCACATCCACTGTTTCAACGATTTTGTAGTGGAAGAGGTTGAAGACTCTGTAGGAGTGCGAATCCTTTCCATAGCCAAGCATGAAGCCTTCATGAGCTTTGGGTTCAAACTTTGACTTGTGATGGGGATCCTTGATCCAGCACCTAGCACCAAAGACTCTAAAGTAGCTGACATTTGGCTTCTTGCCAGTAAGGAGCTCATAGAATGTTTTGCCCAGAAGCTTATGGATGTAGACACGGTGGATGATGTGACAAGTTGTATCAATAGCTTCAGGCCAGAACTTTCTTGGTGTCTTGTACTCGTCGAGCATTGTTCGAGCCATCTCAATGAGGGTTCTGTTCTTGCGCTCAACAATGCCATTTTGTTGAGGTGTGTACGGAGCAGAAAACTCATGAGTGATTCCCATTGTATCTAGATAAAGATCAAGGCCGGTGTTCTTGAATTTAGTGTCGTTATCACTTCTGATATGCTTGATCTTGACGCCATAGTTGTTCATTGCTCGATTGGCGAATCGTCTGAAGACATCTTGTACTTCAGTCTTGTAGAGAATCATGTGCACCCATGTATATCTTGAGTAGTCATCAACAATGACGAAGCCATAGAGACACGCCGTTGTTGTGAGGGTGGAGTAGTGAGTAGGGCCAAATAAGTCCATGTGCAACAGCTGAAGGGTTGTGATGTTGTCATTATTGTCTTCGAGGGGTGCTTGGCCCTCGTCATCTTTCCAGCTTCACAGGCACCACACAAATGATCTTTCTTGAACTTGACACCTTCGATGCCTATGACATGCTTCTTCTTGATGAGAGTGTGTAAGTTCCTCATGCCTGCATGCCCCAGCCTTCGATGCCAGAGCCAGCATTCTGAAGCTTTTGCAAGAAGACATATGGCAAGCTGTGGACCTGCTGAGAAATCTACCATGTATAGATCACCTTTCCTATACCCTTCAAAGACTAGAGACTTGTCAGATTCCATTAGTACAAGGCAACGATATTTTCCAAATATCACAATCATGTTTAAGTCACAAAGCATTGAGACAGACATTAAGTTGAATCCAAGGGATTCAACAAGCATCACTTTATCCATGTGTTGATCCTTTGAAATTGCAGCTCTACCTAGACCCAATACCTTGCCTTTACCAGTGTCAGCAAATGTGATTTGACTCTTGTCGGATGGACGTAAGGTTGAGTCCATGAGAAGACTTTGATCACCAGTCATATGATTAGTGCATCCGCTGTCAATAATCCATTCTGAAGCTTTTGGTGACATGCCCTACAGTGCAGTTAGGAGGATAGGCTTCACAAGGTATGTTGTGAAGCATAAGCATTTGACGCACACTAGGATTATCACAGCTTAGATCAAGATTAGAACACATAGTATGATAGATAAGAGATTCATATGTGGAATACATAGTAAGTCATTTTATCATGCGTCCCTTTATGTTTTAGGTCCCCAGCAATAATATCGGACGCCTTTGATTGCTGGCTAGAGACCATGTTCTGCAAAAGAGAGTTAGTTCTTCTTCACCACCCACATTTTCAGGGGTGGCTTAGAAGCAATGAGTCTAAGTGAAGCATCTGAGAATTTCGGCTTTGAAGCCCTAGCAAATAGCCTTGTAGGAGATGAATGATACTCATGTGAATAAGCAGAAAAGTTCTTAGTTCTATGCACATAGCGGTTTGAAGACACATGCTCATATTCATGAGTCTGAGTATGATTTCCCTGCAAAACATTGGCGTTAGGGTGACTCGAGTGAGTCCTGTTTCCATATGAAGCCGTTGGACCATGTAACGCCTTTAGTCTGGGGTTTGTCTTCTTCCCTGGTGGTGTCATGACCACATTCACAGGAAGATTCTCAAGACAGCTTTTAGGAACCCACATCTTCTTCATTGGAGGTCCATTCCTGCAGTTAGTACCAATATACCTGGCAAACACTTCACCATTCTGATTTTTGAACAGTTTATAGTTTGCATCAAAGGATTCATCAATGATAATAGGATTAGCACAGGTAAATCCAGATAGAGTGGATGGATCCATTGAAGGTTCCTTTGCAGCAACCCATGTGGTTTGGGGATACTGCTCAGGCTTCCAGTAGGAACCATCAGCATTCACTTTCCTCTCGAACCCAACACCCTCTTTCCCAGGGTTTCGGTTCAGAATCTGCTATTTGAGGACATCGCACAGTGTCTGATGCCCTTTCAGACTTTTGTACATCCCTGTTTCAAGCAATGTCTTCAACCTAGCATTTTCGTCAGCAATAGTAGTGGTATCCTCAGCAGAGGGGTTAGTTACCACATCAGTAGTTGAAGATAGAGCAACAGCAGCAGCAGTGGAACATTCAGCAACAGAGGCAACGTTATCACGCTCAATGCATTTTAAACATGGTGGTTCAAATTCATCCTGAGCGGAACTGATCTGTTGAGCGTGAAGTGACTCATTCTCTTTTTGAAGATCTTCATGAGTCGCTTTCAATTTCTCAAGCTCTTGCTTCCTTTGAAGATAATCATAGGAGAGCTTTTCATAAGTGGTTGAGAGCGTCTCATGAATACTTTCAAGTTCTTGATACTTAGCATGAAGATTTTTTATGTCTTCAACTAAGGACTGTGATCGTGTCATTTCCGCGTCCAATAGGTCATCGTTTTTGTGTAATAGTTTTTGAGTATGTTCCATAGCCCTTTGTTGTTCAGTAGCAATTTTAGCAAGTGTTCTGTAGCTGGGTTTAGATTCACAATCAGAGTCATCTTCACTTGATGTTTGAAAGTAAGCATCAAGTGATTTTACCTTGGCAAAGCAGTAGGTGGGAGCAGGATCGTCCATGTCATCAGCTTCAGTGTTGGTGTGGAAGTCGGTGTCTTCAGTGTTGAAGATGGACTTGGCAACATAGGCCGTGGCTAGAGCTAGACTTGCAACGTCAGGGTCGGACTCTTCTCCAGACTCCACCTCCACCTCCTCAGAAGTAGACTCCTCCTCTGAATCCATTTCCTTGCCAACAAAAGCACGAGCCTTGCCAGATGAGCTCTTCTTATGTGATGAAGACTTGGAAGAAGACTTCGAAGAAGATTTTGAGGATTTCTTCTTCTTCTTGTCATCAAAATCATATTCCTTGCTCTTCTTCTTCTTCTTCTTCTTCTTCTCATTGTCCCACTGTGGACACTCATATATGTAGTGACCAGGTTTCTTGCACTTGTGGCAGGTTCTCTTCGTGTTGTCATGAGTGGAAGCTTCATCATTTCTTGAGCTTGATCGTGAGACTTTCTGAAGCCCTTCTTCTTGGTGAATTTCTGGAACTTGTTCACAAGCATAGAAAGTTCCCTTCCAATGTCTTCAGGATCCTCAGAACCGCAGTCAGATTCTTCTTCTTCAGATGAGGAAACAACTTTTGCCTTCAAAGCATGAGTTCGGCCATAGTTCAGGCCATAGATATCTCTTTTCTCAGAAAGCTGGAACTCATGTGTGTTGAGCCTCTCAAGTATATCAGACGGATCGAGAGTCTTGAAGTCAGGACGTTCTTGTATCATGAGGGCAAGTGTGTCGAAGGAGCTGTCAAGGGATCTCAGCAGCGTCTTGACGATTTCATGCTTGGTGATCTCAGTGGCGCCGAGAGCCTGAAGCTCATTTGTGATGTCGGTGAGGCGATCAAACGTGAGCTGGACATTTTCATTGTCGTTTCTCTTGAAGCGGTTGAAGAGATTGCGAAGAACACTGATCCTCTGGTCTCTCTGTGTAGAGACGCCTTCATTGACCTTGGATAGCCAGTCCCAGACTAGCTTTGACGTTTCCAGAGCACTCACATGGCCATACTGTCCTTCTGTCAGATGACCACAGATGATGTTCTTTGCAGTCGAGTCCAGTTGAATGAACTTCTTGACATCAGTAGGGGTGACACCTTCACCAGTTTTGGGAACACCATTCTTGACGACATACCAGAGGTCGACATCAATGGCTTCAAGATGCATGCGCATCTTATTCTTCCAGTAGGGATATTCAGTTCCATCGAACACGGGGCAGGCAGCGGAGACTTTGATTATCCCTGCAGTCGACATAGCTAAACTCCAGGTGGTTAAACCGAATCACACAGAACAAGGGAGTACCTTGCTCTGATACCAATTGAAAGTGCTAGTATCGACTAGAGGGGGGGTGAATAGGCGATTTTTATGAAAGTCTTCAAAACCTAGAAGTTTCGAAGACAAACAACAGAAATGACCTAGTTGATATGCAGCGGAAGATAAACTACCATAAGCAAGCCATAGTCAAATATGCAATGATGTGAAAGTACAGGACTAATAGCAGCAAGTAGTAAGGATCAGGATGGAAGATAGTGTGAAGCCAATCAACAGAAGTAGTCAAGCAATGAAGTCAAACAGATATACAGATAGGCAGTGACTTCACGAAGACAAACTTAAGTAAAGGATGGAAAGGGATAGAACCAGTCGCTTGTTGATAAGGATGGCAACGGGTCGGGTTTGGATCGGGTTGAAAAATATCAAATCCATATCCATATCCATGAAGACAGTCTTTGCCCGCCCATGAAAAAATCCACGGGTTAAAAATTGTGTCCATGTCCAAACCTGATGGATATCCATACCCAATGGATATCCATTGGATCCTCTCTATACATATAAATAAGACATAACACAATGTTAACATAAGCTCTTCCATTCTTCACTTCATGATAGGCTAGGCTTCACTTATTGTAAATCAACGTCCACTAACATGAGATCATTTAGTATTTTTCTAACAGATGAGAATGACGAATCAGTTAACAAGGAGATAAAAATAAGGGAATGGCGTTGGGGTATGTTACGGAGGGGATTGAATTTCAACTAATAAAATTTATGACGGGGATTGTGTAATTTATTTTGCATGTTTTGGATAACAAAGTGTAAAATTGCAGTGGGACATGTGATTGTGGGGTAGGGATAGCATATTTTTGTCCATTAAGTCATACTATCGGGTCGGGTTTGGATATACCCATGGGTACAAGATTATATCCATGCCCTACCCACGAGCAATTGGGTCGGGTTTGGGAGCTGCCCATGGACACAAAAGCATATCCAAACCCTATCCATTCGGGTTGGATATCCATGGATATCCATCTCCATGGATAAAATTGCCATCCTTACTTGTTGAAGACACAGGATTTGTTGGACCAATTCTAGTTGCTGTGACAACTGTACGTCTGGTTAGGGAGGCTGAGATTTAACTCAGAAGACCGTGTCTTCACCTTATTCCCCTTGAGTTAAGGACACCCAGTTCTCGCCCAATCACTCTAGTAAGTCTTCAAGGTAGACTTCCAAACCTTCACAGACTTCGTTCACCCGGCAATTCACAATGACTCTTGGATGCTCAGAACGTGACGCCTAACCGGCTGGAGGATACACAGTCCTCAAGTGTAATAAGTCTTCAGGTCACACAGACAGAAAGACTTCAGTGATGCCTAACACTCTTTGGCTCTGGGTGTTTGGGCTTTGTCCTTGCAAGGATTTCTCTCTCTCAAATGCTTCGAGGTGGGTTGCTCTCAAACGACAAAAGCCGTAAACTAACTCTGAGCAGCCACCAATTTATGGTGTAGGGGGTGGGCTATTTATAGCCACAAGGCAACCCGACCTGATTTGTCCGAAATGACCCTAGGTCACTAAGGAACTGACACGTGTTCCAACGGCCAGATTTCAAACACACGCGGCAACTTTACTTGGGCTACAAGCAAAGCTGACTCATCCAGCTCTGGATAAGATTTGCTCTCATTGTCTTCGCTCGAAGACATAGGATTTGAGTTGAGCATCACTTCAGTCACTCTGACTTAGTTCACTTGGACCCCACTTAGAGTACGGTGGTTCCTATGACTCAACAAAGAAGAAGAGGAAACAACGAAACTACAGAGTCTTCACGCTCCATAGTCTTCACGCAATGTCTTCTCATGTCATAGTCTTCAATATGAATATCTTCTCATACCACCATTGTCTTCAATGTCTTCATACATTTTTAGGGGTCATCTCCGGTAGGTAAACCGAATCAATGAGGGACACTACCTGCGTTATCCTGCAATTCTCACAAACGCATTAGTCCCTCAACCAACTTTGTCGTCAATACTCCAAAACCAACTAAGGGTGGCACTAGATGCACTTACAGGGGCGCCCCCTCTTTCCTCCCTCTCTCCCTCTCGTTCCTTCCCCCTTCCTCCTGTTGTGGAACGTAGTAATTTCAAAAAATTTCCTACGCACACACAGGATCATGGTGATGCATAGCAACGAGAGGGGAGAGTGCGTCCACATACCCTCGTAGACCGAAATCAGAAGCATTAGAACAACACGATTGATGTAGTCGTACGTCTTCACGGCCTGACCGATCAGGCACCGAAACTATGGCACCTCTGAGTTCTAGCACGCATTCATCTCGATGACGTCCCTCGAACTCCGATCCAGCCGAGTGTCGAAGGAGAGTTCCGTCAGCACGATGGTGTGGTGACGATCTTGATGGTCTACCGTCGCAGGGCTTCGCCTAAGCACTGCTACAATATTATCGAGGAGGACTATAGTGGAGGGGGGCACCGCACACGGCTAAGAGATCAAGAGATCAATTGTTGTGTCTATGGGGTGCCCCCTGCCCCCATATATAAAGGATCAAGAGGGGAGGCGGCCGGCCTAGGAGGAGGGCGCGCCAAGGGGGGAGTCCTACTCCCACCGGGACATGTCTCCGGTCAATAACCAATAGCGGAACCTGGATGCTCATATTGGCTCCTACATATTCTATGAAGATCTTTATCGGTCAAACCGCATAACAACATACGTTGTTCCCTTTGTCATCGGTATGTTACTTGCCCGAGATTTGATCGTCGGTATCTCAATACCTAGTTCTATCTCGTTACCAGCAAGTCTCTTTACTCGTTCTGTAATACATCATCCCGCAACTAACTAATTAGTTGTAATGCTTGCAAGGCTTATAGTGATGTGCATTACCGAGTGGGCCCAGAGATACCTCTCCGACAATCGGAGTGACAAATCCTAATCTCTAAATACGCCAACCCAACAAGTACCTTTGGAGACACCTGTAGAGCACCTTTATACTCACCCAGTTATGTTGTGACATTTGGTAGCACACAAGGTGTTCCTCTGGTAAACGGGAGTTGCATAATCTCACACTACTAGGGAAAAGGCTAGCAGCAGCGCGGGTTTTAGGTGTATCAGTAGCGCGGGGAGTGGCGCTACTAATAAGGCGCTACAGCTAACACATAGCAGTAGCGCGTGCTCACCGGCGCTACTGCTACACATGTGTAGCAGCAGTGCGGTTAGTGGAAGCTCGCTACTGCTAGTAGCTCTAGCGCGCTTTGCCTGGATGCACTGCTGCTATCGCGGCGCTGCTGCTAACTTTTATACACTCGCTACTGCTAATTTAAGTTGTTTTTTGTTTTTTGTTTTGGTATATTTGTTTTGTATTTGAACAGGCTTTATAGAAGAATCTTTAGCACATAGAAATGTCATCATGATACACATACAAATGCCTGCGAGACCACAAATGTAATTATAGCATATACATACAAATAGTCTCATCATAATCATCATCCAACACAAAGTGGTATCTTGTCATCATCTCGAAAATAGCGATACATGCAAGTCTCGAATACTTGCAACTACAACAACGTCATCCATCTAAACAAAGGTATATGCAAGAAGAGCTATCACTATGAGTGAGAGCGGAACTATGCAGTACATGAGGTGGCGGTTATGAGTCCTCTCTCGCGCTAGCGTGAATCTCAAGTAACTAGCTTCTCCTTCTTGTCTGCTTTTGAAGCCTTTATGGATGGCGCCTGTGAACCCATTCACTTGCGCCTGACATTCATGCCACTCGTTGTACACCCCCGGAACCTTCCCTTTGTACATGACATAGCAATTCCATCTCGCCATCAAGAAACTAGGTACCTGTTAGAGATGCATGTTCATGAAGAGGATGTACAATCGTATATATGCAACAAAATATACTAGAGCAACACCGAAAAATAAAGGGTTAGCAACTAGATGCAACATACAGTATGCAAATTAATTAACTAGAGGTACACAGGTCATCATACGCAAACTAACAAAGTAGCGTTACGCAAGTTTGGCAGGGACCGTGGACATCACAAAGTTTCATCGCTACAAAAAGTATACAAGTTCAACCGACACATATCATCATCATCGGCATCATAAATCACTAGAAGTTCCATCCTTCCATATCATCGAGGATGAACCCTAGCTTCTTGAACAGCATGAGGTCTAGACGTTGCATGCCTATGCGAGTTCGGACGTCAGCTCGCGATATAGGGCCGTGGTGGAACATCCCCTTCTCATCGATGACTTCTTTCATGATGATCATCGCAATGTCGCTTTGGATGCGAAAGATGTCATCTCTAAGTTTATAATCCGCTTCTCCATGAGATTCTAGCCACTTGTGGATATGATCATCATTTCTGCTTCTCATGCGAAGCTTTTGGTGATCCGTGTTGAATTGAATCATGAGATGGACGATGTAGAATCCATCCCTCTTGCTTGGTTTTGGGACATGGATGCAGGAGAAGTTAGTTTTATACGCGAAACCCATCTTCTTGTTCCTTTGTTTCCTGATCTGCACGTGGCCATCTCTAAAGCTGAAGCCTTGGAGAGCATCATCTAGAATATTCATTATGTGGGTGTAGTCTTTTTTCTCGTAGTCTCTGGAAGGGTCAAAATACACGGCGTGGGAGACTTGCGGGTAAAGAACTATAAGGACGGCACGCCCGTTGCTGCAGGGAAAAGACACCTCAAATTATTCCCCATATGAGAGAGAAGGAATGATTGAAATGTATGAAAGGGTTGTCTGGAACTGACTTACTTTGGATGATAAGGCACGAGGACAATTTCCCGGTCCTTATTCTGTACCATGAAGTTTTGGAGGTACTCCCTAGCAGTTTCACGTTCAAAGTTGCCGAGACTCAAGAAAGACTCGTGCATGTAGTACGGATCCGCCACACAGATTTGCGAGACTTCTTCACTCTTCATGACGGAGCTCATATTTAGCGCAAAAAGGCGGACGATTGTAAAATCGAGCTGCCTTGTTAGAAACATCTCAAAGATATGGTCAAACCCTAGGAAGAACACCTACGCGGGCCGTGTCTCAACATAGCACTTCCCCTCAGGCACACGAGCTGAGTATGCCGGATATCCTGGATCCTTTGAGGCTAGTAGGCTTTTCTCAGTCGACAGCACATGGTCGTGCAGTCTCCTGAGATCCCCTAATAGTGCCTCCAGCGGTTTCGGTGGTAGCATTGGCTCGCCCGTGATATGGAACATGACCGCACCTTTCACGGGTACACGCTCTTCAGAATGCATCGTCTGGCTGCTATGTGCTCTGGCTTGTTTGGAGGCAGTTATCTTCCCCGATCTCTTCCTCTCCTTTTTCTTGGGCACAGCTTCCAGACCCTTCCTTAACCCCTGCCCCAGTGTTCCCGGGCTAAGTACTGTACGACCCTCGCGCCCGGCTAGTTGAGCCTGTGTTGAGGCGGCATCTTCAGGCGTGTCCTGTGAGGATTTCATGAAGAGAGACTTTTTGCAATCCCTGCTATGACCCTACTCGGGCATATCATCCATATCCTCATTAGCAAGCTGATAGCCCGATTCGTCATATGGTTGACTCATCATATCTATGTCATAGTCATACGCGTTTGTATTGAGGAAATCCATAGGGTCGACCTCCGTCTCATCATCCATTCTCTGTTCTACAGGACAAATTACATCAGCCAGTACTATTGCACCCCCTTCATCATGTTGTCTGCCGCTCTCACCCGGCACTACAGGAGCTGGTAATTGCGTAGGCAGGGTGGTGGTCTCCGCACATGCTTGTTGATGTGTGGTTATTGGTGTGCTCTCGGCCGGCTCCAGACGAATAAGATTCTTCGGCCATAGCAGCACCCAACCCTTGCAGCTTCCAATCCGCGGCGGGGTCTCGTCGTCCGCTCCCACATGCTGTACTGGAGGAGGCAAATCCTTGTGCCCCGATTTCACACTTGTCAAGCTAACCCTGAAGTGCCTAGCGGGGATCGGCTGGTTGTGGAACGTGGGTTGCGAGGGGTCCATTATCATCCCCTTTCCCACGTCCACCTTCTGGCCTTTGATCAAGTAGAGTATGGTGCACGGGGTTTCTTTCGCCTGCAAACACATATGTCTGTGGCGTAAAACAACCGAAAGGCAACAAAAATGGAATATTATATATATATATATATATATATATATATATATATATGTTGGTGCAACATGTAATTACCATGACGGCGTCAAGCTCAGCCAAAGACAAAGGCCCACCTAGCGCGCCTGAGACTGAGGACGGGCTGCTATGAGCGGGAGCGGCTGCGAGAGGAGTCCCGGTTGTGTGAGAAAGTGATGGTGCAATGGTGTTGTTGTTCATGGAGTTTATCCCGATGAAACTAGGCAACGGGAAATCATGTACCGTCTTGTCTGGATTTTCCTTCATCTAGTTGATGATAACTGGAACCAAGTTAGTAGAAAAATCATTTCTACAGGCAGTTACAGCTGCATTGACTGCCTGCTGTAGCAACTCATATTTGTCCGTCCTCAGCTGTTTTTTTCTCGACCGCAAGCTTCACCTTCGCGTTGATGTCCGCCTGACTAAACTTCTTTTTCTGATTCTTGGCCTCCGGACCCTCGTTGTAAAATACCTTCCACGTGGCGCCGTCTCCAGCGCCGTGCACACGACCATATTGTGGCCGCTGGCCCAAAGGGGGTCCCTTAAGTTTGTTCAAGGCCCGGTTGAGAGGGGTGTCCCACTTGCGCCTCATCGGAGAAGTAGGACTTTCGGCTGCAAGCTGGTGTTACTTCTCCAGTAGTCTAATCAATTTCCTCGTGATCTTGTCCGTGTAAAAAACCTTTTTCTCCTTGTCCCACTTGTAGAGGGCCCTGATGAAGTCACGCTCCAAGGGGTCGGTGAACTTCGCGAAGGGGTCTGGGAGACCCGCGGCTTCACGTTCCGCGTCCTCCTTATCCCATATGGGCCTTTTACCAAGGTAGCCACGGCTTCCGAGGCGATGCTTCCCCATGTTCCTTTTCTGAAGGCTCTTGAACTTCGCAGCCTTAGCCTTGGCTGCCTCGGTAGCGCAAGTGTCCTTGAACTTTTCGAACTCCTCTTCCGTAAGTGTCGGATTTTCCTCCAGAATCTTGGACAGGGGTTCATCAGCCTCAATAGCTCGTTTCACCCTCCCTTTCAGGAAGCCAAATCATTGCTGAACATGCCCATGGCGTGATTGTTAATCTTTTTCATCTTCGGATCATCCCACGGTTGTTCTATGTTATCATCCCGGTCGGGGAACTTGAATCTCTTGTGCAACTACGTTAGGAGCAACTGCGTCAAATGTTCTTTACTCCTTAAGTCATCGTCGTTGATGCTCGCGCATTCCCGTAGGATGCATCCTACTTGGTTCCCATAGCACTTGCGAGGTTCTTCCGGCTCTAACGGCTAAAACTTGCCAGGTGCCATCTTTGTGATCACAAGTCGTCCAATCCCTAGTTTGTTAGGTTTTCGTATCCTCTGCTTCTTATGCTTACTCTTTTCGGTAGCGGCATCGGGGCCGGTACCTTCCCCGCCGGTATCTTCCCCGTTGGTACCTTCCCCACTGGTCTCGGCGCCGCCATCGGTGCCGGCACCGTTGGTGTCGATGTCGGCGTCAGTACCATCATCGAGGCCGACCTGCAAACCTTGCTTAGAAGTCAAATAGTCGAGGTACTCTTGTTCACCCTCATAATCCATCTCGTTTGCATCTTGGTCAGAAGGCCCAGTTTCTTCGTTGTTTGACATGTTTCCTATGATTAAGTGTCCTTATTTATTTCTAAAAGTATGAATAAATGAGAAATGACATAAAAATAAATCTATGTGCCAGCACTCGATATGCCAACTATGTAGCACAAATCATGCCTTTATTCACGGGAAATTTCGGCATGACCTTTGCTAAAAAATGGACATATCGAGCGCCTGAAATTCACCGGAACAGAAATGAATCAACATTCCGGCGTAACATAGGCCACTCGGATCATTTTCCAAACATGACATGTCCAAAACATGACATATCCACATATCACATGTCCAGTTCAAATTTGCATATAAATTTAGCTAATTTTGAAACCTAGCTAAATTCATAACTAAATAGATAACCTAATTAACATACTGCCCTAACTAAAACCTAAGTAAATTAACCGAAGAACCCTAGCAGAGAGAGAGGAGGGGTTTACAGAGGGTGCAGGGGCGAGGAGGCAGGCCCGACGACGGCCGGGGTTGGGAGGGGAGGAAGCAGAGGAGGG
>NC_041387.1:628965673-628985670 GCF_002162155.2 Triticum dicoccoides
TCGGGGGCGAGCGACGGGGGAAGAGAGAGTGGGGATTTGGGGGGAAAAGGCAGGATGAAGCAGGGATAGTGAGAATTTTGGGTTAAGTGGATGTAGCAGCAGCGCGTTTGGACAAAACGTGCTGCTACTACCTTCAGTAACTGTAGCGGTTTATACGAAATGCGCTACTACTACCTTCAATAGTTGTAGCGGTTTATACGAAATGTGCTACTACTACTGCCAGTTTTCCTTTTTCTTTTCCTTTATTTTCTCCCACTTTTATTTCCCGAGAGCAGTGAACGAAGGGAGGGCGATATATATTGCATCATTTGACGGTTAAATATGTATGCAAAATAGGAACATATATATTACATCATTGGACCCATGCATAATAATGGCTAAGTGTGTATACAAAATAGGAACATATATATATATATATATATATATATATATATATATATATATATATATTACATCATTTGACCGATAACATACGGTTCGTCAGCGCTGACGTTTTTGTTTTTGAGTCAGCTTCTTTCCCTTCTTGTTCATCGAAGAATAATTGAGCCCCTCATTGTGACTTTGCCTTTTCCATGGAGTACGATTTTTCTTAGGTAATGTAGTATTGATTCTTCTTTTGACGTATACTTCATCATCATCGTCATCTTCCCTCATTGGGTTGCCGTACTGATCATAGTCTTCCTCGTTGGCGACTCCATCCATTCCAATGATGTTCCTTTTGCCTCTCCTCACGACAACACGACTGGGATTGCATGGGTCGGTTATGAAGAAGCATTGTGTCACGTGCTTAGCGTGTACCCATGGCTCGTTTTTTGCGATAGCGTCGGGTATACTCATGGTAGTGAAAATCCGGTTTTCTCTTTCGACATTCTTTGCCCATCTGACACGGAACAACGTCGTGTTGTGCAGTCCAGAGTAGTCAAGCTCCCAAATCTCCTCGACCCTTCCATAAAATCGTTCAGTTGCGCTTGTTGCTGCCGGTCATGCATTCCATTGTCACCCCTGAGTTCTGATCATCATTGTCCATATCTTTGGCCTGCATGTAGAACATGTATCCGTTGATATCATATGCCTGATAGGTTACGAGGTTGGGCGAGGGGCCGTGTGCTAAGGCGTATATGAGCAATCCGTCCTTAGAGCCCTCCTCCGGGGATTAGCAATAATATGCTCTTTGAACCAATGCAGGAAAATGGAGTTGTGCTCTCTAGTAACTTCGGCGTTCGTCCTGCATACCCCTCGGTCACGATACTTCTTTGCGATAATTTCTTTGTGAAGTGCCACGAAAGGATCTACCTCGTCTAGGTGTTGTAGCACTACCAAGTTTGCTCTGTCAAAGTCGCTGCATCGATCTGAGTATGCCACGTGCAGTTCCCTGCGACCGTTGCAGTGACCATCTCCTTCGAGCCTCCTATTGTGCTTGTTAACGGGCAAACCAACACTAACACCAGGCGGCTGGTCTGCGCCATATAGAAAATTCTCACAGAAAGAGATGCACTCTTGTGTCAAATAGCCTTGGACGATGCTTCCATCCGGACGGGACATGTTACAAATGAATCCTTTGATGATCCCATTCATCCTCTCAAACGGCATCATGTTGTGCAGGAATGACGGCCCCAGGTCTATTATGTCATCCACAATATGGACACACAGATGCACCATCACGTCAAAGAACACGGGCGGAAGTACATCTCAAGCTCATTCAGTATCACAACGATCTCTTTCTGTAGCCTTCGGAGATGCTTCACACTGATTGACTTTCGAGAGATGACGTCGGAAAAGTTGCAGAGACCAATAAGCGTGTCACGCACGTGCTTGTCCATTATACCTCTAAGGGCAGCATGTAGTATCTGCGTCATCATCACATGACAGTCATGAGACTTCATCCTGCTGAACCTTTTCTTGTCCGTGTCTAGATATCTTCTTATCTTGCCACAGAAACTGGAACTAACATTGACTCCGGTAAGGCACTTCAAGAATTGATTGATCTCAGCCTGACTTAAGGTGAAGCAAGAAGGGGGGCAATAATCCTCTTTCTTTATTTTCTTGTCCTTCTTCTCCCGTGCCTCTGTCTCCGTCTCTGTCTCGTCTGACATTTTACGGGGCGGCATGTGCCGATCTTGTTGACAACAGATTTTGGCATGGTCAAAAACATAACTAAGAAGGCCTCAAATGGAGAAGTACTCAAAATGATAAAGTTCGTATCCTCAAAGGGAGAAACTTTGATATTTGGACCGTAGCCATCCGATCTCATCTTTAAGGCCGAAGTTGTGTTTTGAGTATTCAGATTTTGTATTCAGAACACTATTCAACTGATTACGCCCCCAAGATGGCCTCATATGAGAAAAGTTTCTATACGGATTGTCTTCGTCTCGTCGAGACGATGGATTTTGATATAAGAAATGCCTAAATCAGAGTTTGTATGCAAAAGTTAGAGCCAAAACAATGTGCTGCATAAGTCTGCCCCGGAAGTTGCAGGCAAAACTTCCGGGGAGGTTCCGGGCTAAACCGAAAGTTTGCACGCGGAGCACCCCGAAAACTGGAATTTTAACACTATTTGCAGATTTGCGGGGCCAGTTTCGACATCAAGATGACCTCGCATGAAAAAGTGTTCAACTAACGATTTTTTCTACATTGCAAGGTCTACAACTTTGCTTTTGGGACCATTGCGATTCGAAGCCATATGCGACCTGCAGGAGCTGTGCAAGAGGGCAACTTGATGTAATTTTAGCCCGGAAGTTCTGGGCTGACCGGAAGTTCCGGCCCTCGTAATCCGAGTTAGGTTATCTTTTGATGTTTTGGACGGGATTTGAGTCCTTTTCTTGTACGGAAAGTCCAGCCGCCTCATATATATGTAAGAGGTGACAGCCGATTGAATAACAACACACAATCGAACAAATCTATCTACGTCTTTTATCTTTACCTTTATCTCTCTCCCTCGTTCTTCTTCTTCCTCGTTCTTCGTTCGTTCTTCTAGTTGCAGGGCGGCGATCCACGAGGCCCTAGGGGCGGTCAAGCCGACCTAGGGCAGCCCATAGCCGCCGCGCGCCCTGACGGGGTCCCTCCCGGGCGTGTGGGGTTTCGGGTCTACAAAAGCGCCCGCCGGATTGTCCAGCGTACCGCGCTTCCGGCGGGTCTCCTTCGATGTGAGCTGCGGTGCATCACCCCCGGCATCGAGGGTACACGGTGACGTGTTCGTGTGCGAACACACTTTTTGGCAACTCCGCTGGGGACGAAACTTTGAACGGTCTCTGGCCCGTTCTTGCTACGAAGAGATCGTCATCTAGGGTTTGCAATCTGCAAAGGTAATATGAATACCCAATTCCCCTTTGTAGATGCAAATAATCCATATGTTGTTGCTAGATCACCTAATGAGCATAATGTATCGGTTAGCCCTAGTTTTATCAATCATGCATCTAATTATGCGCAAGGGCCGATGCAAAATAATTGTCATGCATCAAATTCTTATGATTTTAGCAACATACAACATATGTATCCAAACTCTCATGCATCGGCAACCCCACAAATTTATATGCCGATGAATAACATGATGAGTTTGGTTAATCAAGTTGAGACACCCTATGTAGGAACTTCCAGTGGTATGCAACAAAGTGTTTCAAGTTCTTATTCATCGGCAAATAACTTGCAGTACGTTAATCCAAACGTGCCGGTGGATAGGGAAATTGGCCATGTTACTACTAGTTATTTGGCCAATTACCCTCAAACATTATATGCTACATGTAATGCTACTAATTTTTTGGCACCATACACAACTGTTGATGTCCATAATTCGGCTCCGCACCTTCATGGTCATGGCCGAATAAGTGAAACTTCTACAGGAGCACAAATGCCTTCACCTACTACCGTGGCATATCATGTCCCCCCTACACAATTACAGAATTTCGGCAACATCTCATTGCCGAAAGAGTCTAAAAGCATCGGGGGGCAACCATATCCAGACTGGGTGGTTGAGAACAAGCTTACATTCTCTTGGGATTTGTGCAACTCCATTCGAAAGGAACTAATAGAAGGCGGGAAGCCTCATGATTTTGCTGCAGTAAAAGCTAGAGTTGTGCAAATGATGCAGTTGCCCAGTGTTGTACCATTCAGTGCACCCCGTAAACAATTGCAAAGTTTCGGCACCTCATTACCGGAAAATTCTGAAAGTATTGGGGGGCAATCTCATGAGGAGTGGATGGGAATTGAGATGAAAAAGTTTAAAGCTCGCCAAGCTGAGATGTGGGCTAAAATTAGACAAGAGCGAGAAGCCTTGCAAATTAAAAAAGATAAAGTTATTGATTCAAGTAACAAAGAAAATTCGGTTATTGGAAAAGCCGAATCAAGTAGTATATATTCTGAATCCGTCAAATCCAAAGTGGCAAGCATTATTGAGAGAGGGCATGGCAAGCATAGAAAAACAACCATGCTTGATTTTTCCGAAGTCAATGGAACCTACTTCCTGCCCTATGAGTTCCGTGCCATAGAAATTGACAAGCCTGAAGGACAAGAACAAGTAGCCGAACAAAGTTCAGCTGACATGGATCTTCAAAGCAATGACGCATGGAATCAAGAAAAAGATGATGACAAGGTGTTGGGGAGTCATCCAAAGACGAAGCTAGATATTGTTCAAGTCACACCACCGTCATGCTCTCCCAACGTATTTGAAGAGGTATGCATAGCGAGTAATTTACCTATTTTCAGATTTGGTCGCAACTTCATTATTGATGCATCTATAAGAAATATTCTCATAAGTAATTTTGAAAGACCAATGAAGAAGGGTAATTTACTTGTTAGCAATAAAATTGTTATGCAACATATCGGTCAACCCATTACACCATTCAGAAAGACCGATAGCGAAAAATTATTGCAGCCAAGGCTTTTCCCATTGCTTTATCTAAAGTTCATATATAATTGGATAGCTTTGCTTATTTCTTACTTGGCTTACACTTGGTCTCAATTGAGACATGTATGTTCTAACTATTTTCGTTTTAGAAATTTAAAGCCAAGGTTAAAATCTTCTAAGAAAACCGATGCTAATATAATATCTTATCCAAAGACATCAGAGATAGAGTGGAAAACACAATGCATAGCCGAATGGGGAGATTCCAAATCTGAACCATTCATTTGCTTATCTCCAAGGCCGTTCAAACAGCAAGATCGGCTAGAAAACAAGAAGTATACCTTCGATTCAAACATGTGTGATCAAATCTTTGATTTGTTGTTGAAAAATAATTACATTAGAATTCTTGATCACCATGTCAAGCCATCTATCCAAGGACGAATGTATTGTAAGTTGCATAATTCGTCCAATCATAATTTTGAGGATTGCAATATGTTTCGTCAAATAGTCAAATCGGCCATTATAAAGGACGATTGAAATTTGTTGAGACACCAAAAGATGATCAGTCTATTCCGATTGGTCCCGATGACAGAAAGTTTTTGCATCGGCTGCTTCAAGGCGATCCATTTAAAGAGAAGGTAAAAACTGCAGGTGATGGGATCAAGCTTTCAAGTAAAGAAGTTGTTGAAGAGCTTAAACATTATCTTGAGGGTGAAAATTCCATCGAAGCTACAATGGAGACGCCAAGGACTGGGGGGCAGCAAGCAAATCCAATGATCAATGAAAGCAAACAGAAAGAAAACAAAGGTCGAAATAAGTGCAAGTGTAAGAGATCAAAAATCACCTTCACTGAACTATTGGATAAATATCGAAATAAGAGTGAAGAGAAGAATGCTTGTCGACCAAATCATGCAAAGAAACCAAGATCACCCTCAAGGCGCAAATATGAGGATTGGTATTGGCAAAGTGAGAATTTTAATGCAACATATTCATATCCTTATTTTGGGCCGCCAATGCCAATGTCGTGGATGCCTCCCTATGCTCATGTAGATCCATATCCATCATGGGACAGATATGATACAAGGGCACATTCTCCATCTTATTTCAGACCATCTCATCAATATTATGCAGCTCCGAGAAGATCAACACTTGAACAATCACATGTTAAAGACCGTTTCAATCGTAAGGAATCGGTCCAGAGCTCAAGGAAGAAGAAAGAGGTGGTCAAGAAAGTTTATCGTGTTAAAAGAGATGGTCGTAAGAGTGCAACTTCAGATTTGATCTCAAATGAAAAAGAGCCAATTAAAGCGTTGACGTTGGCTACTAAAGGCAATGAGATGAAGCAACCAATTATTGAGAGTCAAAGTGCAAAGTCTGAAGAAAAGAAGTTGAGAGTGCACAAGGTAAAACAAGAATTGCCACTGCTTCAAACAAAATCACAGCCGGGGTGCCCACTCGGCTTATCATATTGGCAAAAGAAGAAATTACAAAAACTTAGTGCACAAGAACTTGAAGATAGGAACATGGCATGGGTTCCCAAAGGAAGTGCTCAAAATAAGAATTATGTGCAAGCTTCCATTACAATAAGTGCGGCAAATGTGAAGAATGAAAAGAGTGAAAACTATGAAGGACCAAGCCGAAGGTTTCAGCATCTTCGGTCTACATATTATCCATATTCTTCGACTATGCCATTAACGTTTATGCCATGGAATTCATTATCAGGTATGATTGGTAACCCTCAATGGGCTTATTTTAATCCATGGATGCAATATAATTTCTTACATCATGAAAGGGTATTACCAAGTCAATATACATTTGGTTAGCTACAAGTTTGTTGCTGATCCAAAGCGCCGAAATACTTGATTTGATATTACGTTTGTTTGTTTCGGCTATATGTGCTTAGAACTAAGTTTACATGGTAATGGCCGATAATTTACCTATCGTCCTAAGAGTATGTCAATGCATGGCCGGTGTAGTATTCTAACATCGTCCTTAGTTCGAATGGAGAGCGAGACAATTACTATGGAGATTAGGTTTTGATAGTTGAATTCATAACAATGGCCATGGTGTTGGTGTTGTTTATATATCTCCATATAGTTCTGTTCTGTGAAGCCTCATGCCTCTTAAAATATTTATTGCACAATAATCAAAGCCGAATATGCAATGTTATTCGATTTGGAACTTTTGCCATATGTGCTAAACATATTGAGGATTTTGGTGATTCGTTATGAGTATTGCAACAAATATCCAAGGGTTATCAATGTTTTGACGAATCACTTATAGTTTATCTTGAGGTATGTCTAGATGCAAGATTAATCTTGGGTTGCTTTAAAATTGTTCATATATCTAGACATGACAATTCGAAAGAGTTGGCACAACAAGCATCCGACGACTATGTTAAGCATGGTGTATTGCATTTCTATCAATAGCCGATGCTAGGTCTTGTCAACATAGGTAAGGCCGAATTGAAGCCCACCGCTTCGGCCACTAATGAAACTTTTATGCAGGCGAAGTAAGGACTGGAGGAAGTTTATTCTTGATTATCTGCGATATCTTAGCGAAAGGGTGAACATTATGGTTCGGAGGATGGTTTTGATCTACGGAACCTTACCATCAGATTGTTATAAAAGCTGAGAAGTTTTCACCCAAGTTTGCATCAAGAGGTTCAAACAAGCAATGGCTGATATATAATTATCGTCCTAAGAACATGCAAAATAGCCGATGGAGTGTTGACATCGTCCTTATAACAAGCTATGCGGAAGTTATTTTTCGGCACACAAGCTTTGTCGAAAAACAGGGGGGCATGTGTTGACAACAGATTTTGGCATGGTCAAAAACATAACTGAGAAGGCCTCAAATGGAGAAGTGCTCAAAATGATAAAGTTCCGTATCTTCAAAAGGAGAAACTTTGATATTTGGACCGTAGCCATCCGATCTCATCTTTAAGGCCGAAGTTGTGTTTTGAGTATTCAGATTTTGTATTCAGAACACTATTCGGCTGATTACGCCCCCAAGATGGCCTCTTATGAGAAAAGTTTCTACACGGATTGTCTTCATCTCGTCGAGACGATGGATTTTGATATAAGAAACGCCTAAATCGCAGTTCGTATGCAAAAGTTAGAGCCAAAACAATGTGCTGCATAAGTCTGCCCCGGAAGTTCCGGCAAAACTTCCGGGGAGGTTCCGGGCTAAACCGAAAGTTTGCACGCGGAGCACCCCGAAAACTGAAATTTTAACACTATTTGCAGATTTGCGGGGCCAGTTTCGACATCAAGATGACCTCGCATGAAAAAGTGTTCAACTAACGAATTTTTCTACATTGCAAGGTCTACAACTTTGCTTTTGGGACCATCGCAATCCGAAGCCATATGCGACCTGCAGGAGCTGTGCAAGAGCGCAACTTGATGTAATTTTAGCCCGGAAGTTCCGAGCTGACCGGAAGTTCCGGCCCTCGTAGTCGAGTTAGGTTATCTTTTGATGTTTTGGACGGGATTTGAGTCCTTTTCTTGTACGGAAAGTCCAGCCGCCTCATATATATGTAAGAGGTGACGGCCGATTGAATAACAACACACAATCGAACAAATCTATCTACGTCTTTTATCTTTACCTTTATCTCTCTCCTTCGTTCTTCTTCTTCCTCGTTCTTCTTCTTCCTCGTTCTTCGTTCGTTCTTCTAGTTGCAGGGCGGCGATCCACGAGGCCCTAGGGGCGGTCAGGCCGACCTAGGGAAGCCCATAGCCGCCGCGCGCCCTGACGGGGTCCCTCCTGGACGTGTGGGGTTTCGGGTCTACAAAAGCGCCCGCCGGATTGTCCTGCGTACCACGCTTCCGGCGGGTCTCCTTCGACGTGAGCTGTGGTGCATCACCCCCGGCGTCGAGGGTACACAGTGACGTGTTCGTGTGCGAACAGATCTTCCCTGATTTTTAAATCTTGCAAGTCTTTTCTTACCTTCGGCCCATCCTTGGTCTTATCCGGCATGTTCATCAGTGTTGCGAGCAAGCTCTCAAGGACATTCTTACAGATATGCATTTGATCAAGGCAATGAGGTGTATCGAGTTTGTGCCAGTACTCCAAGTCCCAAAACACAGACCTCGTCTTCCATACCTTTAGCAGCGGCTCCGGTGCCTTTCTCATCGTCTTTCCCGACGCGGGGCACTCCTTCCAGTTTTTCAACAGCTCATCGATTTCGGCACCGCTCCGCTTACGTGGAGGTCCTCGATGCTCAGCGTGACCATTGAATATATCTCCACGGTTTATCCATGGGTCGTCCTGTTCAAGCCATCTTCGATGCCCCATGTACACGATTTTCCCAGACCCGCCATCTTTCCTTGACGTTAGCTGCTGAGACGTCGTATCATCCATGCACTGCGTGCATCCATAATATCCATGGCACACCTGGCCTGCCACATATCCGTAACTGAGATAGTCGTGCACTGTCGTGATCAGCGTGGCTCTCATGTTGAAATACTCTCCTTTGCTGGCGTCCCATGTCTTGGTCGGTGTTTTCCATAACGTGTCTAACTCCTCTTGAAGTAGCCCCATATACAAACTAATATTATTTCCTGGTTGTTTCGGCCCTTGAATAAGCACGCTCATGTGAATGTACTTCGATTTCATGCACAACCAGGGGGGAGGTTGTACATCCATACAAACACAGGCCATGTGCTATGGTTGGTGTTCTGGTTGCAAACGGATTCATGCCACCGGTACACGCGCCGAGCATGATGTTCCTTGCATCACATTCAAAATACCGATAGAAGTTGTTCAACGCTCTCCACTGGCTTCCATCCTTCACGTGTCTCAGCTTCGGATCATCTCCATCGTCGGGCTTCTTCCTCTCTGCGTGCCAGCGCATTAGCTTTGCTTCCTTGGGATCTACACAATACCTCTGGAGACGGGGAGTGATCGGTAAGTACCATACAACTTTTTGGGGACATTTCTTCCCGGCCTTCTTGTATCGAGAAGCATTGCACACCGGACAGCTTGTTTTTTCTGCATGCTCCTTCCAATAAATTATGCAATCGTTGATGCATGCATGGTATCTAACGTGTGGCAGATCAAGAGGGCACATGATCTTCTTGGCCTCATCAACACAAGTAGGACATAGATTACCCGCGGGAAGAACATCCTTTAGGTACTTGAGATGCTCATCGAGGCTAGTGTCGGTCCATTTTTTTTAGCCTTCGCCTTCAGGAGTTGGAGCGTGAAACTCAAGAGGGTCACCTCAGGATTGCAACCATCATACAATGGAGTGTTCGAGTCTACCACCAGTTGCTCCAGCTTAGCCTCCTCTCTAGAAGCAGCTCTCTCGGTACTCGTCTCCTTGCGAAGCAATGCTTGAACATGAGGGTCCCGCACGATTGAACTTAGTACCGACGAAACTCTGCTGCGTGGAGTCCATGTCGTTCTCTCCGCCGCCATGTCCGTCCCCTTCTCCTCCGCCATGTCCGGCCCCTTCTCCGCCGCCATGTCCGGCCTCTTCCCCGCCGCCATTATCGATCATCTCTTCATCTTGCCCCGTGTCATCATTGCCTGCCCCGTCGGCATCCTCAACATCGTCATCCTCATCTTTAGTTATCCACCGAGTATAGCCATCCATGAAACCAGTCATGAGCAGGTGCGCTTCGACACGACCACCGTCATAGGGGTCGAGCCAAACTATTCCTTTGCATTTTCGACATGGACATAAAACCTCTATCAGGTTATTTTCTTTCATGTCCTGCACCGCCGACCGCAACCACCTGTCCACCATCGTTCCACTGACCATCATGAACGTCTGCACGGTAATAATAAAACAAATTGATTATAAAAATGCGTGCATGCATCAAAGTCATACAAAAAATTGGCATGACCTTCCCTAAAAATAGGACATATATGGATCTAGAGTTTGCCCGGAATTCGCCGAAACAGAAATAAATTGACATTTTGGCAAAACATAGGCAACTCAAAAGCACAATTTGGCGTCAACTCATGCCACACACGCAATTTCCACAAACATATCACACACACATAAACATATTTCCACAAACATATCACACACACACACATAAAAGAAGAGTGAGAGTGGAAGCATGTGGGAGGTAGGGGAAAGGGAAGAGAGGAGAGGGAGGGGGAGGGACGGGTGGGGAAAAGGTGGTGGGTTGGTGCGGATTAGCAGTAGCGCGGGAGTTAAAATGCACTGCTGCTAAGGAAGTAGCAGCAGTGCGCTTTGGGCAACGGCGCTACTGCTAACCGGGACCAAAAAGTGTGCCAATTTGAAATTTAGCAGCAGCGACCTAAAAAAAAGGCGCGCTACTACTACATCCATAGCAGTAGCGCGGCTCGCGGCGCCGCGCTGCTGCTAAATGGAGTTTGGTGGACACCCGCCGGTCGATATTTGTAGCAGCGCGGTTTACACCGAGCACGCTACTGCTAAAAACTTGTCAGTAGCAAGTTTCTCGAACACGCGCTACTACTAATTAGCAGAAGCGCTCCTTTTTGAGCCGCGCTACTGCTAAGATTATGTGTATAGGCTTTTCCCTAGTAGTGTCATAGTCATAGGAACATGTATAAATCATGAAGAAAGCAGTAGCAACATACTAAACGATCAAGTGCTAAGCTAACGGAATGTGTCAAGTCAATCACATCATTCTCCTAATGATGTGATCCCGTTAATCAAATGACAACTCTTTGTCCATGGCTAGGAAACATAACCATCTTTGATAAACGAGCTAGTCAAGTAGAGGCATACTAGTGACACTTAGTTTGTCTATGTATTCACACATGTATCATGTTTCCGGTTAATACAATTCTAGCATGAATAATAAACATTCATCATGATATAAGGAAATAAATAATAAATTTATTATTGCCTCTAGGGCATATTTCCTTCAGTCTCCCACTTGCACTAGAGTCAATAATCTAGTTCACATCGCCTTGTAATTTAACACCAATATTCACATCTGTATGTGATTAATACCCAATAGTTCACATCATCATGTGATCAACACCCAAAGGGTATACTAGAGTAATAATCTAGTTCACATCGCTATGTGATTAACACCCAAAGAGTACTAAGGTATGATCATGTTTTTGTTGTGAGAGAAGTTTAGTCAACGGGTCTGTCACATTCAGAGCCGTATGTATTTTGCAAATATTTTATGTCTACAATGCTCTGCACGGAGCTACTCTAGCTAATTGCTCCCACTTTCAATATGTATCCAGATAGAGACTTAGAGTCATCTGGATCGGTGTAAAAGCTTGCACCGATGTAACTCTTTACGACGGGCTCTTTTATCATCTCCATAATCAAGAAATATTTCCTTAGTCCTCACTAAGGATATTTTTGAACGTTGTGAGTGATCTACTCTTAGATCACTATTGTACTCCCTTGCCAAACCAGGGCAGAGTATACAATAGGTCTGGTCCATAGCATGGCATACTTTTATAGAACCTATGACTGATGCATAGGGAATGACTTTCATTCTCTTTCTATTTTCTGCCGTGGTCGGGATTTGAGTCTTACTCAATTTCATACCTTTGCAACACAGGCAAGAACTCTTTCTTTGACTGTTCCATTTTGAACTACTTCAAAATCTTGTCAAGGTATGTACTCATTGAAAATCTTATCAAGCGTCTTGATCTATCTCAATAGATCTTGATGCTCAATATGTAAGTAGCTTTACTGAGATCTTTCTTTTAAAGAACTCCTTTCAAACACTTCTTTATGCTTTCCAGAAAAATTCTACATCATTTCTGATCAACAATATGTCACTCACATATACTTATCAGAAAGGTTGTAGTGCTCCCACTCACTTTATTGTAAATACAGGCTTCACTGCAAGTCCGTATAAAACTATATGCTTTGATCAACTTATCAAAGCGTATATTCCAACTCCGAGATGCTTGCACCAGTCCATAGATGGATCGCTGGAGCTTGCACAATTTGTTAGCACCTTTAGGATTGACAAAACCTTCTGGTTGCATCATATACAACTCTTCTTTAATAAATCCATTAAGGAATTCAGTTTTGACATCCATTTGCCAGATTTCATAAAATGTGGCAATTGCTAACATGATTCGGACAGACTTAAGCATAGTTACGAGTGAGAAAATCTCATCGTATTCAACATCTTGAACTTGTTGAAAACCTTTCGCAACAAGTCGAGCTTTGTAGATAGTAACACTACTATCAGCGTCCGTCTTCCTCTTGAAGATCCATTTATTTTCTATGGCTTGCCGATAATCGTGCAAGACAACCAAAGTCCACACTTTGTTCTCATATACGGATCCCATCTCAGATTTCATGGCCTCAAGCCATTTAGCAGAATCTGGGCTCATCATCGCTTCCTCATAGTTCGTAGGTTCATCATGGTCTAGTAACATGACTTCCAGAACAGGATTACCGTACCACTTTAGTGTGGATCTTACTCTGGAAGACCTATGAAGTTTTGAAGTAACTCGATCTGATGTTTCATGATCATCATCATTAGCTTCCTCATTAATTGGTGTAGGAATCACTGGAACTGATTTCTGTGATGAACTACTTTCCAATTCGGGAGAAGGTACAATTACCTCATCAAGTTCTACTTTCCTTCCACTCACTTCTTTCGAGAGAAACTCCTTCTCTAGAAAGGATCCATCTTAGCAACAAATATCTTGCCTTCGGATTTGTGATAGAAGGTGTACCCAACAGTTTCCTTTGGGTATTCTATGAAGACGCACTTCTCCGATTTAGGTTCGAGCTTATCAGGTTGAAACTTTTTCACATAAGCATTGCATCCCCAAACTTTAAGAAACGACTACTTTGGTTTCTTGCCAAACCACAGTTCATAAGCTGTCATCTCAACGGATTTTGATGGTGCCCTATTTAAAGTGAATGCAACTGTCTCTAATGCATAACCCCAAAACGATAGTGGTAAACCGATAAGAGACATCATAGGTCGCATAATATCCAATAAAGTGCGCTTATGATGTTTGGACACACCATTACGCTGTGGTGTTCCATGTGGCGTGAGCTGTGAAACTATTCCACATTGTTTTATATGAAGGCCAAACTCGTAACTCAAATATTCTCCTCTATGATCAGATTATAGAAACTTTATTTTCTTGTTACGATGATTCTCCACTTCACTCTGAAATTCTTTGAACTTTTCAAATGTTTCAGACTTGTGCTTCATTAAGTAGATATACTCATATATGCTCAAATCATCTATGAAGGTCAGAAAATAACGATACCTGCCACGAGCATCAACACTCATTGGACCGCATATATCGGTATGTATTATTTCCAACAAGTCAGTAGCTCGTTCCATTGTTCCGGAGAACGGAGTTTTAGTCATCTTGCCCAAAAGGCACGGTTCATAAGCATCAAATGATTAATAACCAAGTGATTCCAAAAGTCCATCTTAATGGAGTTTCTTCATGCGCTTTACACCGATATGACACAAACGGCAGTGCCACAAATAAGTTGCACCATCATTATCAACTTTGCATCTTTTGGCATCAATATTATGAATATGTGTATCACTACGATCGAGATCCAACAAACTATTTTCATTGGGTGTATTACCATCAAAGGTTTTATTCATATAAACAGAACAACAATTATTCTCTGATTTTAAATGAATAACCATATTGCAATAAACATGATCAAATCATATTTATGCTCAACGCAAACGCCAAATAACATTTATTTAGGTTTCAACACTAATCTCGAAAATATAGGGAGTGTGCGATGATGATCATATCAATCTTGGAACCACTTCCAACACACATCATCACTACACCCTCAACTAGTCTCTGTTTATTCTGTAACTCCTGTTTCGAGTTACTAATATTAGCAACTGAACAAGTATCAAATACTCAGGGGCTACTATAAACACTAGTAAGGTACACATCAATAACATGTATATCAAATATACCCTTGTTCACTTTGCCATCCTTCTTATCCACCAAATATTCAGGGCATTTCCGCTTCTAGTGACCATTTCCTTTGCAGTATAATCACTCAGTTTCAGGCTTTGGTCCAGCTTTGGGCTTCTTCGTGGGAGTGACAATTTGCTTGCCATTCTACTTGAAGTTCCCTTTCTTTTCCTTTGCCCTTTTCTTGAAACTAGTGGTCTTGTCAATCATCAACACTTGATGCTCTTTCTTGATTTCTACCTTCGTCGATTTCAACATCACGAAGAGCTCGGGAATCGTTTTCGTCATCCCTTGCATTATAGTTCATCACGAAGTTCTAGTAACTTGGTGATGGTGACTAGAGAACTATGCCAATCACTATCTTATCTGGAAGATTAACTCCCACTTGATTCAAGCGATTGTAGTACTTAGACAATCTAAGTACTTGCTCACTAGTTGAGCAATTCTCCTCCATCTTTTAGGCGAAGTATTTGTCAGAGGTCTCATACCTCTTGACACGGGCATAAGTCTGAAATACCAATTTCATCTCTTGAAACATCTTATATGTTCCATGACGTTTCAAAAACATTTTTGTAGTCCCGGTTCTAAGCCATAAAGCATGGTGCACAAAACTATCAAGTAGTCATCATATTGAGCTAGCCAAACATTCATAACGTCTGCATCTACTCCTGCAATAGGTCTGTCACCTAGCGGTGCATAAAGGACATAATTCTTCTGTGCAGCAATGAGGATAAACCTCAGATCATGGACCAAGTCTGCATCATTGCTATTAACATCTTCCAACTTAGTTTTCTCTAGGAACACATATAAAAAACATAGGGAAGCAACAACGCGAGCTATTGATCTACAACATAATATGCAAAATACTACCAGGACTAAGTTCATGATAAATTAAAGTTCAATTAATCATATTACTTAAGAACTCCCACTTAGACAGACATCTCTCTAGTCATCTAAGTGATCACGTGATCCAAATCAACTAAACCATGTCCGATCATCACATGAGATGAAGTAGTTTTTAATGGTGAACATCACTATGTTGATCATATCTACTATATGATTCATGTTCGACCTTTCGGTCTCCGTGTTCCGAGGTCATATCTGTATATGCTAGGCTCGTCAAGTTTAACCTGAGTATTCCGCGTGTGCAACTGTTTTGCACCCGTTGTATTTGAACGTAGAGCCTATCACACCCGATCATCACGTGGTGTCTCGGCACGAAGAATTTTCGCAACGGTGCATACTCAGGGAGAACACTTCTTGATAATTAGTGAGAGATCATCTTAAAATGCTACCGTCAATCAAAGCAAGATAAGATGCATAAAGGATAAACATAAACATCACATGCAATCAATATAAGTGATATGATATGGCCATCATCATCTTATGCTTGTGATCTCCATCTCCGAAGCACCGTCGTGATCACCATCGTCACTGCCGTGACACCTTGATCTCCATCGTAGCATCATTGTCGTTTCGCCATCTATTGCTTCTACGACTATCGCTACCGCTTAGTGATAAAGCAAAGCAATTACAGGGCGCTTGCATTTCATACAATAAAGCAACAACCATATGGCTCCTGCCAGTTGCCAATAACTCGGTTACAAAATATGATCATCTCATATAATAAAATATAGCATCACGTCTTGACCATATCACATCACAACATGCCCTTCAAAAACAAGTTAGACGTCATCTACTTTGTTGTTGCAAATTTTACGTGGCTGCTACGGGCTGAGCAAGAACCGTTCTTACCTACGCATCAAAACCACAACGATAGTTCGTCAAGTTAGTGTTGTTTTAACCTTCTCAAGGACCGGGCGTAGCCACACTCGGTTCAACTAAAGTTGGAGAAACTGACACCCGCCAGCCACCTATGTGCAAAGCACGTCGGTAGAACCAGTCTTGCGTAAGCGTACGCGTAATGTCGGTCCGGGCCGCTTCATCCAACAATACTGCCAAACCAAAGTATGACATGCTGGTAAGCAGTATGACTTGTATCGCCCACAACTCACTTGTGTTCTACTCGTGCATATAACATCTACGCATAAAACCAGGCTCGGATGCCACTATTGTGGAACGTAGTAATTTCAAAAAAATTCCTATGCCCACACAGGATCATGGTGATGCATAGCAACGAGAGGGGAGAGTGTGTACACGTACCCTCGTAGACCGAAAGCGGAAGCATTAGAACAACGTGGTTGATGTAGTCGTACATCTTCATGGCCCGACCGATCAAGCACCGAAACTATGGCACCTCCGAGTTCTAGCACACGTTCAGCTCGATGACGTCCCTCGAACTCCAATCCAGCCGAGTGTCGAAGGAGAGTTCCGTCAGCACGACGGTGTAGTGACGATCTTGATGTTCTACCGTCGCAAGGCTTCGCCTAAGCACCGCTACAATATTATCGAGGAGGACTATAGTGGAGGGGGCACCGCACACGGCTAAGAGATCAAGAGATCAATTGTTGTGTCTATGGGGTGCCCCCTACCCCCGTATATAAAGGAGCAAGGGGGGAGGCAGCCGGCCTAGGAGGAGGGTGCGCCAAGGGGGGAGTCCTACTCCCACCAGGAGTAGGACTCCTCCTTCCCTTGTTAGAGTAGGAGAGAAGGAAAGAGGGGGAGAGGAAGAAGGAAAAGGGGGCTGCACCCCTTGTCCAATTCGGACCCCAGGGGGGCTGCACGCCTCCTTCCTTTTGGCCTCTCTCCTTTATTCCCGTATGGCCTAGTAAGGCCCATATACTCCCCGGCGAATTCCCGTAACTCCTCGGTACTCCGAAAAATACCCGAATCACTCGGAACCTTTCCGAAGTCCGAATATAATCGTCCAATATATCGATCTTTACGTCTCGACCATTTCGAGACTCCTCGTCATGTCCCCGATCTCATCCGGGACTCCGAACTCCTTCGGTACATCAAAACACATAAACTCATAATATAACCGTCATCTAACTTTAAGCGTGCGGACCCTACGGGTTCGAGAACTATGTAGACATGACCGAGATATGTCTCCGGTCAATAACCAATAGCGGAACCTGGATGCTCATATTGGCTCCTACATATTCTACGAAGATCTTTATCGGTCAAACCGCATAACAACATACGTTGTTCTCTTTGTCATCGGTATGTTACTTGCCCGAGATTTGATCGTCGGTATCTCAATACCTAGTTCAATCTCGTTACCGGCAAGTCTCTTTACTCGTTCTGTAATACATCATCCCACAACAAACTAATTAGTTGCAATGCTTGCAAGGCTTATAGTGATGTGAATTACCGACTGGGCCCAGAGATACCTCTCCAACAATCGGAGTGACAAATCCTAATCTCGAAATACGCCAACCCAACAAGTACCTTTGGAGACACTTGTAGAGCACCTTTATAATCACTCAGTTACGTTGTGACGTTTGGTAGCACACAAAGTGTTCCTCCGGTAAACGGGAGTTGCATAATCTCATAGTCACAGGAACATGTATAAGTCATGAAGAAAGCAGTAGCAACATACTAAACGATCAAGTGCTAAGCTAACGGAATGGGTCAAGTCAATCACATAATTCTCCTAATGATGTGATCCCATTAATCAAATGACAACTCTTTGTCCATGGCTAGGAAACATAACCATCTTTGATAAACGAGCTAGTCAAGTAGAGACATACTATTGACACTTAGTTTGTCTATGTATTCACACATGTATCATGTTTCCGGTTAATACAATTCTAGCATGAATAATAAACATTCATCATGATATAAGGAAATAAATAATAACTTTATTATTGCCTCTAGGGCATATTTCCTTCACCTCCTTCCTAGTTGGACTAGGAAAGGGGAGTCCTACTCCCACTAGTAGGAGGACTCCCCCTCTCCTTGGCGCGCCCCAAGGCCGGCCAGCCTCCCTCCTTGCTCCTTTATATACGGGGGCAGGGGGCACCCTAGAACACACAAGTTGACATTGTTTAGCTGTGTACAGTGCACCCCCTCCATAATTACACACCTCGGTCATATCGTCATAGTGCATAGGTGAAGCCCTGCGCCGGTAACTTCATCATCACCGTCACCACGCCGTCGTGCTGACAAAACTCTCCCTCGTCCTCAACTGGATCAAGAGTACGAGGGACGTTTCCGAACTGAACGTGTGCTGATCGCAGAGGTGTCGTACGTTCGGTGCTAAGATCGGTTGGATCATGAAGACGTACGACTACATCAACCGCGTTGTCATAACGATTCCGCTTTCGGTCTACGAGGGTACGTGGACACACTCTCCCCTCTCGTTGCTATGCATCACCATGATCTTGCGTGTGCGTAGGAAAATTTTGAAATTACTACGTTCCCCAAAACTAGGTTAGCTTGTTGATGAAGATCCGTCAAGTAGCCCACGACATATGCTTCTCCTCCCATTTGGGTTCTCCGTAGAACCATGTCAATCTCCACACCTCTTCACCCGATCCATTCACTTCAACATCAATGAAGTTTTTATGCACGGACAGAACCTATATCACCACCGGACTACGCCAAGTTACCAACGATCCACCACTCACCCCATTACTTTCGTACACCTCCACTCTATCCATTTTAAGTTTCTGATTAATTTTTCTGCCTTCGCTTTGTTCAAATGCGTCTCAAACAGGAAAAACACATATGGGTCCCATTGCTTCTGGACGTCCAAAAGCGCTCTAACTGCTGTGGTGCTGGCCAGACCACGTCAATTCCAACATAAAAGTTTCATTGCTGACAAAGACCATGTCTCCGTTGATCGACACCAAAGAAACTCCCGGTCAATGTAGTCGCCGGAGGACAATAGATCCCTAGCTTTCCAGCTATGATTAATGACGAAAACTCCCGATCAGCTAAAGGACAGTAGATCCCAGATTTGCAGAACTGATTAACGACAAAAACTCTCGGACATCGAAGCCACTGGAGAACAGCAAACCCTAGCCTTCCACGGAAGAATGGAACGAAATCCTTCGATAACAATTCTACCTTATCTGAAAATGATATCCGTCAAATCCTAAAAATGGTTGCATCCTAACGATCCAACAATCCGAGCCTTATTCCTACATGACCTTAACAAATCGATTTTGATAAAGGAAGAACGCCCATTACGAATTTTCACTTTCATATTTCGAAGATTTTACAAAATTATTGATTTTTGGTGCTTTTTTCCATTTTCTCAACAGAAAAACTAACGCCCACACGTGTGGGCGTTTGCACATCGCCCACACGCCTCCATCATCACTCATTTTGCCATGTATGAACAAATGAC
>NC_041387.1:628985943-629004853 GCF_002162155.2 Triticum dicoccoides
TGGCTTTAAAATGATTTATCTCCTAATTAAAAAGGCGAATTATAAATCTGTTTTCATCATTAAATTCGTCTCGACGAGATCTTCAAAACTAGACCCCATGTTGATATGTTTCGACGAAAAAAAATTTGCCCAAAAGTTACCATGATGTTTACACTGTAGTTACCATAGTGCTTAAACTAAAGTTGCCATGTGGCAATTTTAGTTTGTAAATCATGGCAATTTTAATTTTTTGATGATGACAATTCCAGTACTTTGACCATGAAAATATTTTTTTATGAACCATGGCAATTTTAAGTGCATGTATCATGGCAATTTTAATTTATGGTGCATGACCAGTCTAGTTTCTTAATTCCTCGTTTTATAATATGTCAAAATTACTTTTAAATGTAGAAGAAAATAGCTGAAACATATCATGGCAAATTCAGTGTAACATCATGGCAATTCATGTGCAACAGACACGCAATTTTTAACAAAAAAATAAATTCGTCGAAATATATTGATATGAGATCTAGTTTCGAAGATCTCGTCGTGAGGGGTTTAATGATGAAAACGGATCTTCAATCGGAGTTTTCATTTAAGAGATAAAACATTTTAAAAATAGAAAATCCAAAAAGATTTTCACATGCATGCATATGGTGACATGACGTAGTCTGTGTGCTATAGGGCGTGTGGACGAATTTGGCTCACACCACACGTGTAGGCGTTAGCGTTGTCCTTTCTCAAATACTCTGTAGTTTCGATTGCTTACCGGTCAATTATTATTTCTTCTGAAATGTACTCCAGTCAATGGGGTTGGCACACCATACACATGCACGTTTAGCCCGCTGATCACAGACCAATCGCATCCTCCTTTATGGGTGCTCTCAAAAAAAAAATCCTCCTGTCGCATCCTCCTGTATGGGTGCTCTCAAAAAAAAATCCTCCTGTATGGGCCCACCAGTTTTTTCTAGTTATCCATCCATTTCCGCACATGCGCGCACGAGGCACGCTTTGCAGCTGACCACCGTGTAAAGTTGACGAGTGCCGACGGCGACCACTCGCCCGCCACCGCCGCCGCAGGGAGAAAGCAGTTACTACTACTGCTACTGGTCAGACCCAGACCCAGCACCCAGACAACGCCCACCCGCACGCGCGAAACACACGCAGCGACAGCCAGCTGAGAGATCGATCGACCAGCCGGCGCGGCGATCCGATCGCGATGGCCACGGCGGCGGTGCACCCGTGGAGCGGCTACTGCGCCGCGACGGGCGCGTTCCGGAGCAAGCGCGCGGAGGTGCCGCTCCCGGCGGACCGGGACCTGGACGTGGTCACCTTCCTCGCCTCCCGCCGCCACTCGGGCGTCGTCGCGCTCGTCGACGCCTCCACGGGCCGCCGCACCACCTTCGCCGAGCTCTGGCGCGCCGTAGCCGGCGCCGCCACCGCGCTCGCCGCGCCGCCCTTCGGCCTCCGCAAGGGCCACGTCGCGCTCATCCTCTCCCCCAACTCGGTCCACTTCCCCGTCGCCGCGCTCGCCGCCATGTCGCTCGGCGCCGTCGTCACCACCGCCAACCCGCTCAACACCGCCGCCGAGGTCGCCAAGCAGGTCGCCGACGCCCGCCCCGTCCTCGCCTTCACCACCCGCGACCTCCTCCCCAAGCTCCCCCGCGCCGCCGACGGCCTCCGCGTCGTGCTCCTCGAGTCTTCCTCCTCTCCCGCTCCCGCCGACGCCGCCGACCCGCGGATCGTCGCCACCATCGACGAGATCTCCGCCACCACGCCCGACCCCGCGCGCCGCCGGGACCGCGTCACGCAGGACGACCAGGCCACGCTGCTCTACTCCTCCGGCACCACGGGGCCCAGCAAGGGCGTCGTCGCCACGCACCGGAACCTCATCTCCATGGTGCAGATCGTCATGAACCGCTTCCGCCTCGAGGACTCGGACACCACGGAGACGTTCCTCTGCACGGTGCCCATGTTCCACGTATACGGCCTCGTCGCCTTCGCCACCGGCCTGCTCGGCTGCGGCGCCACCATCGTCGTGCTCTCCAAGTTCGAGCTCCCCGAGATGCTGCGCTGCATCAGCGCCTACGGGGTCACCTACCTGCCGCTTGTGCCGCCCATCCTCGTCGCCATGGTCGCGCACCCCAAGCCGCTGCCGCTCGGGAACCTGCGTAAGGTGCTCTCCGGCGGCGCGCCGCTCAGCAAGGAGCTCATCGAAGGCTTCAGGGAGAAGTACCCGCAGGTGGAGATCTTGCAGGGGTACGGGCTGACGGAGAGCACGGCCATCGGCGCGTCCACGGACTCGGCCGAGGAGAGCCGCCGGTACGGGACGGCTGGCCTCCTGTCGCCCAACACCGAGGCCAAGATCGTCGACCCAGAGACCGGCGAGGCGCTGCCCGTGAACCGCACCGGCGAGCTCTGGATCCGGGGACCCTACGTCATGAAAGGTATTACAAAAATTTAAAAGTTCATGAAGCATGTGGCCACACATTATTCCGCCGTTTTCATGTTACTCCATTTAGATGATCCGGCATTTTCTTCGATTAGCGTGCTGCACGCTGGGAATTTAGAATGTCCCTCTGGATCACTGCGAATCATCAACGCTGATGATTAAGCACTAACGTGTTCTGAATTACTACTAATTAAAAAATGATTCCGTTTTTAGTTCCACTTGTATTTTTCAAAGATGAACATACTGTACAATTGTGTTTCCATTTGTAGTTAGATGAGGTGACATTTTGTTCGATTAGCAAGTTGCAGGCTGGAATTTAGAATGTCTTTGGGTAACCGCGCACCGTCAAAGCTAAAAAGACCTAAATTAACAAAATGATTCGGTTTTAGTTCTAAATTGTGCTTTCATTTTGTTTAGACCACGCGACATTTTATTCGATTAGCGAGCTGCACGCTGGAATTTAAAATGTCTCCCTCGATCACTGCGCATCCTCAATGTACTAAACTTGTCCAAGATTAATAGAAGAATTTTGCTCTTATTGGGAATCCAGACGCGTGTTCGTAGGTCTGGGAGTAGTGTCAACAAAGAGCCAAAACTCTGTTCGTCTTTTCTATTGCCGGTTGTAGGTGTCAGTTGTCACCTTCAGTTACTGGGTGTTATGCTGTGGCTGATGATGGTATCATTTGTTTTCTGTTTTCATACTATTTGAAGCTTAGAGGAATAGTAGTACTCATAAAGGGGGTTTTCAGACAGATACTCGTAGGAAGCACAATCCAACCACCCAGGCCCGACTCATCTTTGCTGCATCTTTCGGTTCCCATCCCTCCAAATAATAGTGGTGTCAGCAGATTGAGTCGCATGCTTAAATTCCAGAATAAGTATGTCTGGCTTGGAATCATTTGTGCGTTGAGAACCCAACGCCCATCAGTTGGTGGATGAGTTCACTGAATTCCCACCGCCCTTGTTGATACTTTGGACTATGTTAATTGCATTGCATTAACTCCAGACGATGAACTGTTTTGTGACAGTACATCTGGGTGTGTTCTTGTGTCATCTAATATCTCTAGCTTCGAGTTAACTCCAGACGATGTTTGCATAACATGAACAAGTACACTAGTTAAGTAAGCATAGCAAAGTAATTAACTTTCAGAAGTGCAGAGGACAGTTACAGTGTCAAAAAACGTCTTACATTTTGATACAGAAGGAGTACTAGTTGGTTGTTAACTTCCAGAAACAAGTACACTAGTTAATGCAGAAGTTGTACCAAGTCATCATTTAAAAAAAGACCAAAAATCAGTTTGAAAAGAAAACAGAAGAAATTAAGACTAAACTGAGTACTGGTTTCAATATGCACACATCCACATGGAGAATTTTTCAAGGATTGCAGTATCTCTTCCTTCATAAGTGAAGAATGCTTTCTCATTGCTTAATATGCATCAGCTAGAGCTCGTGAGATAAACCTCAGATGGATTCATTTCCACGGCATCATATAAACATCAGTAGGGTTGTGAGGGATGTGCTCAGACAAGCGATGGTCCAAATAGAAATAGTCATTCCATTTTCAAGACTTCAAACTGTCCAGCTGCTAACGTATTGCGGAACTGAGAGTGCTAGCATCCTCAACATTCAGAGTGAATATCCATCGGTTCAGTCCCTAGAATATGGTAGCTCTTGCATTTTAGCATCCTAAGAAATGATGTGTTTCAAGAAGTTATCGCCCTGTTGTAATAGCACCCTCGCCCCTCGGCAAGATGAAACTTGCAGTCCAAAGTAAAAGCGTCCATACTCCTCCATAGACATGTAACGCTAGTAGAAAAAAAAAATTCTCAAGTTGCAATATTGATCTCCCCAGGATACTTCAACAACACGGAGGCAACACAGTCGACGGTGACGCCCGACGGATGGCTCAAGACCGGAGACCTCTGTTACATAGACGAGGATGGCTATCTCTTCGTGGTGGACCGTCTGAAAGAGTTGATCAAATACAAAGGCTATCAGGTAAAAAGATCACTAAATGGCACAGGCCGATATCTCTTCTGGAAGACAAGCTTCTGAACTTGTTACTGTACCTTGGCATCTGAATGTAACCTGTGTATAAAATAGGTGCCTCCGGCGGAGTTGGAAGCTCTTCTGCTGACTCATCCAGAGGTTTCGGACGTCGCTGTTATTCCGTAAGTGTTACCGAGATATCAGTAATCACTTAATGAACTTCTATCCATATAGTTATGCCAGATTTCTTAAGTGGTTTGGTCCTTCTGCAGATTTCCGGACAGGGATGTCGGTCAGTTCCCGATGGCCTATGTCGTGAGGAAGAAAGGGAGCAACCTGTCGGCCCAGGAGGTGATGGAGTTTGTGGCGAAACAGGTGAGCAGAGCGCGACTCATGGAAGATAAAATCAAACAAAATGAACCATCTCCTTCTTCACCATTGATACATTGACAGATTTGTCTAGCTTATTCATGCAATCTCTCTGACCTTCTGCTGTACTATGTTGTACAGGTAGCACCTTACAAGAAGGTCAGGAAGGTGGCGTTCGTGACGGACATCCCCAAGAACGCGTCTGGCAAGATACTGAGGAAGGATCTTATCAAGCTCGCGACGTCCAAACTCTGATATGTTAATGATCCATCCTCCTCTGCATTATCCTCTGAAATGTCAATTGATTCATCCTTGACTCTTCATCATTGTACAAGTGTTTCTCTTTCACCCTTTGTCCCAACAGCCATGAGTATCTGTAAACTGATGGATCTCAGCAGTTATGTAGTACATGAGGTCTCTGTGTAAATTGGTTCTATATATCACATACGGGAACGGGATGGTGTACCCTGCTCAGTTGTACCTATGTTTTTTTTTCGAAAGACCCAGTTGCCTGGCTTTTCATTGATTTAGCAGAAGAGAGTTACAAAAATGGTTACTAATGAAAGGAGATTAGCAACGGAAGTATGAGCGAGTTTTTGAAGGAGAGCGCGCAGGCTGTCCCCCCTTTCCTCTAAATAAAATCTAAGATTAATATCTCATGTGATATCCCCAAAGGGGGGCTCTATTCCTTTTGCTCCGGCTAGTCTCCATTGCTCCAAATCTCTTCTGCAGGCGCTGATCACCTCGTCGACGCAGGCCGTCTTCCTCCTGAACGTGCAGCTGTTGCGTTCCTGCCAGATATGCCATGCCACCAGAGCCATCATGGTTTTGGTGGCACGCCTGTTGGATGCTGGTGATACAGAGACAATTGCAGTGACGGCCTCCGTTGTGGTCTTGCATCCATCCCAGGTGACTGGGCTGAGCGCGCCGCAATCCCTCCATGCTGCTGCCCTGGTCCAAATCTCCTGTGACGTGGGGCATTCCCACAGTAGGTGTGTCGAGCTCTCCAAGCTTCGGAGGCATACCTGACAGAAATAACCGTTTCCCCGCCGCGCCGCTGCAGCCGATCGTTGCACCAGAGCCGGTCGTGGTGCAACAGCCACATGAAGAACTTGATCTTCCCCGGTGCCCATACCTTCCAGATGACCTGCTGTAGTGCACCCCTGGGCTGCCCAGCGAACTGAGCGTCATAGGCTGATTTTGCGTTGTACTGGCCTCCCGAACGCCAGGAGATCTCGTCCTCCGCCCCTTCTTGCAGGGTGATGTTGGCCTCGCGGATGCTGGGGCGCAGCGAGACGAGCTGCGGGATGATCTCCATTGCACTGCCCCTCTAAAGATCGAGGATCCATCTGTCGCCCTGGAGTGCTTCAACCACCATTCGGTTCTTCCTGGATGAGTTGGCGAACAGCAGCGGGAACCGTAGCTTGAGCGGTTGGTCGCCGAGCCAGGTGCAGTTCCAGAACGTGGCCTTTCTTCCGTTTCCTATGGCGACCCTAGTTTCAGAGGCGAACAACTCCCTATCCTTGTCATCGCACGGCGAACCCGTGCCTACCCACGGCATGTCCGGGTGCTTCCATGCAAGCCAAAGCCAACGCAGGCAGAGTGCGCGCGCAAAACGCTCCATGTCTGGAATGTCGAGCCCACCGCGATCCACCAGCGAGGTTACAAGCTTCCAGTTGACCATGCACTTCCCGCCGGAGATTTCCTCATCCTGGGCCTAGAGAAATCGGCGTCTTGCTTTGTCCACCTCTTTGTGGAATTTCTTCAGGGCGCGCAGGACTGCAAGGGCGAAGGCTGGCAGTGCAGAGAGCACGCAGCGCACCAGCACTCGCCGGCCCGCGATCGGCATAAGCCGACCCTTCCAGCCTGCCAGTCTTGCGCGGACGCGGTTGATGAGGTACTGCAGGTGGATTAGCCTAGTCCTACTGATGCATACTGGCAAGCCTAAATATCTAACGGGGAAACTGACGATGGAGCCGCCAAAACCCTCCAGCACCTAGGTGAGGTCTACGTCTTCGCAGTTGATCAGGGCAGTAGATGATTTCAATTGGTTCATGCACAGCCCGGATGCCTCGGTAAAGTCACTGAGAAGTTGCATGAGGAAGTCGATTTCTTGCCGCACTGGGTTTGCAAAGATCACTGCATCATCGGCGTATAGGGTTGCTTGTAGCCGCGCTGTTCTTTCCGGCAGCGGCTCGAGCGCGCCATCTTGCATAGCCGCCTCCAGCAGTCTGTGCAATGGGTCGATGGCCAGGATGAACAGAATGGGGGACAGAAGGTCGCCTTGCCTGAGTCCACGCTGATGCAGAAAACTTGGCCCAGGGTCTCCGTTGAGCATGCAGGATGATGTTGCAGACGAGAGGAGGAGCGCGATCCAGTCTCGCCATCTAGAGGGAAAGCCCATTTGCTGCATGAGCTCCATGAGATACTCCCATGATATGGTGTCAAAAGTTTTGGCAATATCTACTTGAGCAGCAGCATATGTTTTTTCTTCTTTTGGAACTTTCTGACGCAGTTTTGGACGTTGAGAAAACTGTCATGGATTCCTTTTTTCTTTTGGAACGCGCTCTGTGCTGGAGAGATCAGTTGATCCAATACGCCTGCGAGGCTGATGGACAACACCTTTGTGATCAACTTAGCCACTGAATGTATCAGACTGATTGGCCTGAAATCTCCCATCTGAATTGCTCCATCCTTCTTGGGCAGCAGCACAATGAGGGCTCGGTTCAGAGCACCAAAATCTCCACCAGCCAACCGATAGAAACTTTCAAACACGGCCATTACATCCACCTTGATAGTTGGCCAACATGCTCTGAAGAAGGCGCCGTTGAAACCATCGGGGCCTGGCGCCTTCTCAGTTGGGGATGCACAAATTGCTGCCCAAACTTCTGCCTAAGAGAAGGGGTTGTCGAGTCCGCCCCCAGCTTGCAGTCTTGGCAGTTCAAGCGCCACCCAATTGATCGTGCGGGCCCGATTTATTTTCTGTCCCAGCAGGGAGGAGAAGTGCTCATGCACTATGGCTGCCTTGTCGGCGTGGCTGGTCTTGATGGCGCCTGCCGATTGGATGCCTTGCATGAAGTTTTTACGGCACCTGGAGGTCTGCTTTGCCTAGAAAAATGTTGTGGAGGCGTCGCTCGCTTTGAGCCACGTGATGCGCGAGGCCTGCCGCCTTCTGACGCGCTTGAGGGCTGCGAGGCCAACGATCTTCAGCTTCAGGGTTTTCCGCAGCCAGAAGTCATTGTGTGTAAGCTGCCGCTTCTCCTGTGCGAATCCAGACGCAGCACTACCTCCGATGCCAGATGGAACTGCAACTTGGTCTCGCTGAAGAGCATCTTTGCCCATATCTTCAGATCTGCCGCGGCTCTCTTCGGCTTGATTTTCAGTCTTGTGAAAGGGTAGCTGTGGTTGACCGACCTTTGCCAAGCCCTAGCTACTGCGTGCTGGAAGTGCGGGAATTGGGTCCAGAACGTCTCAAATCTGAAGATTGCCTTGCGGTGCGGTGCAATAGCGTTGGACAGCAGGAGAGGGCAATGATCTGAGCATGTCGTGGACGCGACCATCAGAATGTAGGAGGGGAAAAGTGTTTCCCGCTCCAGGTTGCAAAACATTTTGTCGATGGCGACGAATGTGGGGTTTTCCCTCTTGTTACTCCAAGTAAAACACATGTTCTTGCATTTGATCTCTTGCAGTCCAGCTTTGTCGATGGCTGCTCTGAATCTTCCCATAATTCGCTTGTTGAGGTTGAGATTGCTCTTGTCTCTCCACTACAAAAAATACACTCTCGTGATAATACGTGTTTGTCACAGTAGGTCGCGTTTTCTGTCATGCATGTACATCCATGACGATTTTATGACAGAATCAAGATAGTCATACATGTGTTGTCGTAGAAGTGTTCCATGACATTACCAAAATTATCATCACAGAAGTGTCCACTTCCATGACGATAAATCGCGCGTCATAGAAGTGCTTTCGTCAAGGGTGACCGACATGTGGCATCCACCGTAATGGAACACCGTTAAGCTATCGGGTCCGGTTTTGCATCCGATAACCCGTTAATAGCCCTGACCAATGGGGATTTTCCACGTGTAAAATCATCATTGGCTGGAGAAAACATGTGTGGGCTCACCGTTGGGACAGATGTCATCCACTCATTGGACCCAAGGCACCTATGATACGTCAACACGTGGCACGACCCAACAGAGGCCCATTCCTGTGAAAAGGCCGGCCCGTTTGACTTGGTCAAAAGGTGGCGGGCTGGCCCACGGAAAGCTTGTTAACGGCATGTTCGCATATAGCCCATTTACAGCCTGCTAACCCAGGGCCCGTTACGACCTCTCTGAATTAGGCCAAGTAGCATCATCTGGGCCATCCAATATGATTCCATCCCGTTTTAACTTCCGGCCCATGTATGGCCCATGATGTCTTTCGGCCCATATGAGGCCCCTTTTAACTCTTGGCCCATTAACGGCCCATTGTGAAACTGGCCCATAATGAATAAAGTATCACTTTATACCCATTAACGGCCCATTATTCCATTGGGCCATTTCCAGCCCAAGTTATCTTTCGGCCTTCTCAGGGCCCATTTATTCTTGGGCTCATTTCCAGCATTCGGTTACTTACGGCCCGTTACTGTCATTTTCTGCTTGTGGGCCAAATTAAGCCCATGGTTACAGTCGGCCGGTTTGTGGCCCGTTAATACGTTGGGCCGGTTTCATGTAAAAAAGGTTGGGCTGTTTTCATAGAGTTATCAAATACGGCCTATTAACGACATGTTATGGTCCACGAATAGTACGCCCCGTGATTGGCAAAATGATGATACGCCCCGTAAAAGGCCCATGGATCCTACGGACCGTAAAAGGCCCATGGATCGAATGGCCCGTAGAAGGCCCATGGATCCTACGGCCCGTAGAAGGCCCATGGATCCTATGGCCCGTATAGAAGGCCAATGGATCCTACGGCCCGTAGAAGGCCCGTGGATCATACGGCCCGCAGGAGGCCCATGGTTATAACATTCCGTGTGTTGCCATGATTATTTTGGCCTAGTTACGAAAAATAGGTTATTGTGGCCACTAGAAAAACACAGAAAAAGAACTGTAGTGACTACAAGCAAACAACTAAACAAGACAATAAGGAAATAAATAAGCAAGCCATTAACGCTAGCCTATTACCGCTATTACACATATTACATCCACTGGGCATCAAAGTTCGCCACCAGTGCAAATATAGGAAACAAAGCAGCATATTACATACACTGGCCGTCAAAATTGGCCACCAGTGCAAATAAACGCGGCAGCAAAACAAGAGCATAACTGAAACAACTTCAGAAGAGCTCAAGAAATGTTATCCTGGGTATCCACCATGCTGGCAATAAGCTTAGCAAGCTTATTAGCTTTGTCCGTTTTGGCGCTAAAATCCTCCAATGCTTGCGTTGCACCAGAAAGTATGCATATGAATGCTCCAGGGACTTTCACAGTCCTTCTGCTTCTTGTCGCAGCACAGCTGATCAATGTCTTTCAGCTTGTAGTTGAGATTCAAGAAACCAAACTGATTCAGACAGTGAGTTCGAATAGCTTGTGCAAGCGGTAGTGGCCAGTAACTCGAACACTAAACCAAGACAGGACTTTGGGATTGTCTCACTGTCTTCAAGACAGTCCTCCTTAGCTATTTTATCAGCTTTGTTGGAGACCGACAAGGATGTGTCACTATCCTGAACCTTATCTGCATTACTTCCTTTACCATTGCTTAATAAGGCACTCTTCCCCAATATTCTGTCAGCATTCTAAAAGAAGAAATAACCAGACACATAACAGGTTTAGCATACTAGTATATGAAACTCATTTCGGTGAACCAGTTCATTAGTAAGGTGGACATGATTAAACTACCAAGTCTTCTATTGCCAAGTACTAGTACATAATAAAAGCATCAAACAAACATATATCTATGTCCTATGGTCACTGCATTGTCTTGCCAAATCAAAATAGAGACACAGTTCAAATCATATCAGTTCAAGACAAAGCAGCAGTGAAGGAATACAAAGAGTGGGAAACTACACGGCACAACAAGATTTCAGATGGGTACCACGGGTCTACATGTACAACAACACTATTGGCTCTGTTGTGATGCTAGTAATGTGCATGATATGAGAAGTCAACTATATACATAATTGAAATTGAAATCAACAGAGTTATTGATAAGAGCAAACCTATTAAAGAAACATGCGTGAACATACCTGATGTGCCATTGGAGTTTCGATTGGATCCTTCAATTTAAAAATAAGTTTGTATGAGTAAATACAGTGATACAAGAGCAAAGTAGTATGCACCATAGCAATCATAGTTAAAAAAGGCGCGCCTAAGCGAGCGCTAAAGCGCGCCTAGGCTCTAGGCGTTGGCAACACGCATTGCGCATAACTACGCTTAATCTGTCCATAACTGCGCATAAGCATGCACTTTGATCAGTAAAGCGCAAGGCGGTGGCAAAACGCACAATTAACGGCTATCGCTTTTTTGAACTATGATAGGAATGGAATCTTAAATTAGAATAGTTGTTCTTCAGGTTTAGGCACTTGTTCTACATGAACAAAGTACAGTAAGATACAAGAATATAGTACTTAAAAATAGAAAATGAGCTCATAGACCTTACCACATTCTTGGTTCGGGACTAGTACAGAACAAGGCGTTCCCAGTCATCGTCCAGTAAATGTGTCTCAGGAGAACATAAGGGAATTTGATGAGTTTCTTTTCCGGTGAAGTACATTTTCTTCAGGTAATTCCGATACTGCCACCAAGCATTCTTGAAGATAGTAGAGGTATTAGCACAGGTTACCTCATCCTGAGTTTCCAAATCGGTCCTTTTCTATAGAGAAAAATGGGAAATTTTGATGTATTATAACCATCATGGAGGTAGGATGTATGGGACAAAGCAATGTAATTTCATGAATAACATTACTTACACATAACTCCTGAACAAACACCTGCAACTAGCATTTTCCTTCATCTTCATTATAATATTTCCAAGATGGGAAAATACACACATACGATTTAACAACATCAAATGCGATAGATGCTAAACTACGACTAGCTGGTTGTGCTTCCTCCACAGGAATAGGCGTACTAACTGGTGGAGTTGGTGTTCGCCATGGTAGTACTGGCCCTTTGGGCACTGGAGCTGCCTTACTAACTGCTCTTGTTTGGGAGCTCTGTGGTGGAGATGGTGTTGTGTCCACAGGAACTGGGTTACTATTTGCTAGGGTTGGGGTTAGATTGGGTGAAGCTGGTTCTCTGTCCATCGCAGTAGGGGTACAATCTGCGGGAATTTGGGTTATGTGTGGTAGGGCTGGTTCTCGTGCATGTACAACCGGGGTGCTACCTCCACCAAGAGGTAGCACTGTTTTATTTGAAGACCGTGTTTTTAGTCCACTAGATACTGGCATCACCCGCTCCAATTCAAATGGCTGATAAACAGGAAACATAGTTGAATGTACAGACATTGTATGAGAGACAGATGCAATAGATAGTGTGGAAAAAAGAGGGCATGAAATAGTTGACATGTATATTGATTAGCTAAAACGGATAGCATGACATAATTTCACATATATGATGTCTATCTAAACTGGATAGCATAGCGTAACATAATTCGAAGATATGATGAATAACTAAACATGATCGCATGACATAATTCACCTACATGATATCTAAGTAATCAGGATCGCATCATTTAATTCACATATGTGATTTATATGCTAAATAGAGGGCATTCGATATGATGTCTGAACTAAGAACATGGTGTTGAATATTGTGTATATGATGTCTAAACTATGCAATGCAAGACACCATATGCAAGATATGAGCAGTATAACTGTGCCAAGTTAGAGCATACACCTAGGTGGGGGAATAACACTGGTCATCTGTCTCTGAATCCATCTCTGAAGAGCTATCAGGACCCAACAAGAGATCTTCTTCGACAGGTAGCACTATCTGCTCTGAAGGCCTTGTTTTCACTCCAAATTTTTCCATCTCCCACCCAAATGGTTGATTCACAGTAAGAGTAGTTTAATGTACAAACATTGTCGACAAATAGAAATGTAATGAAGAAAAGGATGGGCAAGATATCATTCAAATATATGATGCCTGGTTAAACAGGATGGCATTGCACATTTCACATATATTATGGCTGGCTAAAAGACATGAGACTGCATAATTCCCATATATGATATAGAAACTAAATAGGTGGCATTACAAAGCATGTCTAAACTAAGCAGATGACATATATGATGTCAAAAGTAGGCACTTCAAGGCAACATATGCATGATATGACTAACATCATCATGCCAAGGTAGAGCAAACACCTTGAGGGTAAATAGGAGTGGTCAGGGGGGTCTGAATCCGCCTCAGAACAAATATCTTCCTCTGGATTACAATCTGGAGAGGGGTGGGGAGGGTTTGCCATTGAACCCACCATGGAGCGATGTCTGCATGACATTGTATTGCTGCACAATACTCTTCTCTTTTTCTCTACATGTTCAGCATGACTGTGTACAATATCTGACATGCATACGAAAAAATATGGTGAGATTATGTAAGGAGAGCATGCAGAAATTTAGAGTGATGGTAACAACCAGTGGATGGATCCAAAAATAATGATAGCAGGCTAATGATTTCTTTAATTTAATAAAGAGACAGATGATGATTGCTCTACTATTTGTTTGACACCCAAGATGAACAACATAGGCATACCCTAGGTGAACCAGATATTAGACAGAGATACTATTCATTGCTTCCTCGATATGTGCCCCACAACTAATTTAGAACTCAAGTTTGAACATTAATTTGGACCTGACTTGGAGTCCAAGAGGTGAACATGACGATAAAGTAGCAAGTAATTTTAAGCAATGCATAACATCAGCAAAAACAAAAGAGTGCGACCTCTCTTGTGGACCCGTGTACTCCTCAGGTTCATCTGCTGAGTCGATGATGGTGATGCCGTTGCAGTGGGTACCGGCGGTAGGGAAGGAGATCTGAGGCGGCGAAAGACAGTTAGGAGTCGTGATGTCTGGTTTGGTGGATGCTTCTGTCGATGGAGCAGCTCAGGTGAGGTGGACGACGTCGCGACAGGAGCAGGACAAACCACACAAAGTCCCTTCGGCACCTACCTGTAACTGAAGTAATTCTGTAAGGGCTCATTTGGCTTGCATGATTCTAAAAACGCAGGGATAGGAAAAACACTAGAATAGAATAGGAATGCACATGGTAAACAGAGCATTTGTAAACACAGGATTTCTGTCAACTTGGGTGTTTGGTTTACAGGAATTGGAAGAGCAGAGGAATGCAAAGAAACATGGCCAAAATAAAGTGAAACCATATGAAAGCGTGTACAGTTAGAATGTTACTCTGTCACTAATGCACTTGGTCTTGTTTTCATGCATAGGATTTTGAAAAGTAGGTCCAGGTGGATGTTTTGCTTCATTCCTTTCAACAAAATGCATGCATAATTGAATAGTAGAGTGCCATTGGAAAATTCCCTATTGCTATGTTTTTCCGTTGAACCAAAATAGCCCTAATGGATCGACCTGAATGTATAATAATAAGTGATGCAACAAGTGTACAACCTCTTTCGCGTAGCCATGCGACCTCAGCATCATTGGGTTGGTTGCTGAAGCAGTTGAGGAAGAGGTGGCTGTCGGAGGTGTGGAGGAAGATCTGAGGAATCTGTAGACGGCATCCAGGGCACTGCTCTGTTGTGATGGATCGTTCTGTCATTGGAGCAGCTCCGGTGAGCCGTAAGACGTCAAGGCTGAAGTAGCACAAGACAGACATCGTCAATCTCAAGTGGGATTCTAATAGCATCTCCAATAGATGATGTAAAATATATGTAAAATTTACATCACCAAAAACCACCTGACTACAACAGATGAGGTAAAAACTGTTGACTCTGAACTTAACAGTAGAAACTGAAATTTACTGTGGAATCTGAATGTTACTGTCGAAACTGAACGGAATGGTAGCAAAGAGGCACTTGACATGTAGTTTAGGGAGGGCATGCGGTTCATCTTCAACCTGCACACCCCTGAGCCGCCAGCCACCACCAGCCGAACCGCCGGCCCCAGTGCCGCCTCGCCGTCCCGAAACAACTCCCCACTACCGGTCCGCCGCCGCCCCGGCCGGCCCTTTAGGCCCCCCGCCCCCACCCTGAACCCTAAGATAGATAGTGGGGTACCTCTCCAGGGAGCCCCCGTCTCCGCTGCGGGTGGTTCTTCCTTAACTCCGGCGAGCCCCCCCTCCCACCCCCTGAAAATTGACTGACCCCAAAGTTGATTCAGTCGACTGAAGTGTAGCTAAATCAGAGCAGAGCAGCAGCACGAGCGAAGGGGAGAGCAGCAGTAGTGCGAGCGAGAGCCGGAACAGTAGCAGTTTGGTTTGGCCTACTAGATTTATCTTTCTTGCAATGGGAGAAGTGCTTAGCTTTGGGTTCAAACTTGCAGTGTCCTTTCCCAGTGACAGCAGGGGCAGCAAGGCACTTATTGTATTGTTGCCATCAAGGATAAAAAGATGGGGTTTATATCATATTCCTTGAGTTTATCCCTCTACATCATGTCATCTTGCTTAATGCGTTACTCTGTTCTTCATGAACTTAATACTCTAGATGCAGGCAGGAGTCGGTCGATGTGTGTAGTAATAGTACTAGATGCAAAATCGTTTTGGTTTACTTGTTGCAGATGTGATGCCTATATGCATGATCATGCCTAGATATTCTCATAACTATGCACTTTTCTATAAATTGCTCGACAGTAATTTGTTCACCCACCGTAATTATTATGCTATCTTGAGAGAAGCCACCAGTGAAACCTATGGCCCCCGGGTCTATTCTCTATCATATAAGTTTCCAATCTACTTTAATTTGCAATCTTTACTTTTCAATCTATATCATAAAAATACCAAAAATATTTATCTTATCATATTATCTCTATCAGATCTCACTTTCGCAAGTGGCCATGAAGGGATTGACAACCCCTTTATCGTGTTGGTTGCGAGGTTTTTGTTTGTTTGTGTAGGCGTATGGGACTTGGGAGGAGCCTCCTACTGGATTGATACCTTGGTTCTCAAAACTGAGGGAAATACTTATGCTACTTTGCTGCATCACCCTTTCCTCTTCAAGGGAAAAACCAACGCATGCTCAAGAGGTAACACAGCGCGAGCGAGCGAGAGCCAGAGCAGCAGCAGTAGATCCGGCTGGTATGGACGCCGCCGCCAAAGGGGCCTCGCACTGGGGGAGAGACGCTGTGGAGATGTCGCCCGCAGCGCCGGCTTCAAGGTAGCCACTCCATGGGGGTGCGAGATGGAGCACCGTCAGTGCAGGGAGGTCGAGTTAAGGAGAAGGTGTGATGCAATGAGTGTACAACCTCTTTGGTGGCACCGAGTAGGCCCCGGCTTCGTCTGAGGAGTCGGTGAGGATGATGCGGTTCCGGTGGAGCAGGTTAAAGCGGTGCTGTGGGGATGGAGCAGCCGCGATAGACGAGGCGATTGTCGGAGCAGCTCCTTGGAGGTGGAGAACGGGGCGGTTGAACTGGCGGGATGACGAGATGGATGAGAAATCCTCATCCGGGGAGGTGGACGAGGGACGTCGAGCCGTTGCGGTGGACGACATCGTCGGGGAAGAGGCTCCGGCTGGGCAGCAGTGAGGTGGCAGACGAAGGAGGGTGGGGTTTCGCGGCTGGAGTGGAGAGGTTATGGCGGCCTGGGATTTTGAATGGCGAGAAGGAGGCGATGGAAGGGGGTGAACCATGACTTAGGGACGCGCTTGTCCAAAATGTAGGGTGTGTTACAAAAGTACCCCCCACCGATTTGAACAAGCGGCCCTTTCGGCTCAGGGTTAGAAGGGGGATTTCTCATGTCGGGATTTGGCAACTGGAGGGAGTTTTTGCGCGCATTGTAATTTCGGGATATCAAGGCGCGGGTTGTGAAGGCGCCAGTTTTGGGAGCACGATATCTGAATTTTTGGGATATAACAAGTCGCGGGTTGAATTTAGGGACAAGCCTAACGTGCAATATTGTACTTGTACGTACCAAATCAATTCGCACTTCCCTCAACCAAAAACAAAATGAAAAAAATAAAACTATTCACACCACACAAAGAGAGAGTCTTGCCCCGTTTTACTATACAAATGCTATTCAAAGCTACTCCCTCCTTCCATCTAAATAGGGCCTAATGCATTTTTTGATGCTAACTTTGACCAAATATTAGAGCAATAATATATGACATGCAACTTACACAAAGCACACCGTTAAATTCATGTGTGAAAGGAGCTTTCATTGGTATAATTTTCACATTGTGCATGTCATGTACTATTAATCTTGTCAATAGTCAAAGGCGGTCTTAAAAAATGCATTTCACCCTATATAGATGGAAGGAGGGAGTATGAATCCATGTTATGTCCAATTAAATTTTTTCGCTTGTTGTATAATGCATGTAACCTACTCATACCAACATTTTAGTGCATTCCAAATGTCTATTCTACCGCTGCAATTTGAACTGAATTTGAATTTGTTTCTCTATTTCAATAAGAATCTACAATCATGATTGTTGCCAACTTCAACCATCATTCGTGTATTACCTTAATAACACACCACATGATTACTATAGAGATAGATATGAACTATGTGTACTACATGAATTCGAATTCTATTTTTTGAATAAACTTGATGTTGATTCCAAATAATGGTACATTTGATGTACTAACTATATATTCATAATCTAAACCATGTTCCATATGTACACCGTGTTTATCACACAAAGTATAGTGCCCCGCCCCCTACATTATGACAAGTATTTAGACCTAAGCTGCAAAAGCCACACATTAGCCCAAATTATAATCAATGTTCTATATATTATACGTAGTACTAGCAAGATGTCCATGCGTTCCATAGGACATCAACATGATCAAGGGGGGGCCTGATTTGCAAATATGGAGAGGGGTGTGGGTATCTTTTTTCAAAATTGTCATAGTTTCCTTCCTATCCGTCAAATATAAATCGGACGGCCTATATTGCAGGATGGCAGGCACACCATCATCAACAACTCCAATTTTTATAAGAGTGGAGAAAAAATATATTATATGTAGTATAACATGTTCATAACCACACCATGTGTATCACCATTATATGTATTCACACATGCGTTAAAACACTATGATAAATTCTTCAAATATCTGAATTCACTTTTTATAATGAAGTATGATCTCTATTCATCTTTTACACCCACAAAATCCTCTTATCTTTGTAGCTAGTGCTAACTTTCTCTTGTGCATGCACACGCCCGCATCCCTCTCACCCTCCCTCAGCATTCTCTAGCTCCATCATGCAAATTCGTCTTTTCACTTTAGGTCATTCACCCATGGTGTGTGTAGGCCCCCTAGATCCTTCTTTACGACACACATCGATCGATATGCCTCTCTAGCCAGGTGTGCCTAGCACAAACACAAGCTTCCCCTCTTCTCTTATCACCGTACATGCCTCACTCCCACCACTCTTTTCATCAATCTCGTACTCGCACACTCCTTCCCTCTCGATATAGTATGCCTCTCGCACCACCTCCTAGATGCATCCCTCTCTCTATCTATCCTTCTCCCCGTGCCTCATTTGCTTCTAACATACATATGCATGTATACCGATCGATCTCCCAATATATACCTAGGTCGACTATAACTATTCCCCCCCATAGATCGACGTACCTCACAAGTTATGTCTCTCCTTTCTCTGACAAAGGACGATTGATCTTCCTATGTAGTTACGTCTGCTTACCACAGCCATATCATCCCCCCTCATCATTCATGCATGCCTCCTGATCTGTCTCTCACACGCACGTGTACAGACAGGCAGCCATCCCCTCTCTTATTGATATTGCAGGCGTGCCCTCCATTTGTCTAGCAAGCCTATCCCACCATTTGTTAGAAGCAAATCCACTACCACCCCCTCCAATACTCTAGCTCTATCTCTCTCCCAACCTTATTCCTCTCCTACACATATGCATGGATGCCGATCGATCTCCCTCAATACATGAGGTAGATTGATCTCCCTTAATACATGAGGTAGGCCTCTCTCCTCCTCCACACATATACCAGCCATT
>NC_041387.1:629005183-629108615 GCF_002162155.2 Triticum dicoccoides
ACTATATCTCTCTACATTTGTATATCTCCCACACAACCCCGCGTAGGTGGTGTACGTATACAAGAAGAGAATAGGTGCACCGTGCATGTACTCATGCTTCGTGCCCAGCCACACCCGCGCGGGTACACGGTGGAGCTCATTTCTGTACAAAATGGCAGCCCACGTGCTAATTTGAACGTGTGTAGCGGTTGTTTACCTACGGAGGTTGTGTACCACGCCTGCACGAAACAAAGTTCGACTTGATGCATTGGCGTGTTATTTTTAAATAAAGTTATATCGCGCAATGGCACGTAGAATATAAAATGATTTTTATGGAGAAAAAGGTAGTCCGCTCCACTATATACAATGGAGCCTGCCTGCCTGGTTTGTCTCTCTTTAGATTATCTCACACAAGGCTACGGTGGCCTCTCTCTCTCTCTCTCTCTCACCGTTGGTCACTGATCCGGCCGCATCCTGTCCGCCAGCGGAAAGGGAGGATGTCCATCATTTCTCCGTTCGACGGTGCCGAGGCAGCACGTCCTGATCTGCGGTACACGCCATTCTCTCTGACCAAGCTCCGGCAAGGTAGGGCCTATGCCACCTGCTCACTGTCGTAGTATGGGCAGATTCCGCCCGCCGCCCCTCACCTATTTACATCCCGACGACCCCCACGTATCCCTTCCGGCCTTGTTCCACCGCCCGTCTTTCCACGTCGCTGCATGTGGAAAATCTTGCATGTGGATCTTCCATAGTTCTTTGCCCAAAACATAGCTCGTCCGACGTACTTTCCATATTGCAATCTTGTCCTCACACCGTTTTAGACAAACACAACCGTGTTGTTATCTTCCCTTAGGACAAGGAATATGCTTCTTTTTTGTCGTCGCATGTGTCATCAACTGTTATTGGCCAGTAATTGCTTCCTTTCTACCTCTTTTTTGCAAACAGGGCTATCCATTTCACCTCGTTGCTATTGAGACCTTTTGGTGAACTGCACAAATCACTTTTTTCTTAAGAGTGTTTTGTGCAGTTGTACTAAAATGTCACACGTGCAACGTCTCTACATTTCAGTGCGACTGCACAAAGGGAGATTAGTTTTGCTCTATCCTCCTCATCCAACTCCGAGCCTAATCTTCTCCAACTAGTTAGTCTTAAGAGAGACTGTAAAGGTGATCGGCTTATATTTGTGTGTTTATTGTTTCATCAACAGTCCTCTATTATCGTAATCACACTTAATATCTTTGGAACAGGGACGCTCAGCTCTATTTTAGTGGAACTGCACAAAATGATCGGAATGTTCCATGCTCCAGACAGCTACTTTTTTTTCTCAACATGCCTTGTTGATTTAGACAGAGCTGGGGGGACGTTGCTGCCAATGAAAGCATGGATCAATTTTAATTTAACACCTTCTCACAACTTTGTCTTCAGTTGCGATGTAAATATTAGCTCTGATCTGCTAATAATTGAGATGCATTAGCAAGGAAGTTGGTTTTTTATTGTTTCCGAAAGAGCATCGATGGCAAGACACACGAAACAAAAGCTGAAAGCTCACACCATTGTACAGTTTCATGTCGCTGGAAAATTATTTGTATAGTACATCAATTATGTAAACAAATGCTGGAAGATTGATAGCTTGCCAGAAGCCTCTTCAGCATCCGGGTCCTTGTGTCATGCATGAAATTATACTCCTTCATTCCTAAATATTTATCTTTTTACAAATTTCAAATGGGCATATTTTAGAGTGTAGATTCACTCATTTTGCTTCGTATGTGTACTCCCTCCGTTCCTAAATATTTGTCTTTCTAGAGATTTCAACAAGTGACTACATAAGGAGCAAAATGAGTGAATCTACACTCTAAAATATGTCTATATACATTTGTATGTAGTAGTCCATTTGAATCTCTAAAAAGACAAATATTTGAGTAGTCACTCGTTGAAATCTCTAGAAAGACAAATACTCTGGAGTATATTTAAGAACCGAGGGGGTAGTGCACAACCGCATGGGGGACTCAGCCCGGTCGTTGTGCCGCATTAATAGTGAGTAATGAGCAGTCAAATCATAAGCCCCGCCTTTCCCACTGTAAGTTGCTCGGAAGAAGCAACCATCAATACGCTCTTCTTTGAATCCGCTCATACTGCTCCATCCGTCACTGTTTATAGGCGCGCTTCAGAAAAAGAAAAAATCTCTGGGACCAAGGTGACTAGCGATTGGCCTGAAAAATAGCATTGGTATTACTAGAGGAAATAATGCGTACACACATGCATGCAGTGCTTCCACCCCGGGTACACACATGCATGCACTTACTCCACTCCGTAGTACATCGAGAGAAAATTGTGGACTTGATTGCGGTTTCCACGCCCTAATTAATTGAGCATTAAACCAAACGTGTCTAAAGTCTCTCTGGTGGTGGAAATGCATTGAGAGAAATGCACCATAATGAAGCGCGCCCTATAAACAGTGACGAAGGGAGGAGTAGTATGAAGGTGCAAAACCAAGTACGTGTATGGCCAGTCGGTCAACGCACCTCCTCTTGACATATCACTGACATGTGGGACCGTAGTGTGAGAAAACTGATCTCAATTGACGGCAAAATGGCCAACCCGCCATTCCTTGAGAGAGACGAGGAGCGAGAACACACAGACGGGCTCGCACAGAGGCCAAGATATATTCGACCATGGTTGATCGATATCATCATTACATGTTGGACTGTTGTTTTCCGCCCTTCTCCGAAATAAATGTGTACTTTATCAGAGATTAAAAAAAATAAGAGTACAGACGCTCCACCATGCGGTTCTAGTAGTAGTACTACTCGTACTACTAAACCTTGTTCTTGGCTCTTCGCCTCTTCGTGAAGTCGAAAAATGATGGTACTGCACATGTTCGGTACTAGAGTGTATGCCTCTGCCAATCTGACACCGAATGAACTGATGCATGTCCACCGCCTGGGCGAGGGTAGGCTGCATTAGTTAAAAGGCATAAGAGAGCTTCACCTTGTCCTGCAAGCTTCTCCTCATTCTGCAAGTTGACGGGACACACCAAAAAGTAGTGCTAGTCCATACTCCCTCATTTCTGGTTAATATGGCTTAATCTTTTTTGCGGGTAAATGACAGAGCTTTATTCATATATAAGCATTCTTAGGACGATCAGCCAAGACACTGGTCACTAGGAAGCGAGGTGTTTCATCAAGCCAGCTCTCGGCCACATTCAAAGTGCAGCAAGCACGGTTTGCACAAAGATGCGCCGCAAGGTTTGCTGACCTGTTTACATGCTGAATAACAAAAAAGGAGGAAATGTTACCGAGTGCTCCTATTTGTAACAAGATATGAGCCAGAATTAAGCGAGAATTGTGGCGAGTGTTCCATGCAATCAACTTCCATTATCACATGTGAGAACCCTCGAAGAGAACCAAATGTGTTGAAGATTGCTTTATCACATTTTAAAAATATAATAAGAGTGTAGACGCTCCTCCATCCGGTTCCTAGTAGTAGTATAGTACATACCTCTATAGACTATAGTAGTAGTACTAGTACTAGTAACCTTTGCGCTTGGTTGTTCGCCTCTTCGGGAAGTCAAACAATAATAGTACTAGTATAGTGTATGCTTCTGGTAATCTGACACCGAATTAACTGTTGCACGTCCACCGCCTGAGCGAGGAAGAGCTTGCATTAGTCAAAAGTTTCTCCTTGTCCTGCGAGCCACCGCGCGCAAGCTTCTCCCGTCCTGCAAGCTGCTCCCTGTTTGGAAAGTTGACGGGACATAGCAAAGTAATGCTAGTCCATACTACCTCCTCTCCGGTTAATATGGCTTAATTTCAAACGAGATAAATACACTGTCTGTCACTGTATATTTGTAAAAATACGGTCAGTGGACTTCATAATACGCTCATTGCGCTCAATATATACATTTTCCGGTGTTTATACAGTCAATAGCTCACCCTAGCTGAGTATGTGTGTGCATGCACGTGTAGGTTGAGCACTTGAGCGTGACCGTGTGTGTTTCGTCCTGTGCTCGGACATGCATGCATTAGGGCGTCCGCACGTTTTTGCTTCCGTGTGTACGTGTGATTGTTGCATACACGTAGGGGGGGTACGTGTAGGGGCCACTAAGGAGTAGAAAATCACACAGTAAGTTAGTCGGAAGAAGCAACCATCATTTCACTCGTCAATGACACGTACGCAATATAAAATGGTTGATATGGAGAGAAAAAGAAAACCACTATATATACACTAGTTGGAGCCAAAGCTACAAGCCTCTTGCTTGGGTTGCTCTCTTCACAAACATAGAATGACGGTGGCCACACCGCTTGTCACATATCCGGCCTGATCCTACAGCTGGGGGATGGGAACAATGTTCTGCATAGACGCGATCGACATCGGCGAGGGAGAAAACCCACAGTCGATGCATCCCAATCGGGGGTCACCGTGGTATGGGCCGATGCCGTATCCCAACCGCCCTTCTAGCTACAGCCCGACATCCCAGGTAGTCCATCTTCCTTTTGGAGCCGTCTTGCTCCACTGCCGCAGCTCCCCACGTAGCTCCATCTCCATGTCGATCTTTCTCTACTTCTACCGGCTTCTACTTGTGATGAGTTTATGTCTCATGAACTAGTGCTAGTACTATTATTCTAATCACACTTCTTCAATATCTTTGCCATTAGGGATGCTCAGCTCGATTTTAGTGGAACTGCACAAAAGCATCGTAAAATCCGAGGCCGCCAACCGTCTTTCCTTCGACAGGTTCTACCTAGCCAGGAAGTTAAATCCTGTTTAGGGTTTAGGGTTTAAGTCATAGTGACCCCATCAGTAGTTTTTCTTTCATACACACTCTCACAACTTTTGTCTCTAGTTGTGAAGTAAATATTGGCTATGATCTTTGAATCCTTGAGATGCATCATCATGTGTGTTAGTTTTCCTTTGCATTTGATGGAATGTTGTAACGGGGCAACCTTGGAGTAGGAATGAAAATGGAGTGGAAAGTTTCCGTTTTTCCGGAGAAAAAATGGAAATGGAGAGAAACCAACGTTTCATTTCGTTGGATCGTGCCATCGAGTAAAACCAACATTTAAATCATGTCTGTCATGTTCGTGTCTCACCCTCCTCCACGGCTCGACCCCACACGGTCGCTCGGCATGCCACTCACCACAAACCGAGTATACAATAACTTTCCCGCCTGCTTGTCGATGGATCGCGCCATGGAGTACTAGCACTACTGGAAGAGATTGACGAGTTGGGGGAGGACAACTAGCTGTAGCACGGACTCTCAAGAACTTTTTACATGCCTGTTGTGGCCGGCTATTGCGACGTGGAGCAGTCGCGTGCTCCAGGAAGCGATCGGCGCGCCGCTTCAGTGCTGGCGCCAGTGAGAGGTCGCGTCCTCTATAGCCGGGCATGAATGCGGCACTGACCGTTTCGGGCGGGAAGCACGCGCGGGTGATGAAGAGGATTCGGGTTGGTCAGGAGAGGCCGTGGCAGCGGTCTGGACGCCCGCAAACAAGAGATGTTGTACGTTCATATTGCGGCATATATAATTAACAACGTAAATAATGTGCCAGTTGGACAAATATGTTGGAGATGGAGATGGAAATGGAATTTTACGTAAACATGGATATGCATGTCTATGTCTATGTGTGTGTGCGTGACGACTCTCGCGACCTGGAAGCGGTGGCGTGTTTTTGATCGAGTTTTCTTTCTTGGTACGTTAAAAAATTGTTCGTAAGTTTTCGTTTCTTTTTTCCGGGAACGCGCGTATTCTATTTAAAACCACTGCTATGGAGAGAATGTTTTTTACTCCATTATAGCCTCTTGTTTGATAGAGTTTCTCGCGTCTCGCTCTCTCACCCTCTCCGTATCAAAACAAGATGACAGTGTCCACTCTATCTCTCTCCTCACCGGTGGTCACAGATTCGGCCGAATCCCATCCACTACGAGAGGTGAGGAGGTGCAGCATTGACGTTGTCGCCATCGTCGATGGAGGAAGCCGATGCGCACCGTCCTCTCAGAGTCGACGCTGGCACGGACGAAGGTCCTCCGCACCCTTGTTCGCTGTCGTCGTGTGGGCAGATCCCGCCCGCCCGCCTAAGCGACATCTCGCCCACCTGAGGTATAACTTCTTGTACTGGTCCAGCTCCCCAGGTCGCTGCATGCGGGTTTTCTTCTATGCGACTACTCCCCAGCTCCCCATGTATAGTAGCTACGGTTCGTCGGCTGGTCCAACATCACCTACTATTATTATTAACAATTGAGATGTCGTTGTTAATCTTGTAAAACAAAGTAACAACACCGTATATCCCTTTTTTATATTTTTGGAAACAGAGATGCATATCTCCATACCTGGGCATGTATCTTCCTCAATTTTTGTGGAACTACACAAAATTGGATGGCCATTGTTGTTCCGCCTCACTGTCCTCTGCCACGTGGTTCTTCCTTCCTCGAGCTTGATTACTGAGAAGAAACAGACCACAATGAGGATTTGTCGAACTTCATAGGTGCCTCACCCAAACTTGATGCCAAATGGATGATGCATCACCACGATGACCTATCGATGCTCATGGTTGTGCCTCATGGTTGCGTCGGCTGGTGAAGCTAATCGATTTTCAATGAAAAACAAGTTGTCTTCCGCCAGTGCTCTTTGCTTGTTATCCAAAAAGATGATATCCTTCGGCAGTCCACCTTATGGTTGCATTTGAGACGCAGTCGTCTTTCACGTTGGTGCAATTTTATCACACAATTGGCTATGAACCAAATGTTTCCTTGAAGAAGGATCAACGTTGGTACTAAGAGCATAAGTTTTGTATTGATTTCTAAGCCTTATCACAACTTTGTCTCCAGCTCCCCTGTAATTTTATTTGTCCAGCTATTAACTTTGATTAAAAAATGGTGTGGACTAAAACCTGGATGGACAGAGTAGCCCTCCATTTTTATTTACTCCGCATATTAGATTTGACTGAAGTCAAACTTTGTAAAGTTTGACCAAGTTTAGGCCGAACACAACAAACCATAAGAGAGGGCAAAATGTACATACTCTCAAACCTTTCCGATAAGTGAAATTAATATTCTTTATTTGTACACACTCTCACACGTTTCTAATAATTTGGCGCATGTGTGGTTGTTCACTTAAGGGAGGGTAGTGTACCGCATGTTAAGGACAAGAAGTGCGACCAGGACGCGTGGATCATTAGTTCATCAGAAGTGTTCCCTCTGTTCCTAAATATTTGTCTTTCAAGAGGTTTGAAATGTACTACCACATACTGATGTATATAGACATATTTTACAGTGTAGATTCACTCATTTTGCTCTGTATGTAGTCATTTGTTGAAATCTCTAGGAAGACAAATATTTAGGAACAGAGGGAGTAGTAGTTTTCTTCACTGGTACGTTAAATAAAGAGTTTCGTTTCGTACTTACACAATTTAAAATGATTTTTATGGAGAGAATAAGAAAACCACTCCACTATATATTAGTCGTATACACGAGTACTATATGGATGCAGCTTCATTGACTTTAGTGCACCTCCCTTTGGGTTTATGACAGGTGGGCCCAAAATGTGGCTGGCCCACCTGTCATACAGCCAAAAGCAGGTGCAGTTAAGGCACCAGAGCTCAGTCTGTACTATAGTATATATATAAGTTGGAGCCTCAGCGCTTGTTTGCTAGGGTTTGCACTCTCCACACTCTCACCGCACTACATATATATACACGCTGGAGGCTCAGCGTTCCTTTGCTAGGGTTTGCTATATTCACAGTCTCTCGCCCTCTCTTCACCAGATCTAAACAAGACTGTGTTGACCTCTTGTCTCTCCCTCCCCCCTCACAGCTGGTGAAGGAGGCGTCTGGATCCCGTAGCACCGGGAAGGGGAGGAGGTGCACACTATATCGCCTTCGGCAAGGGAGGCAATCCACAGCCGGCTGCGCTATTCTCTTTCACCCAGCGCCTGTGCGGGAGGGCCACTGACCCCTTCTTCCTTGCCGCCGTATGTAGTGTGGGCAGATCCGGACTCCCGCTGCACGCCTTGCCACATCCCGACGACCCTAAGGTATAAGTTTCTTTGAAACCGTCATTGCTCTAGTTGCATGTGGATCTTTTTTGATCTGTAGTCGAATCTTGGTATTGGTTCAAAGAGGAAAGAAGGGTGCGGCAGGGTGGAGCATGAATCAAGGATGTGGTTCAATGAGGAAAGGAGGAACAAAAAGTAGTATAGACTGGCTATCTGGCCGCTTTGTTGGTGGAAAAGGGAAAAGGGGGGTAACCCAGTACACACATCTATAAGGAACCGATCTCTTTGTTGAAAAGGGAAAGAAACTGGGGGGTCGAGTAGTTTGTGCAGGACTAGATTTGCTACCCTCACATAGGAAAAAGGTTCAAAGAGAACAAATATGGGACCAACGCAGATATGCTGCTTGGCTACATACTCTGCATCACCCATTTATACGTGTGGACGCACATAGTGCTGGCATGTCCCATGTCCCATACAACCATTTTGCTGTTGTTAATCTAAGAATGCCGCCGGAAAATTGAAGCAATGCCACTGTTAAAAGTAAATTACATTTTTTAACGAATGTTCTTTAAGAGAATGTCTCTGTTAATATGAATCAATGCAACTGTTTTAGAAATGCTACTATCCTACTTTGTATTCCATCAAGGTAAGTTAGATGCTTTTTTTCTGTCACTGTTTGTTTCATCCTCCTTTAAGACAAGTAATTGTTTCCTTTTTTACCTCTGTTAAAACAGGGGTATCTATTCAACTTGTTGCTATTGCGACATTTTGCTTCGCTAGCAAAACACTTTGCTTGATTTCAGTGCAACTGCACAAAACGAGATTGGATTTCCTATTCGTGTTGGTAGATTCATATTTTATCTTGGTCGTCTCATGAAAGGTCAGTATAGGCCTTCATCCACATAATTGGTGCAGTGTGCTTTAAGATGTTGTGCTACTTGTATTGGTACTGTTTTAAATAAATGTTGAATTGAAGCTATTGTATTGCTGTCTTTTCCTATTAAGTAGTGAACAAAAATGGGACCAACCTAGACATGATGCTTGTTGCTTTGTTACAACAAACTCTGCATCACCCCCTTTATAAGTAGATGGAAGCACATATTGTTGTTGTGCCCACTTTCCCCTGGAACTGTTTATGCTCTTCGTTAATCTAATGCCGCTGGTAAAATTAAGCAATGCCACTCTCAGAATTAACTACTGAATCTTATTTCAAAACTGCAACACTTGTTAGGGATTGGCGGGATTACCATTTTTGTGGCCGCATGTTTCATCCTCCTTTATTAGTCAGTAATTGATTCCTTTTTTTCCTCTGTTTAAACAGGGATATCTATTCAACTTGTTGCTATTGTGACATTTTGCTTCGCTACGCGAAATACTTTTGATTTAAGAGTGTTTTGTACAGTTCAACTTGAATGTCACACCGGCGACTTTGCTTAATTTTGGTGGAACTGCACAAAAGGAGATCGAGATTTCATATATGTGTTGGGATATGTTTCCAGTCTTCCTCGCGAGCTGTTTCAAATCTTGGTCAAGAAAGGTCAGTACTGACTTTCATCCACATGATTCTGCATTGTGCTTTGAGATGTTGTGCTACTTGTATTGGTACTGTTTTGGATAAATGTTGAATTGAAGCTATTGAATTGTTGTCTTTTACCATTAAGTGAGCAAAAATTGTTCCAACCCAGACATGATGCTTGTTTCTTTGTTACAACAAAACTCTACATCACCCCCTTTATAAGTAGATGGAACTGTTTATGCACCCACTCCGTTGTTAACAAAACTCTGTTCTTGCGCCCACTCTCCCCTGGAACTGTTTATGCTTTTTGTTAATCTAATGCCGCTGGTAAAATTAAGCAATGCCACTATCAAAATTAATTAACTACTAAATCTTAGTTCAAAACTGCAACACTTGTTAGGGATTGGCGGGATTACCATTTTTGTGGCTGCATGTTTCATCCTCCTTTATTGGCCAGTAATTGATTCCTTTTTTGCCTCTATTAAAACGAATCAGTCGCATTGTTTTACGAATGGTACTATCCTACTTTGTAGTTCTTTCTACATGTTTAACCAAGGTATTGTTAAGACAATGTCTCTGTTAAAATGAATCAGTCGCATTGTTTTAGGAATGGTACTTTTCTGCTTTGTCGTTCTTTATACATGTTGAAACAAGGCATTGTTAAGATAATGTCTCAGTCAATATGAATGAATCACACTGATGGAGAATTTCTACTCTCCTCCTTTGTTTCCCATTAAGATAAGGTAGATCAGTAGATGCTTTTCTTCTAGGAGTACAAGTCATCAACTGTTATTTCTCAGTAATTGTTTCCCTTATACCTATTGTTGCTTACAGGGATATCAAAATTAAAGCTCGGTTTTATTCCGACTTTGATTTTAGTTGAACTGCACAAAATGAGCCAATGTGTCCAAGGCAAACTACTGCATTACTGGGTCCAGTTGGTCGTTCCACTTTGTAGAAAGAAGTAGTCACTGTTTGCACTACATTACGAAAGGAATGACCGAGAAGCTTTACAGAGTATTAGTAGGCGCTGGTGACATGACTAGTCTGCAGAGAGCATAGGTGAGGGAGTCCTGGATTAGGGGGTGTCCGGATGACTGGACTATGACCTTTGTCCGGACTCCTGGACTATGAAGATACAAGATTGAAGACTTCGTCCCGTGTCCGAATGGGACTTTCCTTGGCGTGGAAGGCAAGCTTGGCAATACGGATATGTAGATCTCCTCCCATTGTAACCGACTCTGTGTAACCCTAGCCCTCTCCGGTGTCTATATAAACAGGAGGGTTTTAGTCCGTAGGATGAACAACAATCATACCATAGGCTAGCTTCTAGGGTTTAGCCTCTCTAATCTCGTGCTAGATCTACTCTGCTACTACCCATATCATCAATATTAATCAAGCAGGAGTAGGGTTTTACCTCCATCGAGAGGGCCTGAACCAGGGTAAAAACATCGTGTCCCTTGTCTCCTGTTACCATCCGCCTAGGCGCACAGTTCGGGACCCCCTACCCGAGATCCACCGGTTTTGACACCGACATTGATGCTTTCATTGAGAGTTCCTCTGTGTCGTCACCTTTAGGCCCGATGGCTCCTCCGATCATCAATAGCAATGCGGTCCAGGGTGAGACTTTTCTTCCCGGACAAATCTTCGTATTCGGCGGCTTTGCACTGCGGGCCAATTCGCTTGGCCATCTGGAGCAGATCGAAAGCTACGCCCCTGGCCATCAGGTCAGGTTTGGAAGTTTGAACTACACGGCTGACATCCGCAAAGACTTGATCTTCGACGGATTCGAGCTGCAGCCGAGCGCGCCGCACTGTCACGATGGGCATGATCTAGCTCTGCCGCCAGACGGTGCCCAGGAGGCCGCCCCAGTGTCCCTCCGACCCTTGGCTCGGAGCCGACTGCACCAATTGAGGACGGGTGGTTGGACACCGCCTCGGGGGATGCAATCTTCACGGCGATCGAGCCGAACACCAGTCTTGTCCTTTGCGAAGCTCGTGACTCCAAGGTGCCAGACTCCTTTCCGGACTCCGAACCTTCCGCGCCCCTGCCGATCAAACCCGATTGGGCGCTGATCATGGAGTTCACCACCGCGGACATCTTTCAGCACTCGCCCTTCGGCGACATTCTGAATTCACTAAAGTCTCTCTCTTTATCAGGAGAGCCCTGGCCGGACTATGGTCAGCAAGGTTGGGATGCGGACGACGAAGAAATTCAAAGCCCACCCACCACCCACTTCGCAGCCACTATCGATGATTTAACCGACATGCTCGACTTCGACTCCGAAGACATCGACGGTATGGACGCCGATGCAGGAGACGACCAAGAACCAGCGCCTATAGGGCACTGGAAGGCCACCTCGTCATACGACATATACATGGTGGACACCCCAAAAAAGGGAATGGCGACGGAACAACGGAGGATGACCCCTCCAAGAAGCAGCCTAAGCGCCAGCGTCAGCGGCGCCGCTCTAAATCCCGCCAAAGAAAAAACGGCGATTCCGGCAGGGGAGATAATAACACCCCAGACAGTGCTGAAGACAACCCCCTCCAGCAGGATTCAACACAGGAGGATGGAGAAGCCAGCCCTCATGAGAGATCGACAGACAGAGAGGTAGAGGACGATAATTACATGCCTCCCTCTGAAGACGAGGCAAGCCTCGACAACAACGAATTTGTTGTGCCTGAGGATCCTGTCGAACAAGAGCGTTTCAAACGCAGGCTTATGGCCACGGCGAGCAACCTCAAGAAAAAACAGCAGCAGCTTAGAGCCGATCAAGACTTGCTAGCCGACAGATGGACTGCAGTCCTTGCGGCCGAAGAGTACGAACTCGAACGCCCCTCCAAGAGCTACCCAAAGCGCAGGCTGCTACCCCGATTAGAGGAGGAAGCACCTAAACCTACATCACCAGCACACGACGCGGCCGACCGGCCACCTCGTGGCTGCGATGGAGAGGCCTCTCGGCCATCCACTCAAGCCGCACCCCGGCGTCGCTCAAAAAATACCAAGGCACGGGGAAATGCGCCAGACCTGCGACACATATTGGAGGACAAGGCAAGGCAAACAAGATCGATCTACGGATCGCGTGGGCGCCCCACGTCACGTGACGATAACCGTCATGCCGGATATGGCAAATATGGCCAAGCCGAACACAGCAGACAAAGCTCATTTGGGCTACGTTGTGATATAGCCCAGTACAGAGGCGCCGCACACCCACTATGCTTAACAGATGAAGTAATGGTCATCAAATCCCCGAGGGTTTTAAGCCTGTGAACATCGAATCATACGATGGCACAACAGATCCTGTGGTATGGATCGAGGATTATCTCCTTCATATCCACATGGCCCGCGGTGATGGTCTACACGCTATCAAATACCTCCCACTCAAGCTTAAAGGACCAGCTCGGCATTGGCTTAACAGCTTGCCAACGGAGTCAATTGGTTGCTGGGAGGACCTGGAAGCCGCATTCCTCGACAATTTCCAGGGCACCTATGTGCGACCACCAGACGCCGATGACCTAAGCCACATAATTCAGCAGCCAGAGGAATCAGCCAGACAATTCTGGACACGGTTCCTAACCAAGAAAAATCAAATAGTCGACTGTCTGGACGTGGAGGCCCTTGCAGCCTTCAAACATAACATCCGAGACGAATGGCTTGCCTGGCACCTAGGACAGGAAAAGCCGAAATCCATGGCAGCCCTCACAACACTCATGACCCGCTTTTGCGCAGGAGAAGACAGCTGGCTAGCTCGTAGTAATAACATGACCAAGAGCCCTGGTAATTCGGATACCAAGGACAACAATGGCAGGTCGCGTCGCAACAAGCACAAGCGCCACATTAATGGCGACAATGCTGAGGATACAGCAGTTAATGCCGGATTCAGAGTCTCTAAACCCGGTCAGCGGAAAAAGCCATTCAAAAGAAATACTCCGGGCCCGTCCAGTTTGGACCGAATACTCGATCGCTCGTGCCAGATACACGGCACCCCCGAAACATCAGCCAATCACACCAACAGGGATTGTTGGGTGTTCAAGCAGGCAGGCAAGTTAAGTGCCGAAAACAGAGACAAGGGGATGCATAGCAATGACGAGGAGGAGCCCCGGCCGCCGAACAATAGGGGACAGAAGGGTTTTCCCCCACAAGTGCGGACGGTGAACATGATATACGCAACCCACATCCCCAAAAGAGAGCGGAAGCGTGCACTCAGGGACGTATATGCGTTGGAGCCAGTCGCCCCAAAGTTCAACCCATGGTCCTCCTGCCCGATCACTTTTGATCGAAGGGACCACCCCACTAGCATCCGCCATGGCGGATTCGCCGCATTGGTTCTAGACCCAATCATTGACGGATTTCACCTCACTAGAGTCCTTATGGACAGCGGCAGCAGCCTGAACCTGCTTTATCAGGATACAGTGTGAAAAATGGGCATAGATCCCTCAAGGATTAAACCCACAAAGACGACCTTTAAAGGCGTCATACCAAGTGTAGAGGCCAACTATACAGGCTCAGTTACACTCGAAGTAGTCGTAGGATCCCTGGATAATTTCTAAAGAGAGGAGTTAATCTTCGACATAGTCCCGTTCCGCAGTGGCTATCATGCCCTGCTCGGACGAACCGCATTTGCAAAGTTCAATGCGGTGCCGCACTACGCATACCTCAAGCTCAAGATGCCAGGCCCTCGAGGAGTCATCATGGTCAATGGAAACACCGAACGCTCTCTCCGAATGGAGGAACATACGGCGGCCCTCGCGGCGGAAGTACAAAGTAGCCTCTCAAGGCAATTCTCCAGTCCGGCTACTAAACGTCCGGACACCGTCAAGCGCGCCCGGAGTAACTTACCAAAAGACCGCCTGGCATGTTCTGAGCAAGCGTAGCAGTGCGGCCCCAACCCCAGCCCTCGCGAAATTGCAAAACCAGTACTACGCGTACATAATTACGCCCTGGAAATACCGTGGGCATAAGGGGAGGGGCACAACCACGGCCCGCCCAACATGCGGCTCAACCGCACTAGGGGCTCCAAATTTTGTCATTTCTTTTTTCTTACTTTCAGGACTCCACTCTCTGGAAGGCCTGTCCGGCAGTACAATCACCGAACACACGATGCAACAGCCAGGGAGGCAGCAACCTACGTCGAATGTCCAGGTGGTCTCTATAACGAGCTAAATACCTGTCTTACATAAAGTCTCGCAGCTTGCCCCTGGAGGGGTCAAATAATCCCATCTCTTGCTTATCGCACTATTTGTATCATTCTGCTTTCACAGCAGCATTTTAATAAACAATACATAGCTCTCGTGTATTATTGCATTTATTTCTTATGTAAATATGTTCAGTTATGACATTATGCAACCATACACTTTGGTACGGCCAATACACCAGGGGCTTAAGTACCCCAGAATATGGTGTGAGAAGTCCGAACACTCTAACAAGTGCGGCACCCCGAACTTATAGCATTATATGCATCGGCTCCGAATCATGTCTTGGGTCAATAGTTGGGTTTGCCCGGCTCCCATGTTTTGGTACCTTACGTTCCGTTATATCGGCTAAGGTAGCGTTGGGAGAACTGCTGCGATTGTGCCCCAGTTGAGCTGGGTTAAGCACCTCAGTAGAGAAAGCTAAAACTGACCGTCATGATAGGGCGGGAGCCGGTCGCTGTTCGAGAGGTTTTCGAGTCCCTAAAGACTTATGCCGCTTAGAGCGAGGAGCTGGCTTTGTCCGGCCTAGGCGTGGATAGCGCCGAACTCGGTCTTCCGAATACTAGGGGCTTCGCTGAAATTTAAAATTATAGAATTATATGGCTAAGTGAGAGTGATAAAGCATTATAGTCTGATTGCCTTGTTCGTTGTGTTGAGCGCCTCCCTCGAAGGACCCAAGAATGGGAACAAGAGCGCTCAGGTTTATCCCGAACACCCCAGCACTCGTGGCATGGGGGTAGAAGTCGACGACTCGCATTTCTCAGATTTAATAAATAGCCGCACAGAAGGTAATATTTTAAATTCAAAAAAGCGTTGCTTAGAGCATATGAACAAGTTTTCAGCGCACGGGATAACACGAGCGAGTTTACTCAAAAATTACATCCTCGGAACACTCATTCGCCACAAGGCAGGCACCCTTCAGGACGCCCTCATAATACAGCTCGGGCTTGCGATGATCCTTCTCCTCCGGTGGCCCATCTGTCACCAGCTTCTCAGCATCCATCTTGCACTAGTGTACTTTAACACGGGCAAGGGCCCTATGGGCACCTTCGATGCATATGGAGCGCTTGATGATTTCAAGCCATGGACATGCATCCACCAGCCGCCTCACCAGCCCAAAGTAGCTCCTAGGCATGGCCTCCCCAGGCCATAGCCGGCCTATAAGGCCCTTCATGGCCTGTTCGGCTGCCTTATGGAGCTCGACCAGCTGCTTCAGCTGGTCGCTCAAGGGCACCGGGTGTCCGGCCTCAACATACTGGGACCAGAACACCTTCTCTGTCGAGCTCCCTTCCTCGGCTCGGTACAATGCGGCGGCGGCGGACACACTGCGGGGCAGATCTGCGAATGCTCCTGGAGAGCTCCGGACTCGGGTAAGTAACAAGTAATTCACTTTCACGTGCTTGCTTTGCATAAAGAATGCCTTGCCTGCCGCTATCTTCTTCATCGCCTCAATTTCCTAGAGGGCTTTTTGGGCTTCGGCCTTGGCAGATTTGGTGCTCTCAAGGGCTGAGGCAAGCTCGGACTCTCGAGTCTTTGAGTCAAGCTCCAAACTCTCGTGTTTTTTCACAAGAGCGTGGAGCTCTTTCTGCACCTCCTCCGCCCGCGCCTCCTGCTTTTCTCGCTCGGTGCGCTCCACGGCCGCATTGTCTTCGGCCTTGGACAGAGCTTCCTTCAGGGTCGCCACCTCGGTTGTGGCCCCTGTAACAGTCACATTGGTCCTGTCACTATTTGCAACCAGGTATTTTTATATACTTACATAAGGTACTACTTACCTTCCTTGTCCTCGAGCTGCTTCTTGGCAAGGCCGAGCTCGTTCTCGGACCGCCCGAGGCTCTGCTTCAATGCATCGACCTCCGCAGTCAGTGCGGCAGAGGTCAGCAGCGCAGCCTGCATTCCCATATTGACATATTTATGTTAGACTCCTGCATATATCTTTTTAGATCCTCAGTCCGGCTTTTCTTTCCGAACACCAAACTGAGCATCAAGGGCTACTGTCTATGCAGTAATATTTTTTACATGTCTTAAATACATACCTCAAAGCCTGTTAGAAGGCTGGCACAGGCTTCTGTCAACCCGCTCTTGGCGGACTGAACCTTCTGGATCACCGCACTCATAATAGTGCGGTGCTCCTTGTCGATGGAGGCGCCGTTAAGCACCTCCAGCAAATTATCTCGTGCCTCCGGTTGGACGGAGGTCACCGGCGTTGTAGGCTTGCCCTTCTTACGAGAGGGCCGCCTGCTGGACTCCGGAACCACTGAAGGTTCCGGTACGGTATCCAGCCCAGGGCCGGACTTAGAGCCCCTTGGAGTTTTATCCCCTTGGCGCCTGGAGTCCGGGAGGTCGCCTTGCGGCGCCTCCAGGACCACCTCCTCCTGGCTTGGCCTCTTTTGGGACTCCACCTTGGCATCATCCATAGGGCGAGGGGAGGTAGCAGTCGGGAGTGAAAGACTATTCACATCCGACGAGTCCAGGGAGCCGCTCGACGAGGCATTGAGCCGGGCCTTGGGCGGACTGCATGATCATATTCGGCGTCAGAAAATATTGTGCAATAAAGGAGCGCTATGAGTTATTCTGGTATCCGGATACTAACGATTTTTCCAGGGGCTTGGCCCCGGATGGCCACTCCTCTTCGCCGTCGTCAGCGTTGGTGGAGTAGTCCGAAAGAAGTGTCTTCCCCTTCTTGGACCCTCCGGCCCCCTAGTTGGGGTGGCCTTCCTTTTCTTTCCTCCCCCCGTTGGAGGGGGAGAGGCCTCTTCTTCCTCCTCCTTGTCTTCGGGGGAGGAGTGCGCTTCGGAGTGATTGGGCGATGAATCCGACACCACCAGGCGCCGGGAACTCTTTTGAGTTCCCGTGGCCTTCTTCTTGGCCTTCTTCTCCGGCACCAAGTGAGGTGCCGGAACCAGCAGCTTCGCCAAGCGGGCATCTGCTGGGTCTTCGGGCAAATGAGCCGGACAGTCGATCTGTCCGGACGTCTTCTGCCAGTCCTGTCAAAGGAATGGGAGCTTAGATCCCGCATATGGTCAAACTATGAAAAACAAGTATCCTGTAAAGGGTGAAACAAGCTTACCGCGCTGGCTTGGCGCTTCGCGCAAAATCCACGATCCTCGGTAATGGGAGGGGGAACCTCGGAGCCCTTGAATAGCACCTTCCAGGCGTCCTCATGTGTTGTGTCAAAGAGCCTGGACAAAGTTTGGTGCTGGGCCGGGTCGAACTCCCACAAGTTAAAAGCCCGTCATTGACACGGGAGGATCCGGCGGAAGAGCATGACCTGGACTACGTTGACAAGTTTAACCTTCTTGTCCACCAGGTTTTGGACGCAGGTTTGGAGTCCGGTCACCTCTTCCAAATTACCCCACGACAGGCCCGTCTCTTTCCAGGAGGTGAGCCATGTGGGGATGCCAGATTGGAATTCGGGGGCCGCTGCCCATTCAGGGTCACGCGGCTCAGTGATGTAGAATCACCCCGATTGCCACCCTTTGATGGTTTCCACAAAGGAGCCCTCGAGCCATGTGACGTTGGGCATCTTGCCCACCATGGCGCCTCCGCACTCCACTTGCCAGCCGCCCACTACCTTCGGCTTGACATTGAAGGTCTTCATCCATAAGCCGAAGTGGGGCTTGATGCGGAGGAAGACCTCGCACATGATGATAAACACCGAGATGTTGAGGATGAAGTTCGGGGCCAGATCGTGGAAATCCAGGACATAGTAGAACATGAGCCCCCGGACAAATGGGTGGAGTGGGAAGCCCAGTCCACGAAGGAAATGGGGGAGGAACACCACCCTCTCATGGGGCCTGGGGGTGGGGATGAGCTGCCCCTCATTTGGGAGCCGGTGCGCAATGTCGTTGGACAAGTATCCGGCCTTCCTCAACTTTTTGATGTGCCCCTCCGTGACGGAGGAGGCCATCCACCTGCCTCCCGCTCCGGACATGGTTGGAGAAGGTTGACGTGGGGAGTGTGGAGCTCGAGTGCGCGGAAATGGATAAGCGGAGGAGGAAGAAGGCGTAGATGGAAAGGGTGGATCCTTATCCCCTTATATGGGCGGACGAAACTATGTACCCCCACCTGCCTGGTAAAACTCACTTATCTCCCAAGCGCCGTGATTAATGGCACGGTTGGGTTACCCACACCCGTATTGATGAGAATCCCGGAATAAGGGGACACGATCTCTGCTTCAACAAGACGTGCCAAGGAAACCACCTCGCTAAACGCGCTGAGGTGGGACAGTAAGATGATTCGAATAAAGGCTTGACCGTGGCATGACGTCACGCTGCGGAATACGTCAGCAGATTAGATTTGTACAAATATTATTCTCTCTACGCTGGTATGTGGAACTTATTTTGCAGAGCCGGACACTATCCTTATGTTCAAAATCTTCTATGAAGTATTCGGAGGAGGAACCCGCCTTGCAATGTCGAAGACAATCTGCGCGCCGGACTCGTCGTCATTGAATCCTGGTTCAGGGGCTACTGAGGGAGTCCTGGATTAGGGGGTGTCCGGATAACTGGACTATGACCTTTGGCCGGACTCCTGGACTATGAAGATACAAGATTGAAGACTTCGTCCCGTGTCCGAATGGGACTTTCCTTGGCGTGGAAGGCAAGCTTGGCGATACGGATATGTAGATTTCCTCCCATTGTAACCGACTCTGTGTAACCCTAGCCCTCTCTGGTGTCTATATAAACTGGAGGGTTTTAGTCCGTAGGACGAACAACAATCATACCATAGGCTAGCTTCCAGGGTTTAGCCTCTCTGATCTCGTGGTAGATCTACTCTTGTACTACCTATATCATCAATATTAATCAAGCAGGAGTAGGGTTTTACCTCCATCGAGAGGGCCCGAACCTGGGTAAAAACATCGTGTCCCTTGTCTCCTGTTACCATCCGCCTAGACGCACAGTTCGGGACCCCCTACCCGAGATCCGCCGGTTTTGACACCGACAATAGGCAACTCTACAACATGTGGAGTGCACTAGGCAAAAAGTTCCCAAACAAGCACAAGAAGCCATGACAGGACTCCACGATCATACGCATTACATATTTTGAATGGGAAAAGCTTGTCAAAGTTTAATCATTGATGTTAGCAAGAAGACATTAGTTTAATATATTGTAATTGGAAAACCTTGTCAAAATTTGCTCATTGATGTTAGCCAGAAGACATGCATTTGATATTTTTGAGTGGGATGCCCTTTGCTGTGAGCAGCGTCGATCATTTTTTCCTATTCATGTGTTCAGTTTAGAAGTAAATAGTTACTCTGCTGAGATATTCCTGTGTTAAGAGTTTGTTCTGAATATTGTCTATGTAATGCCAGGCCTTGTGCAATATATATTGGAATTGGAAAACCTTGTCAAAATTTGCTCATTGATGTTAGCCAGAAGACATGCATTTGATATTTTTGAGTGGGACACCCTTTGCTGTGAGCAGCGTCGATCATTTTTTCCTATTCCTGTGTTCAGTTTAGAAGTAAATAGTCATTCTGCTAAGATATTTCTGTGTTAAGAGTTTGTTCTGAATATTGTCTATGTAATGCCAGGCCTTGTGCTTGATTGCAAAGTTGAGCTTGAAATGTTGTGGCATGTGGCATCACGAGCTGTTCACCGTGCCTCCTGAGAATAATGCTTCGTATTGTTTTGCATGTCGATCTAATGCCAGTGATTTTCTTGTTAAGAAGATCATCCTTTTCTGTTGTTTCCGTGCTTAAGAAGTTCATCATCTTATGTTTCATTCATAGCCTATACAACAAGTCGGGTAGGTTAGACATGAAACCATATGATGTTCTGACCAACTCATCATCTTAGGCCGTGATTTTCCAACCAAAACCGCTTGTAAAACTGACGCTTGTAAATAAAAGTAGATGGTCTCGGACGAATCGCATGGTTGGTCAATTTCGACAAGTAAAATATCCACTGATCTCTCAAATTAAACGCGTAACCCGCTGGTTTTACTTACATACCTCAGGACCTCAGTTTCATTACGCCTGTATTTTACGCGTTGTTTCCGATAAAAAGTAAATTACACTTGTATCTTAACACAGGTGTGAAATAGACCAGAGCTCCCAAGCGTGGCCTTACCGTTTCATGCCGTCTCAGTCTCTCGAAGGTGCTCATAAGTGTCCGATGATCCTGGCATCCTGAATGATCAGTGGGCGCTGTATCAGACCATCCTTAGGGCCCGCGAGGACCTCTCAGTCGTCCTTCGAGTTGTTGCGCTCACCGTGGCGCCGAGCATTGTTAACATGGTCAACGAAAATGAGGATTCAGGAGATGACTTTATTTTGACTGGATGACAGTAGGGACCCACCAGGGCCATAGCCGTACGTACGCAAGTGCCTCCTTATTATGTACAACTATATTTTTTTTGCTTCCTCCTGGTTTCCTGACATCACGGTCCCACACCATTGTCAACGTGTGCAGTCAATATAAACGAAAGAATTGCACAAGGTGCGGCCGACAGCTAGGACCAAGCAGCTCGAGCAGTATTTGTATTTTTGAGGCGTGAGCAATGCAGAGTTTTTCTTGGCGATGTTTTCGTTGTTGTTCAGAGGAGAATATGCTATTAACTGGGCGGGCTGTGACCTGTCTAGCCCAGGCCAGATATCCAGCCCAGATATTATTTTTTTTCAAGATGAAAATGGCTAGCCCAGCTATATGTTTTTTTAGGAATACCCAGGCAGGGTCAACTTGTTATTCTCCGCCCCGCTGGGCTGCAAATCTTTCCTAGGAGGGATGCATTAGGCTTAACAGGAAAATGGGCTTTAAAAAATAATAAATGGGATGTAATTATAAAATCTAGGCAGTAACTATAAAAAAATACACCAAACATGAAATTAGTTTATAAACTATTATTTATGGATTTTGAAAATCTTAATTTTTAATTGTTGCACGCGCAATGTTTCGTTGGATTTTTACGTAATACAAATTTATATTTAATCTGACTAGAAATTTCGGGATAAAAATATTTCAGATCACATCAAAATGTTGGAAATTGTATTGAATTCTTTCTTAAATGGTTTGTTGAAATTATTAATCGTTGTCCTAGCTAGAAAATGGGCTGTACTTTTGACAAACTATAAATGGGTTGTAGTAAATTCCATTAGAATTCAAAAATGGGTTGTAGATTCTTACAAATCGCAAATGGGCTATAAGTTCTTTGCCACACACTTGTGGGCCTACTAAGTTGATGCCTCCCCTAAAAAAAGTTGACGCATATGCAAGCCTTTGTCAACTTATTATAGTCAACACATAGTTCTAGCAGCAGTGGCAGTTGGATGTCTATCCAACGGATGTCGTGCTTCTTCTTCAAAATCGGATATTCTAGCTTCGGCCGCCCAAAAAATGATTCCTCCCCCTGACATCTGGGGCGCACCATTTCGAGGCTGACCTGTGGGCCTACTAAGTTGACAGGGACGGAGGGCTTTGTCAACTTAGTCAGTATAAACGATTCCAGCTGCAGTGATGTATGATGTCCATCCAGCCGTAGTGCTTCTTCAACCTCTGGTCTTCTTGCTCCAGCCGCCCAAAGCAGCGCCGGTCACGCCGCTTGCTCCTGCCTCCCGTGGCCGGCTGTGCTGCCGTGGAGGCCTCACCGCCCCCTACTACTCCCACCGCTGGCCAGGCCATCCCTCCACTCACCCACACCCCCTCTTATTCTGCTGCGACGATAGCCTCACACCACAGCCGAACCAGTGAACCCTCATACTCCTCTCCACGTGGGCATCCACTGCCGCGTCTTCCCCGGCTCTGCGTCGTCCCCTTCCTAGGCCTCGCCATCGTCCATCGCTGTGGTGCTCTCGGCGCGGCGTGGTCAATGTGGTGAACGACCGACTTCCATCGAAAGAGTACTATACGTGGAGAGGCTGACAGTTGGGTCCACGGCACCCGCAATGAAGTGCCTCCTTATTACGCGCAAAATAATTATTCCTCCACCTGACAGCAGGGACCCACCGGACGGGCCACCGTATTTCACGAAAAAACGTTTCCCCCTGACTGCTCGGACCCACCGGACGGGCCACCATATTTCGCGAAAAAAACGTTCCCCCCGCTGTCATCTCGGACCCACCAGAAGTGCCTCCTTATTACGCACAAAAAAATGAATACTCTCCCTGCTAGCTGGGACCCTCCTTGGTGGGAGGCTGACTTGTGGGCCTACTAAGTCGACGGGGATGGAGGGCTTTATCAACTTAGTCAATATGAACGATTCTAGCTCCAGTGACTGTACGATGTCCATCCAACGGCCATAGTGCTTCTTCAACCTCTGGTCTTCTTGCTCCAGCTGCCCAAAGTAGCATCGGTTGTGCTGCATGCTCCTACCTCCGTTGGCCGGCTGTGCTGCCGCGGAGGCCTCACCGCCCCCTACTATTCCCACCGCTGGCCAGGCCCTGTGGCGACGGCAGCCTCACACTGCAGCCGAACCAGTGAACCCTCGTACTCCTCTCCGTGCGGGCTTCCACTGCCGCGTCTTCCTCGGCTCTGCGTCGTCCCCTTCCTAGGCCTCACCATCGTCCACCGCCCTGGTGCTCTCGGCGCGGCGTTGTCAATGTGGTCAAGGAACGACTTCCATCGAAAGAGTATTGTACGTGGAGTAGCTGACAACTGGGTCCACGGCAGCCGCAAGGAAGTGCCTCCTTATTACACGCAAAATAATTATTCCTCCACCTGACAACAGGGCCCCGCCGGACGGACCACCATATTTCATGAAAATAACATTTCCCCCTTGACTGCTGGGACCCACCAGCTACATCTTCGCACGCAAGAAAGTGCGTCCGGGCAAAAAAAACGATTCGCCCCCTGACTTCTGGGACCCACCAGCTACATCTTCGCACGCAAGGAAGTGCCTGGAAGTCGGGACCCACCTGGTCGAAGTGTACGTAGCGTTGTCATTCTGGTCGCGAACATGTACCTACATACTGGTCGATGTAGACGCGCACGTGTCGTAGTAGAGGCGCGCACGTAGCATGTACATGTACGTACAGCGGCCAGGGTGCAAGAAAGTAAATATGGCCACGTACATACATATGGGCGGGGTCTCGAATGCCTACTCGCGCATACATACAGCCAGGGCTCGTGTACATGGCTGGGTCAAAACAGAGAAACTGCGTTGTCGTCGTGTTCATGGGGAGCCAACTGGCTGGGTCGGAAAGGAATGCATCGTCGTGTTCATCGGGGGGGGATTGGATGGAACAGCCGATGGAAACGATGCGTGGCGTACCGCACAACGGAGGAAACGTCCTTGTGTTCGACAGACCATGGTCGAAACGGGATCCTGTTCATCGGGAGGGGTCTGACATATCGCAAATCGGAGGAAATGGACTTCTGTTGGACCTCCTACGGTCGAAACGGGGTCCTATTAATCGGGAGGGGTGTGGCATACCGCAAAACGGAGGAAACGAACTTGTGTTTGAGTGCTACGGTCGAAACGGGGGTCCTGTTCATCGGAAGGGGTGTGGCGTACCGCAAAACGGGACTCCACGGGATATTGTTCATCTCCACCATCGACCTCCTCCAGTCTCCACGGGCTACTGTTCATCCACCATCGACCTCCTCCAGCCTCCACCTGCGAATGTTCATCCACGGGCTCCTTTTCATCCATCCTCCACTGCGCGCTACTCCACCGGCTACTGTTCAACCAGCCCTCTCCACGGGCTCCTGTTCAACCACCCCTCCACGGGCTACTGTTCATCTAGCCCTCCACCGTCTACTGTTCATCCAGCCCTCCACAGGGTCGTCCTATTCATCCATCCCTTCACGGGTTCCTGTTCATCTAGCCCCAACCGGCTCGATCGATCGGGGTCCTATTCATCCAAAGGCAACCACGGGGGGATCCTGTTGGGGAACCTAGCATAAATTCAAAATTTTCCTACGTGTCACCAAGATCTATCTATGGAGAAACTAGCAACGAGGGGAAGGAGAGTGCATCTACATACCCTTGTAGATCACTAAGCGGAAGCGTTTAAGAGAACGGGGTTGAAGGAGTCGTACTCGTCGTGATCAGAATCACCGGAGATCCTAGTGCCGAACGGACGGCACCTCCGCGTTCAACACACGTGCAGCCCGGTGACGTCTCCCATGCCTTGATCCAGCAAGGAGAGAGGGAGAGGTCGAGGAAGACTCCGTCCAGCAGCAGCACAACAGCGTGGTGGTGGTGGAGGAGCGTGGCAATCCTGCTGGGCTTCGCCAAGCACCGTAGGAGAGGAGGGAGAGAGGTAGGGCTGCGCCAGGGAGAGGTGAAAACTCATCTATTGGCAGCCCCCAAGACCTCAACTATATATAGGGGAGAGGGAGGGGTGCTACCCCTCTAGGATTTCCACCCCAAGGGGTGCGGCAGCCCCAAACCCATCTAGGGTGGCGGCCAAGGGGGCGAAGAGGGGAAACTTGCCCCCCAAGTTAGGTGGGTGCGCCCCCTCCCCCAACCCTAGGTGACTTGGGCCCTTGTGGGGGGGTGCACCAGCCCACCTGGGGCTGGTCCCCTCCCACACTTGGCCCATGCAGCCCTCTGGGGCCGGTGGCCCCACTTGGTGGACCCCCGGGACCCTCCCGGTGGTCCCGGTACGTTACCGATAAAACCCGAAACTTTTCCGGTGACCAAAACAGGACTTCCCATATATAAATCTTTACCTCCGGACCATTTCGGAACTCCTCGTGATGTCCGGGATCTCATCCGAGACTCCGAACAACATTCGGTAACCACATACAAACTTCCTTTATAACCCTAGCGTCATCGAACCTGAAGTGTGTAGACCCTACGGGTTCGGGAACCATGCAGACATGACCGAGACGTTCTCCGGTCAATAACCAACAGCGGGATCTGGATACCCATGTTGGCTCCCACATGTTCCATGATGATCTCATCGGATGAACCACGATGTCAAGGACTCAATCTATCCCGTATACAATTCCCTTTGTCTAACGGTATTGTACTTGCCCGAGATTCGATCGTCGGTATGCCGATACCTTGTTCAATCTCGTTACCGGCAAGTCTCTTTACTCGTTCTGTAACACATCATCCCGTGATCAACCCCTTGGTCACATTGTGCACATTATGATGATTTCCTATCGAGTGGGCCCAGAGATACCTCTCCGTTTACACGGAGTGACAAATCCCAATCTCGATTCGTGCCAACTCAACAGACACTTTCGGAGACACCCGTAGTGCACCTTTATAGCCACCCAGTTACGTTGTGACGTTTGGTACACCCAAAGAATTCCTACGGTATCCGGAAGTTGCACAATCTCATGGTCTAAGGAAAAGATACTTGACATTTAGAAAAGCTTTAGCATACGAACTACATGATCTTGTGCTAGGCTTAGGATTGGGTCTTGTCCATCACATCATTCTCCTAATGATGTGATCCCGTTATCAATGACATCCAATGTCCATGGTTAGGAAACCGTAACCATCTATTGATTAACGAGCTAGTCAATCAGAGGCTTACTAGGGATATGGTGTTGTCTATGTATCCACACATGTATCTGAGTTTCCTATCAATACAATTATAGCATGGATAACAAACGATTATCATGAACAAGGAAATATAATAATAATAACTAATTTATTATTGCCTCTAGGGCATATTTCCAACAGTCTCCCACTTGCACTAGAGTCAATAATCTAGTTCAGATCGCCATGTGATTAACACTCACAGGTCACATCGCCATGTGACCAACATCCAAAGAGTTTACTAGTGTCACTAAACTAGTTCACATCATCATGTAATTAAGACTCAATGAGTTCTGGGGTTTGATCATGTTTTGCTTATGAGAGAGGTTTTAGTCAACGGGTCTGCAACATTCAGATCCGTATGTACTTCGCAAAACTCTAGCTCATATTGTAAATGCTGCTTCCACGCTCCACTTGGAGCTATTCCAAATGGTTGCTCCACTATACGTATCCGGTTTGCTACTCATAGTCATTCGGATAGGTGTTAAAGCTTGCATCGATGTAACCCTTTACGCCGAACTCTTTATCACCTCCATAATCGAGAAACATTTCCTTTATTTACTCCAAGGAGAATTTTGACCGTTGTCCAATGATCCATTCCTGGATCATTCTTGTACCCCTTGACTGACTCATGGCAAGGCACACTTCCGGTGCGGTACACAGCATAGCATACTATAGAGCCTATGTCTGAAGCATAGGGGAGGCCTTCGTCCTTTCTCTCTCTTCTGCCGTGGTCGAGCTTTAACTCTTAACTTCATACCTTACAACTCAGGCAAGAACTCCTTCTTTGACTGATCCATCTAGAACACCTTCAAGATCATGTCAAGTTATGTGCTCATTTGAAAGTACCATTTAGCGGTTTTTGATCTATCCTCATAGATCTTGATGCTCAATGTTCAAGCAGCTTAATCCAGGTTTTCTATTGAAAAACACTTTTCAAATAACCCTATATGCTTACCAGAAATTCTACATCATTTCTGATCAACAATATGTCAACAACATATACTCATCAGAAATTCTACAGTGCTCCCACTCACTTCTTTGGAAATACAAGTTTCTCATAAACTTTGTATAAACCCAAAATCTTTGATTATCTCATCAAAGCGTATATCCCAACTCCGAGATGCTTACTCCAGTCCTTAGAAGGATTGCTGGAGCTTTGCATACTTGTTAGCATCCTTCAGGATTGACAAAACCTTCTGGTTGTATCACATACAACCTTTCCTCAAGAATAACATCGAGGAAACAATGTTTTGACATCCTATCTGCAAGATTTCATAAATCATGCAGTAATTGCTAATATAATCCCAATAGACTCTTAGCATCGCTACGAGTGAGAAAGTTTCATCGTAGTCAACTCCTTGAACTTGTCGGAAAACATCTTAACGACAAGTCGAGCTTTCTTAATGGTGATACTTACCATCATTGTCTGTCTTTCTTTTAAAATCCATCTGTACCCAACGGCCTTACGACCATCAAGTATTTCTTCCAAAGTCATGGATCCTTTCTCGGATTTTATGGCCTCGAGCCATTCGTCAAAATCCGGGCCCACCATCACTTCTCCATAGCTTGTAGGTTCATTGTTGTCTAGCAACATGACCTCCAAGATAGGATTACCGTACCATTCCGAAGCAGTACGCGTCCTTGTCGTCCTACGAGGTTCGGTAGTGACTTGATCTGAAGTTTCATGATCACTATCATAAGCTTCTACTTTAATTGGTGTAGGTGCCACAGGAACAACTTCCTGTGCCCTGCTACACACTAGTTGAAGTGATGGTTCAATAACCTCATCAAGTCTGCACCATCCTCCCACTCAATTCTTTCGAGAGAAATTTTTCCTCGAGAAAGGACCCATTTCTAGAAACAATTACTTTTGCTTCCGGATCTGAGATAGGAGGTATACCCAACTGTTTTGGGTGTCCTATGAAGATGCATTTTTATCCGCTTTGGGTTCGAGCTCATCAACCTGAAACTTTTTCACATAAGCATCGCAGCCCCAAAATTTTAAGAAATGACAACTTAGGTTTCTCCAAACCATAGTTCAAACGGTGTCGTCTCAACGGAATTATGTGGTGCCCTATTAAAGTGAGTGCGGTTGTCTCTAATGCCTAACCCATGAACGATAGTGGTAATTCGATAAGAGACATCATGGTACGCATCATATCCAATAGGGTGCAACTATGATGTTTGGACACACCATCACACTATGGTGTTCCAGGAGGTATTAATTGTGAAACAATTTCCACAATGTCTTAATTGCGTGCCAAAGCTCGTAACTCAGATACTCATCTCTATGATCATATCATAGACATTTTATCCTCTTGTCATGATGATCTTTAACTTCACTCTGAAATTACTTGAACCATTCAATAATTCAGACTTGTGTTTCATCAAGTAAATATACTCAACATCTACTCGAATCATCTGTGAAGTAAGAACATAATGATATTCACTGCATGCCTCAGCACTCATTGGACTGCACATATCAAAATGTGTTACTTCCAACAAGTTGCTATCTTGTTCCATCTTACTGAAAACGAGGCTTTTCAGTCCTATTGCCCATGTGGTATGATTTGCATATCTCAAGTGATTCAAAATCAAGTGAGTCCAAACGATCCATCTGCATGGAGTTTCTTCATGCGTATACACCAATAGACATGGTTCGCATGTCTCAAACTTTTCAAAAACGTGTGAGTCCAAAGATCCATCAACATGGAGCTTCTTCATGCGTTTTACACCAATATGACTTACATGGCAGTGCCACAAGTAAGTGGTACTATCATTACTATCTTATATCTTTTGGCATGAAAATGTGTATCACTACGATCGAGATTCAATAAACCATTCTTTTAGGTGCAAGACCATTGAAGGTATTATTCAAATAAATAGAGTAACCATTATTCTCCTTAAATGAATAACCGTATTGCGATAGACATAATCCAATCATGTCTATGCTCAATGCAAACACCAAACGACAATTATTTAGGTTTAATACTAATCTTGATGGTAGAGGGAGCATGCGATGTTTGATCACATCAACCTTGGATACACTTCCAACACATATCGTTAGCTCACCTTTAGCTAGTCTCCGTTTATTCCATAGCTTTTATTTCGCGTTACTAACACTTAGCAACCGAACCAGTATCTAATACCCTGGTGCTACTAGGAGTACTAGTAAAGTACACATTAACATAATGTATATCCAATATACTTCTATCGACCTTGCCAGCCTTCTTATCTACCAAGTATCTAGGGTAATTCTGCTCCACTGGCTGTTCCCCTTATTACAGAAGCACTTAGTCTCGGGTTTGGGTTCAACCTTGGGTTTCTTCACTGGAGCAGCAACTGATTTGCCGTTTCATGAAGTGCCCCTTCTTTCCCTTACCCTTCTTGAAACTAGTGGTTTCACTAACCATCAACAATTGATACTCCTTCTTGATTTCTACATTCGCGGTGTCGAACATTGCGAATAGCTCAAGGATCATCATATCTATCCCTGTTATGTTATAGTTCATCACGAAGCTCTAGTAGCTTGGTGGCAATGTCTCTGGAGAAACATCACTATCTCATCTGGAAGATCAACTCCCACTCGATTCAAGTGATTGTTGTACCCAGACAATCTGAGTACAAGCTCAACGATTGAGATCTTCTCCCTTAGTTTGTAGGCTAGAAAACTCGTCGGAGGTCTCATACCTCTTAACGTGGGCACGAGCCTGAAATCCAAATTTCAGCTCTTGGAACATCTCATATGTTCTGCGACATTTCAAAAATGTCTTCGGTGCCTCAATTCTAAACCATTTAACATTACCGAACTATCATGTAGTCATCAAAACGTGTATGTCAGATGTTCGCAACATCCACAGACAACGTTCGAGGTCCAGCACACCGAGCGGTGCATTAAGGACATAAGCCTTCTACTGTCCGTATAATTGCTACTGTCAACTTTCAACTATATTTTCTCTAGGAACGTATCTAAAATAGTAGAACTAAAGCGCGAGCTATGACATAATTTGCAAAGGGCTTTTAACTATGTTCAGGATAATTAAGTTCATCTAATGAACTCCCACTCAGATAGACATCCCTCCCGTCATCTAAGTGATTACATGATCCGAATCAACTAGGCCGTGTCCGATCATCACGTGAGACGGACTAGTCATCATCGGTGAACATCTTCATGTTGATCGTATCCACCATACGACTCATGCTCGACCTTTCGGTCTCTTGTGTTCTGAGGCCATGTCTGTACATGCTAGGCTCGTCAACTTAACCTAAGTGTTTCGCGTGTGTAAATATGGCTTACACCCGTTGTATGTGAATGTTAGAATCTATCACACCCGATCATCATGTGGTGCTTCGAAACGACAAACTTTCGCAACGGTGCACAGTTAGGGGGAACACTTTCTTGAAATTTTAATGAGGGATCATCTTATTTACTACCGTCGTTCTAAGCAAATAAGATGTATAAACATGATAAACATCACATGCAATCAAATAGTGATCTGATATGGCCAATATCATTTTGCTCCTTTTGATCTCCATCTTCGGGGCTCCATGATCATCATCGTCACCGGCATGACACCATGATCTCCATCATGATCTCCATCATCGTGTCTCCATGAAGTTGTCTCGCCAACTTATTACTTCTACTACTATGGCTACCGGTTAGCAATAAAGTAAAGTAATTACATGGCGTTTGTTCAATGACACGCAGGTCATACAATAAATTAAGACAACTCCTATGGCTCCTGCCGGTTGTCATACTCATCGACATGCAAGTCGTGATTCCTATTAAAAGAACATGATCAATCTCATACATCACATATCATTCATCACATTCTTCTTGGCCATATCACATCACATAGCATACCCTGCAAAAACAAGTTAGACGTCCTCTAATTGTTGTTTGCATGTTTTACGTGGCTGCTATGGGTTTCTAACAAGAACGTTTCTTACCTACGCAAAACCACAACATGATATGTAAATTGCTATTTACCCTTCATAAGGACCCTTTTCATCGAATCCGTTCCGAGTAAAGTGGGAGAGACTGGCACCCGCTAGCCACCTTATGCACCAAGTGCATGTCAGTCGGTGGAACCTGTCTCACGTAAGAGTACGTGTAAGGTCGGTCCGGGCCGCTTCATCCCACAATACCGTCGAAACAAGATTGGACAAGTAACGGTAAGCATATTGAACAAAATCAACACCCACAACTATTTTGTGTTCTACTCGTGCAAAGAATCTACGCAATAGACCTAGCTCATGATGCCACTATTGGGGAACGTAGCATAAATTCAAAATTTTCCTACGTGTCACCAAGATCAATCTATGGAGAAACTAGCAACGAGGGGAAGGAGAGTGCATCTACATACCCTTGTAGATCGCTAAGCATAAGCATTCAAGAGAACGGGGTTGAAGGAGTCGTACTCGTCGTGATCCAAATCACCGGAGATCCTAGTGTCGAACGGACGGCACCTCCGCGTTCAACACACGTGCAGCCCGGTGACGTCTCCCATGCCTTGATCCAGCAAGGAGAGAGGGAGAAGTTGAGGAAGACTCCGTCCAGCAGCAGCACAACGGTGTGGTGGTGGTGGAGGAGCGTGGCAATCCTGCAGGGCTTCGCCAAGCACCGCGGGAGAGGAGGAGGGAGAGAGGTAGGGCTGCGCCAGGGACAGGTGAAAACTCATCTATTGGCAGCCCCCAAGACCTCAACTATATATAGGGGAGAGGGAGGGGGTGTGCCCCCTCTAGGGTTTCCACCCCAAGGGGTGCGGCTGCCCCAAACCATCTAGGGTGGCGGCCAAGGGGGGGAAGAGGGGAAACTTGCCCCCCAAGTTAGGTGGGTGCGCCCCCTCCCCCAACCCTAGGCTCCTTGGGCCCTTGTGGGGGGCGCACCAGCCCACCTGGGGCTGGTCCCCTCCCACACTTGGCCCATGCAGCCCTCCGGGGCCGGTGGCCCCACTTGGTGGACCCCCGGGACCCTCCCGGTGGACCCGGTACGTTACTGATAAAACCCGAAACTTTTCCGGTGACCAAAACAGGACTTCCCATATATAAATCTTTACCTCCAGACCATTCGGGAACTCCTCGTGATGTCCGGGATCTCATCCGGGACTCCGAACAACATTCGGTAACCACATACAGACTTCCTTTATAACCCTAGCGTCATCGAACCTTAAGTGTGTAGACCCTACGGGTTCGGGAACCATGCAGACATGACCGAGACGTTCTCCGGTCAATAACCAACAGCAGGATTTGGATACCCATGTTGGCTCCCACATGTTCCACGATGATCTCATCGGATGAACCACAATGTCAAGGACTCAATCTATCCCGTATACAGTTCCCTTTGTCTAACGGTATTGTACTTGCCCGAGATTCAATCGTCGGTATGATGATACCTTGTTCAATATCGTTACCGGAAAGTCTCTTTACTCGTTCCGTAACACATCATCCCGTGATCAACCCCTTGGTCACATTGTGCACATTATGATGATGTCCTATCGAGTGGGCCCAGAGATACCTCTCCGTTTACACGGAGTGACAAATCCCAGTCTCGATTCGTGCCAACCCAACAGACATTTTCGGAGACACCCGTAGTGCACCTTTATAGCCACCCAGTTACGTTGTGACGTTTGGTACACCCAAAGCACTCCTACGGTATCCGAGAGTTGCACAATCTCATGGTCTAAGGAAAAGATACTTGACATTTAGAAAAGCTTTAGCATACGAACTACACAACCTTGTGCTAGGCTTAGGATTGGGTCTTGTCCATCACATCATTCTCCTAATGATGTGATCCCGTTATCAATGACATCCAATGTCCATGGTCAGGAAACCGTAACCATCTATTGATCAACGAGCTAGTCAATCAGAGGCTTACTAGGGACATGGTGTTGTCTATGTATCCGCACATGTATCTGAGTTTCCTATCAATACAATTATAGCATGGATAATAAACGATTATCATGAACAAGGAAATATAATAATAATAACTAATTTATTATTGCCTCTAGGGCATATTTCCAACAGATCCTATTCATCCACCCCCACCGGGAACTGTTCATCCAAACCCCCTAGCAACATTCACTGTTCATCCAACCCCCCCCCCAGCAATGCTCACTGTTCATCCAGAGGCAGCATCGATCGGCTTCAGTTAGCAGCAGTAGCGAAGGAATCACTCGGGTTCAGTAACTTAGCTAGTGCAATCGCTCAGGTTCAGTTAGAGCCCAACGCCTCGCTCGGGTTCAGTTAGAGCCAAACGCCTCGCACACATGCGCGTACGTGTATGAGAGAAACTCGCATCGCTCGGCCCCCGACCACCCAACGTAACCGGGAACTCCCCAAAATTTTCCTCGCCCTCGCTTGTACCATGGTTTTTTCCGTCATGGACGGCCCAAAGAATGTCATGCAGCTGCGTCTCTGGCCCGCCCAGGACGAAAAGCCCATTTTCGGTCATGATTTTTTTCATAGAAGTAGGAGCCCACCACATCTATGATGATACCAGGTTTTGTCACAATTATTGTCAGGACCCCGACTCAATGCCACATCGATCTAGCATGTAACACCTCATATCACTTTGCGGCCTCACGCACGGTATTCCCACGGTTGTCGCCTTACCTTTGCCCGGGACCGTTTGCGCCTTTTGGCACACGTATATGACAGTGTCGCTAGCATCCATATGATAAGGAGCCCGGGCTGACATGGCTAGTCGTAAACCCAAAGCGGCACAGACTTACAGGGACAGGCATCCATGACCCAGCATCGAACGTGTCGGTCATCAGCGAGTGAATCCAGGCTGTAGCACTGGGCTAGCAGGACTCCGGTGAACCGGGCTGTAGCGGGCTAACAGGACTCCGGTATTCACCGCGTGACATTTCCCCGAAGGGACAGACACAGGAACGAAGAAGGACACATGCCGGCCAGCCTAAGTGTTCCGGAGCAGTAGCAAGCTACCATGGCTCGGTGGAAACACTAGGAGACATTTCCCCGTAAGAGAGGCTACTAAAGATAAACAACTAGATGGTCAGATCCCACACATACCAAGCATTTCAATAACATACACACAATATGCTCGATATGTGCAAATACAACATGGCGTCACAACATGACTCTGTGACTCAAGTAATCTATTCAATAGGCTCCGAGGAGCGAGATATTACAAACATGGGTCTCATGACCCAACATTCAGAGCATACAAATCAAGCACAAGCGGAAGCTATCATGTCTGGGTACAGACATCTATAAATGAAAAAGGCTGAGAAGCCTGACTATCTATCAGATCCTGCCGAGGGCACAAGATCGTAGCTGAGGTATCAAGCTAAACGCCGAAGTCCACGTGGAACTACTAGTGAGACTGAAGTCTCTCTGCAAAACATAAAATAGGCAAACGTGAGTACAAATGTACCCAGCAAGACTTACATCAGATCTATCTACATATGCATCATTTTCAACAAAGGGGATGGTGGGGTTTAACTGCAGCAAGCCAGCTTTGACTCGGTGGCTATCCTGAACTACGACTGCGAGTAACTCTTTTGAGGTGGCGCACACGAGTCCACATATTCACCATATCAATACACCACTATGGATCCGCTCCCGTCTCCCTACGAGAACGCCATCCATAGCACTCACGCTTATCTTGCGTATTTTAGAGTATCCACTTTCACTTGTCTATGGACTGATATAAGCAACCCAGAGGTCCTTTTCCGTGGACACGGCTATTCGAATAGATTAGGTTAACCCTGCAGGGGTGTACTTCTTCACACACGCTCTCACCACTTACCGCCGTTTACACGACATGTACTCGGCAACCTTCAAGCGGAAGCCCAACGTGGGTGTCGGCCACGGCCTGCCTAAACACTCAAGTCTCTAGTCCAGGTTTATCGCCTATTCGGGTTCCATCCATGAGGAGATCCGGCCGGAGTTTCGCTCACAGCCCCAAACGATGTGTACAGGGTTCCGTGACACCAAACGGGTGCCCGGTTTACCCGGCCACGTGCCTACCGCATCACAGCCCACCCCTACTGTCAGCGCTGTCCACGGCCTCCAGCATACTACAAACACCAGAAACTACTTGCAACTCCTGGACAGAGGACAAGGGTGATTAAGAAGCCGAGAGGGTCCATTGGTTTCGGGCCCAATGCGTGGTAGTAGCTGAATCATGGATCACAAACACAGAACTCAGTTCCTGAGGATGGCTGCAATGAGACAACCCACCATGTACTCCTACATGGCCTCTCACCGCTACCTTTACCAAATCGTGTTCACACACTTAGCTCACACACAGTAGGACATGTTCACACGCCTCTGATTCATCCCCGATGAATCAGACCTGACTCAACTCTAAGCAGTAGCAGGCATGACAAACAAACATGAATGAGTAGGCACAACAGGGCTCAAACAATTCCTACTCATACTAGTGGGTTTCATCTATTTACTGTGGAATGACAGGTCATGCAAAGGATAAAGGGGTTCAGCTACCGCAGCAAGTAACAGATGAATCGGTGTTGTCCTAATGCAGTAAAAGAGAGCAGGAGCGAGAGAGTAGGATTGTATCGGAATGAACAAGGGGGTTTTGCTTGCCTGGCACTTCTGAAGATAACATTGAGTCTTCATCAGTGTCAACGATCACATCATCGGTATCACGTCTATCGAGAGGGGACAAATACCGGCAACACAGAAGGGAACACAATCAATGCAATGCACAATATGATGCATGATCATGACATGGCAAAATGAATGTGTGTTGGGCTAATGCAACTAAAACCAGATTAAATGGAGTTGGTTTGAATACAAGATTCAAATTTAAACTCCATATGTGATTATTTAAATGCCCTTTATATGATTTGTGCTAAACAGCAGCTATAAGTTGTTCTAACATGCATGAAAATGGTACAGATGGATTCCTTTAATTTTTCTGATAATTTTTCATATATAATTTATTTCATTTGGAGTTACGGTTAATTTTCTATGATTTTTAGAAGTTTTAGGTATTTTCTGGAATTTCCTGAATTAAATTAAATCCAGAAAATGAGTTATGACATCAGCACTGCGTCATGCTTGCGTCAGCAAGTCAACAGGGCTGCCCCGGGTCAAACCTGTCGTGTGGGGTCCACACGTCAGTGACACAGGGACTAATCCCGCGTTGACCCGGGCTGGTTAGCTTTGACTAAGCCCTGGGGCCCACTTGTCAGCGTCAGGAGGTGGGGGGTTAGTGACTAATTAACTAAGCCACGTCAGCCCGCCGGAGTTCTGGCCGGCGGCGACCATTAGCGCGGCGGCGAGAGTGGTTTTGGCCACTCCGGCGACCAAATGGGCCGCGGAGGGCATCTAGGAGGAGCTGGGGACGAGCCGAAGCTACTGGTGGAGTCAGTTGCGCTCGGGGCGGCCGGAATCGGTGCCGACGGCGAGCGAGGCGGCGGCCGGAGCGTCGGGTTCGAGCGGGGCGAGGCCACAGAGGACGGGAGGGATGGTTAAGGGGCTCGCCGAGCTCCTGAGGATGCTAGGAGCACGGTGCCGTGCTCGGTTTCGAGCCTTGCTGTCTGCAGTGACGGCGGCGACATCACCGGCGGAGCCGAGCTCGCGGCTCCGGTGGGATCGGGGCTACAGGGCACAATCGAAGGGGGGAAGAGGGAGGGGAGGCGTAGGAGCTCACAGCGGTGCCGTAGAGGAGGTCAGCGAGCTCGGGGAGGTCCTAGCAGCGCTGAATCGACCGGAGGCGGGCTCGGGCGCTGGAGGTGGAAGACGACGGCGGTGGCGACGTTGCAGGGGCTCCCGCGGTGCGCTTCTCGGCGAGGAGGAAGAGGTGGTCGAGGCGGATCTCCTGGGCACTTCGGGTGGCAGTGAGGAGCACGGTGGCTACGGCGAACGGCGTCGGCGACGACGAGCTCCGCTCGGGCGCGTGCAGGGAGAGAGCAGAGGAGGGGGAGAGTGAGCGAGGGGGCCAGCGGGATCGAGGCGGCGCCGAAGAGAAGGCCCGAGGTGCCGCGGTGGCGAGGGACGCAGGCAGGCAGGGAGGTGGCGTGGCGCCACGGCGCGCGCGTGCGCTGTCTCCCTCCTCTGCCTACTGGCAGAGGTAGAGGACGACTGGCACCAGGCCAGTGGGCTGGGCCGGCCCGATGAGCTGGCCAGCTGGGCCAGGTAAGTGGCGTCAGGTAATCCCCTTCTCTCTCTGTCTTTTTCTAATTATTTCTGATTTCTATTTTGTTCTGCTTTGTTTTGATTTAGTTTAACAACTAAATCATTTAAATAAATTCTGTAGATTTTTATGTGGCTTGCTAAAATATATACAAAGCCACTCACAAACTTCCAGAATTATTGGAGTCATATTTAATATATATTAAATATAACTCCAAAGCAAGTAGTTATTGGATTAATTCAAATGGCCAAAATAATTATCTCTGTGACTCCAAAATATTGGTTTAAATTTTACCTCTTACCAATATTTTTATGGAATAACAGGAACATTTTCTTGGACACATTTGAGAAGATTTAATTGTTGGTTATTTTTAGAGGTTTCCTGAGGCTTTTGAAAATTCCTCAATTCAAATTTCATTTGAATTTAAACATGATGCAGCAACCAAGCTAGTCCAAGGCCAGGGTAAAGCTAGGGATGTGACAACTCACCCCCACTAAACAAGAATCTCGTCTCGAGATTCAAGCGTAGGGTAAGGTGAAGGGGAAACGTAACTAGTATAATCTTCACGATCCAGGGTGCACTTCATAGAAACGTTGATTCATTCACCATCATTGTCTTGATGTCTTGCTCTGAGAAATCCTGCCAACATGACATGGAGGGAAGAAGGAGACTCTAGAAGGGTCGATCTCCTCGATGATCGAACAACTCACGGAATGAGACATAGGACCATCTCTCAAGTTGAGACACGAGATACACATCAAGAGGGGTGGAAAGAAACGGATGACGAAGGTTCACTAGGTAGACAACAATTCCACATTTAAGAAGGTGGTAAAATATTGTCCACGTAGCGAGGAGTTTAGTTGCCATGAAACCACGACGAAACATCCTGGAGGAGGGTGATTCGTAGATTATTTCCTTAAGTGGCAAAAAGGATTACCTTTGATTCAGAGATCATTGAAAACTCTTCATACCAGCCTAAGGCAATTCACAACGATCGTTTGGAGGGGGTCGGTAGAATGGCATACTCGGACTTGGATGATGTGGATTACCTTGTTGAAGACAACGTAATAGATGAGTTTGCTTATCACCGGAAATGGAAGAGACCCATGGTAGAATGGCACATTGGCGGTGCAAGCTGGGAACAAAATGCAAATGCTGGGAATGATTCTGGTAACTGGGGAAGAACCCAACACTAGAGAGTTAATTCACTGGTTGAAAAGGTCATAGCATTGCCGAGGAAACTGAGAGCAAACCCGGTTAGTGCCGATGATAACACGTAGGGCTTGTGCGTGCTCTCAAGAACTTGAGCATTTCCACAATCATCAAGGTTTTACCAACATCCGTGTCAAGGATTCTGGCAACACAACTTGCTACCATAATGAATGGTGATGGAGGATGCAGATGCAAAGGAAGATAACACCTTCTCAGATTTCACCCTTGACGGGGCCAAGGAAATAAAATATGGATGATCGACCGAGAGACATTTAGCACTCCGCTTCTAATGTTCTCCTTGATGTGCTAGTATAACCCATTCATAGATATGGTTTGATATCTAAAACATCAAGTAAAAGGTCGGACTTCGGGAACACAAAAATCCATAGGGGCAACTAGGGAGTAAATCCTACGAAATCCCTATGGGGGGGTGGCCAACTTCCTCAAACAAGATACTATAATAATAGGTCTACCGGATGGATGTGTTGGCCACGACATCCACCTTACCGGTTATCGAGAGACCAATATTATAGTTCTTAGGGAAATGTTCCAACCATCATATCTGCCTGAGATTCAGATCTGGTTGGTGTCAGAATATTCCAGACCCATCGAGTCTAGGAAGAAAAATGAAAGTTTGCAACACAAATCGACGAGATGACGTTGCGGGATTCTCGGGAGATGAACTACGATAGCAAGCTCCAAAACATGAGCTGGTTCTGCTACAAACATGTGAACGCGTTGTCCCAGACAAGCATGACCACGTGGTAGTCTTATAATAAAACACTACCGAGTTCAGGAGGGGGAACCATCAACGAGGGTATCGAAGTTCTTTCATAAGTCCGGATTAGCTCTTATGAAGGAACTCCTTCTCCTTGAACAAATCAATCAGTGGCTTGGTGTGCTAGGGATACATATAGATTGAAGGTTGCAAGTCTTCAAACCACAACATTCTTCGCACGTGTGCATGACTGATTTGGAATGATTCCAAAGAAAGCAACATTGACTTTCTCGAATCCACGGCGGCAACTTGCATCAGATGCACATGAATTAAAGGAAGTCACTACCTTCATCCAAACATATGCTTCATGAGCTAGCATGAACAAATGCTTTCAAAAGTTCCCAACACTAGCTTAATGTTCAGCAAAATTATGGAGAAGACAAGGAGGTTGTCAATGTGCTCAACAACAATTCATCTAGGTTTCCTTTTAAAAGGAATTCCATAGTTAAGTGAACACGGTGATAGCATTGGTCAGACCAAAGATGTAATGGTGTATGCTCGAGGGATCAACCACGAATAAGACGACATTACGAGCATCGTTGGTACTGATTTGATTTGACGATAGCCCACACTCAAATCAAAGGATTGATAAGACAATAGGTCCAGCAACTGATCACAAGGACCAATCGATGAAGATATCATCTTTCTTCAACACACACTACACAAGAATATCCCTTTGGGACGAACTAAGTCAGGCAAGCTTTTATCTTCCAATTCTCCAGGTTGTTGTATAGCTTAACCAGCTAGCTCAGGGATATCTAACACCGATTCTTGGAGAGAAGGTGGTTCACAAGAAACCAACTTGATCACGAACTCAACATAGCGGTCAGGTGACAACCCGGTAACACCTCCAGGAAGATATTTGGAAAGTCACGAACCACCGGTATGTTACTAAGCTCGAGAACAATCTTGCTTTTGAGGGCAAGACGATATGATCAAATGAGTGAGGACTTGACAAGATCCTAACTCATCAATCGAAGGGTGCACCGAAATAAGGACTAGGTAGCACGATCAGTCTTAGAAGGATGATTCGAAAACCAACATACTAAAAATAAAATTATTATCCTTTAACTACCAAGCAACAGAGTTGCTAGCAGTATTGATTTCACACATCACAATTCATTTGTCGGTATTCCGGTTGCATCAACACGAAGGCCGAGGAATGAACAGTGATGGCAAGAAGTGTCACTGTACCAAGAGTTCATGGGATGGTGTGCAATTCCTATAACAATCTCGATATAAAATATGTAATACTCCAAGGTAGAACAGAACAAAAGCTGGATTGGCATTTGATCTGCGGAATACAACTACTTTGACCCAATCCTAGATATGGAAGAGGTACTGGAGTTTGTTTCTCCTAGTCATTCCAGAATAGAATGGCTTGACAGACCACAAGAGTCATAGGCATCGATGAATGAACGCACGCATACTCTTGACTATCAATTGATAGACGAGGGTCAGAATGCAACTAAAGAGAACAACTCAAAGGAACATATAACTTTCTGAGTTGTGGATGCATAGATTAGTATGTCGAACCAAGTTCAACATATTTCTTCCGGATAACCCATGCAGAAAGGTAGAACTGGCAGAGTCACGATTTATGAATGGAGAACTCCTCAAGAGTACTCTAATTGTGATTTTTTTTTGATCCAATAAACATCTGCCATAAGTAGTTCATGGTATTTGGAAGAAGAAGATACCACGGACTTCAAGGACTATCGCAAAGGTTACTAATATCCTAAAGGCACTAGCAATTACTATCAACATGAAGTAGGTAGAGTGAATCTCGGGTTCAGAACCCAGGAGTAGAATACCTACTACTAAGTAGCATCACGGGATGCTTCCGAGAATAAAGGCCAGAATCTTCACACTAGGACACAAATCATGGCTAGACCACTAGATGATCCCCTGAGACACCTAGGGTCATAATAATATTTCCAACATATATGTCAAGGTAACGGAGTACCTCAACTCACTGATTGGTGTGGTTAATCTGGCCCATGGGAACATCGGAAACAGAAGGAAGGGATTTGCAAATGCATCGGACTATTTAGAAACCTGGGATGACTCGGACAGCATAACGGCTATAATTGCTCAAAAAGATTTGAGACAATCACAAAAATGGTGGCATAACCACTCAGAAGCACAATATCAAGGTTCCGAGATCAACAATTAACATACGGAAGTAGTAGGAACTGAACTGAGACTTAAATCCAACAATCTTATAAGTCTACTGATTAGTAACACGTGATCCTAATAGAAAGAAGAGATAGCCTAGTTCTTAATCCCCGCAGGAAAGATAAGATGACTCAGATCAGAAGGGCATGAGGTATAAGGAGTAAAAAGAGCCTTACGTTCCATCCCACAATCAATTCCCTTATATAACTAAAGAATTTCTAGACTCGACTTCGACCAGTTTGGCTTGGTAATCCTACAGGCAGTCAAGCTCTGATACCAACGCTGTCAGGACCCCGACTCAATGCCACATCGATCTAGCATGTAACACCTCATATCACTTTGCGGCCTCACGCACGGTATTCCCACGGGTGTCGCCTTACCTTTGCCCGGGACCGTTTGCGCCTTTTGGCACACGTATATGACAGTGTCGCTAGCATCCATATGATAAGGAGCCTGGGCTGACATGGCTAGTCGTAAACCCAAAGCGGCACAGACTTACAGGGACAGGCATCCATGACCCAGCATCGAACGTGTCGGTCATCAGCGAGTGAATCCAGGCTGTAGCACTGGGCTAGCAGGACTCCGGTGAACCGGGCTGTAGCGGGCTAACAGGACTCCGGTATTCACCGCGTGACATTTCCCCGAAGGGACAGACACAGGAACGAAGAAGGACACATGCCGGCCAGCCTAAGTGTTCCGGAGCAGTAGCAAGCTACCATGGCTCGGTGGAAACACTAGGAGACATTTCCCCGTAAGAGAGGCTACTAAAGATAAACAACTAGATGGTCAGATCCCACACATACCAAGCATTTCAATAACATACACACAATATGCTCGATATGTGCAAATACAACATGGCGTCACAACATGACTCTGTGACTCAAGTAATCTATTCAATAGGCTCCGAGGAGCGAGATATTACAAACATGGGTCTCATGACCCAACATTCAGAGCATACAAATCAAGCACAAGCGGAAGCTATCATGTCTGGGTACAGACATCTATAAATGAAAAAGGCTGAGAAGCCTGACTATCTATCAGATCCTGCCGAGGGCACAAGATCGTAGCTGAGGTATCAAGCTAAACGCCGAAGTCCACGTGGAACTACTAGTGAGACTGAAGTCTCTCTGCAAAACATAAAATAGGCAAACGTGAGTACAAATGTACCCAGCAAGACTTACATCAGATCTATCTACATATGCATCATTTTCAACAAAGGGGATGGTGGGGTTTAACTGCAGCAAGCCAGCTTTGACTCGGTGGCTATCCTGAACTACGACTGCGAGTAACTCTTTTGAGGTGGCGCACACGAGTCCACATATTCACCATATCAATACACCACTATGGATCCGCTCCCGTCTCCCTACGAGAACGCCATCCATAGCACTCACGCTTATCTTGCGTATTTTAGAGTATCCACTTTCACTTGTCTATGGACTGATATAAGCAACCCAGAGGTCCTTTTCCGTGGACACGGCTATTCGAATAGATTAGGTTAACCCTGCAGGGGTGTACTTCTTCACACACGCTCTCACCACTTACCGCCGTTTACACGACATGTACTCGGCAACCTTCAAGCGGAAGCCCAACGTGGGTGTCGGCCACGGCCTGCCTAAACACTCAAGTCTCTAGTCCAGGTTTATCGCCTATTCGGGTTCCATCCATGAGGAGATCCGGCCGGAGTTTCGCTCACAGCCCCAAACGATGTGTACAGGGTTCCGTGACACCAAACGGGTGCCCGGTTTACCCGGCCACGTGCCTACCGCATCACAGCCCACCCCTACTGTCAGCGCTGTCCACGGCCTCCAGCATACTACAAACACCAGAAACTACTTGCAACTCCTGGACAGAGGACAAGGGTGATTAAGAAGCCGAGAGGGTCCATTGGTTTCGGGCCCAATGCGTGGTAGTAGCTGAATCATGGATCACAAACACAGAACTCAGTTCCTGAGGATGGCTGCAATGAGACAACCCACCATGTACTCCTACATGGCCTCTCACCGCTACCTTTACCAAATCGTGTTCACACACTTAGCTCACACACAGTAGGACATGTTCACACGCCTCTGATTCATCCCCGATGAATCAGACCTGACTCAACTCTAAGCAGTAGCAGGCATGACAAACAAACATGAATGAGTAGGCACAACAGGGCTCAAACAATTCCTACTCATACTAGTGGGTTTCATCTATTTACTGTGGAATGACAGGTCATGCAAAGGATAAAGGGGTTCAGCTACCGCAGCAAGTAACAGATGAATCGGTGTTGTCCTAATGCAGTAAAAGAGAGCAGGAGCGAGAGAGTAGGATTGTATCGGAATGAACAAGGGGGTTTTGCTTGCCTGGCACTTCTGAAGATAACATTGAGTCTTCATCAGTGTCAACGATCACATCATCGGTATCACGTCTATCGAGAGGGGACAAATACCGGCAACACAGAAGGGAACACAATCAATGCAATGCACAATATGATGCATGATCATGACATGGCAAAATGAATGTGTGTTGGGCTAATGCAACTAAAACCAGATTAAATGGAGTTGGTTTGAATACAAGATTCAAATTTAAACTCCATATGTGATTATTTAAATGCCCTTTATATGATTTGTGCTAAACAGCAGCTATAAGTTGTTCTAACATGCATGAAAATGGTACAGATGGATTCCTTTAATTTTTCTGATAATTTTTCATATATAATTTATTTCATTTGGAGTTACGGTTAATTTTCTATGATTTTTAGAAGTTTTAGGTATTTTCTGGAATTTCCTGAATTAAATTAAATCCAGAAAATGAGTTATGACATCAGCACTGCGTCATGCTTGCGTCAGCAAGTCAACAGGGCTGCCCCGGGTCAAACCTGATGTGTGGGGTCCACACGTCAGTGACACAGGGACTAATCCCGTGTTGACCCGGGCTGGTTAGCTTTGACTAAGCCCTGGGGCCCACTTGTCAGCGTCAGGAGGTGGGGGGTTAGTGACTAATTAACTAAGCCACGTCAGCCCGCCGGAGTTCTGGCCGGCGGCGACCATTAGCGCGGCGGCGAGAGTGGTTTTGGCCACTCCGGCGACCAAATGGGCCGCGGAGGGCATCTAGGAGGAGCTGGGGACGAGCCGAAGCTACTGGTGGAGTCAGTTGCGCTCGGGGCGGCCGGAATCGGTGCCGACGGCGAGCGAGGCGGCGGCCGGAGCGTCGGGTTCGAGCGGGGCGAGGCCACAGAGGACGGGAGGGATGGTTAAGGGGCTCGCCGAGCTCCTGAGGATGCTAGGAGCACGGTGCCGTGCTCGGTTTCGAGCCTTGCTGTCTGCAGTGACGGCGGCGACATCACCGGCGGAGCCGAGCTCGCGGCTCCGGTGGGATCGGGGCTACAGGGCACAATCGAAGGGGGGAAGAGGGAGGGGAGGCGTAGGAGCTCACAGCGGTGCCGTAGAGGAGGTCAGCGAGCTCGGGGAGGTCCTAGCAGCGCTGAATCGACCGGAGGCGGGCTCGGGCGCTGGAGGTGGAAGACGACGGCGGTGGCGACGTTGCAGGGGCTCCCGCGGTGCGCTTCTCGGCGAGGAGGAAGAGGTGGTCGAGGCGGATCTCCTGGGCACTTCGGGTGGCAGTGAGGAGCACGGTGGCTACGGCGAACGGCGTCGGCGACGACGAGCTCCGCTCGGGCGCGTGCAGGGAGAGAGCAGAGGAGGGGGAGAGTGAGCGAGGGGGCCAGCGGGATCGAGGCGGCGCCGAAGAGAAGGCCCGAGGTGCCGCGGTGGCGAGGGACGCAGGCAGGCAGGGAGGTGGCGTGGCGCCACGGCGCGCGCGTGCGCTGTCTCCCTCCTCTGCCTACTGGCAGAGGTAGAGGACGACTGGCACCAGGCCAGTGGGCTGGGCCGGCCCGATGAGCTGGCCAGCTGGGCCAGGTAAGTGGCGTCAGGTAATCCCCTTCTCTCTCTGTCTTTTTCTAATTATTTCTGTTTTCTATTTTGTTCTGCTTTGTTTTGATTTAGTTTAACAACTAAATCATTTAAATAAATTCTGTAGATTTTTATGTGGCTTGCTAAAATATATACAAAGCCACTCACAAACTTCCAGAATTATTGGAGTCATATTTAATATATATTAAATATAACTCCAAAGCAAGTAGTTATTGGATTAATTCAAATGGCCAAAATAATTATCTCTGTGACTCCAAAATATTGGTTTAAATTTTACCTCTTACCAATATTTTTATGGAATAACAGGAACATTTTCTTGGACACATTTGAGAAGATTTAATTGTTGGTTATTTTTAGAGGTTTCCTGAGGCTTTTGAAAATTCCTCAATTCAAATTTCATTTGAATTTAAACATGATGCAGCAACCAAGCTAGTCCAAGGCCAGGGTAAAGCTAGGGATGTGACAATTATCGTCATAGAAGTGTCATAAGTATGACAGAAAAAATTTCGTTCGGCCCAAAATGTCACGGATGTGTCTTTTTTTTGTATTGCTCGCCTCATGGATTATGTTGAAGTCGTCGTTGATTAACCAAGGCTCCCCAGCAGGTAGCATGGCCCTGGTCATCTTTGCAAGGAACTCATCCTTGTGGTTGTCGTCGGTTGGCCCATAAACGGTGGTGATCCAGAAGGTGTTGTTGCTCTACAGGAGCGTTGCTCGAGCCGTGATGGAGAATTGGCCGATCGTATTGGTGGCAATGGTGATCTTGGAGGAGTCCCACAAGATCGCGGCTCCGCCCCGCGTGCCTTCCGCCGGCAGGACCGTGTAGGCGTCTAAACGGCTACCTCCTACTCTTTCACCAGCGTCGCCGACCAGGTTTCGATTTTGGACTCCTCGAGGCACAACACGACTAGTCCGCTACCTCAAAAACAGTGGCTCTTCTGGCTGGCGAGTTAAGCCCTCCCACGTTCCAGCTCATTGTGGCGCAATTTATACCACTCATGGGCACTTGAGTTTTTGCTCCGGGGGCAAACAGATGAACAAGATAATCTGACGAACAGGTACACCACCCTGCTGGCATGGGCGTAATAGCGACCACCAATAGGCCCCAAATCTCGATGTCTATGAGGTAACCACTGAGTCCTAGCACTACACATGACAAATGATCCTAACTCGAACTGGCTGACAGCCAGCCACCACCGGAGACTAACTAAACCTGTGTCTAATATAACTAAACTTGATCAGCTCCATCTGGGCCGGCCAGGCCAGCCATGGTGCAGAGGGCGTCGACGTTAAGGCATGTGAGCTTGGCGATGCAGTTGACATCATCCTCGGACAGCGGCTCGTCGAAGCGGCGAAGCAACACCTCCGCCGCCTTGACAGTCATGCGCTCCCTTGGGCCGAGGACGCCGAGTTCTTGGACAAAGCGGAGTGTGGCGCGTGGCGCAACCGACACGGAGGAGTGGTTTGCCGCCTGCCTGGCGCTCTGCCTGACTAGTGCGGACGGAGCCCGCGTCTTGGGAGGGGCGGAGGGGCGACGAGGCGGCGGCGTGGCTGCGACGAGGGGCGGTGGAGCATCGCTGAAGAGTTGCCGAGCCGCGTTGCCATCATGGCCGAGCTGCAGCTGCTGGACCTGGTGGGTGACTGCGCCCAGCTGTGTGGCGCTAGTGGACGTGTTGGGGGGGTCGTGCGGCATGCTTGGATGGAGCCCGCTTGCATGCATGCAGCCGGTCCCCCATTGACATTGCTTCTAGCCTCGGGAGTATTGACGACCCTACCATCTAACTCGAGTGGGGTCGCCAGCGCCTCGAAGATGGCCGCTTCCAGCTTGCAGCGGCCGTGGTCGACCCGCGCGGGCGGGGACAGCTCGGCACACTCGTCCTGGAAGAACACCGCGACCGGGTCCTGGACGCAACGGGTCCCCGAGGGTGGCGGTGGGGGCGGCAGTGGTGGTGGCGGCGGAGGAGTCGGGGACGGTGCGCGACGCAGTTGGAGGGGAGGGGTGACGCGGATGGCCGCGTCACGGCCGCGGCAACTCTTGTCCTGGTGCCCGCTGGTGGGGGGTTCTACTGCGCTTGCGGTGCTGCTGCATCTGATCCTTCGACGCCGCTGGCGGGCGGCTGGCGTGGCCCCAGCCCAGCAGCGTATCCTTCCATGTGCGACGGTTGCCGTGGCCATCGCCGTCGGGGTCGTCGTGGTCGCGGCGAACACTGCCCAGCTGCAGGCCCTGGCAGCCGGAATGGGCGACCGCCGGGGGTTGCCTCCTAGCATGGCCCTGCCCATCCTCCACCCGCCGGGTCCAGGTGTCCGGGTGGATGGCCGGGAACGGGGCTCCATCGTTAGAGCCCGAGGAGGGGAGGCCGCTCTAGGCGGAGTGGGAGGGGCGCGGGGACAGCAAAGTCCAGTCTTCCACCCTGTCGACATGGATCAGCATGTCGTGCCCATGGTTTTAAATAGCGGATATCGGGCTGGTAGCGGATTGGGGTCTGTGTAGCGGAATGCGGATAGAAGGCGATATTGCGGGCGCTATGTCCAGGTAGCGGATTTGTAAAATCACTATATTATTGTGTATATCTCTATATCATTAACAAAAAGTAATGGCATATAATTTCAGAAGTAGCAGACGCTATTGCGCTAGCGCTATTTCGGACGCAATAGCGGATGCTATCTTCGCTATTTGAAACTATGGTCGTGCCTTCTAACCCCAGGTGGTGGGGCGACCTCGCGGCTCGGCGGCGAGTGCCCAAGCATAGCATCGACGCGCTCCGCCCCCCGCCTCGCCCGCCATATGATGCGTTTGGTGGGGATGTTGCGATGTCCCAGACCCACACCCAGCAGGCAAAATTCTTGGTTTGGCCGCGCTCGTGGGTGCGCGTGTCGAGGCGATCAACGATGCATTTGTCGCCGATGATCTCCTTTGCCCCCTCCAGCGACCAGAGTTGCATGGCGACCTTCTCGATGACGACGCGGACGTGGAGCATGATGTCTTGGAGCATGGTATGGTCGTCTTCATGCCACAACTTGAAGTTGAAGGCGACGCCGTCGACAGTGATGGAGCCACGGTGGATGGCGTTCTGTGGTGCACCGGCAGCTCGAAGTAGACGAGGAAGTCCTCAGTGTCATGGCTCGTCACCCACAGCAGGCGAGTGAGGATGCGCAGCTGCTCAACGATGGCCCGGCCGATGGACAGGGGGTTGGCCGCGTGCTTGTGGAACAGCAAGTCCTGATGCTCCATGGCTGGGGTGGAGATGAGCACCTTGTGGCTTTCCCGAGCCCGGCGGGAGGGGTTGACGTGGCAGTGCGGACGCTCCATGGCGGCAGGCGGGGAGGGAAAGTGCATCCTCCCGTGCACTGGCCCTCTGCCTCGTGGTGACCTCGGCTTGGAGCCAACGCCTTCCTTCCTACCTAGCAGCTGTTGCTTCTGAGGGCACTCTCTACCGTAGTGGCCAGGCAACTTACAAACTATGCATCTCAGTGAATCACTACAATCTACCCGGCGGTGCTCGGTGCTGAGACAACAGAAATAGAGGTCGTCGAAACGGCTTAAAAAGTCCGCGCGCCCATCCCGGCCATTAATGGCGACGTCCCTAGACGAGCGGCGCGGCCGGTGGCGTCCGCTGCGCAGCAGTAAACTCCTCTCCGCCTTTCTCGCAGCAGCGCGCTCTTTCTTGGGCTTAACCACCGTCCATCCATCTCCATCTCCGGAAGAGGAAGGGGAGGCTGAGGGGGAGGCACGATGGATTTGAGCTTGGGCTGCCCCGCAGGGGGATCCGCCGCTCGGACCGCTGGGGGGACGGGGGCGCCTGGTTGGAGCACTCGCCCTGCAGCAGGATTTGCGGCGAGGAGCCGGAGTGGACCGTTGACACCTGACGATGCAGCTTTGGGACCGGGGCCGGGGTAGGACCACTGGGGCGAACCAGATCTGAGTTGGCTGGGGTTGTGCGGCCGGCCGCGGTGTCGCATGAGCGGGAGTGAAGCGCCCGGGTGGACCGGTCCGCCATCAGGGGAGGCTCGGCCGCAGCTGCCCCAAGCAGGTAGCGGCGGGTGGGGGAGTGGCCGCCGCGGCCGGAGTCGCGCGTGGCGCGGTCGTTGGCTGTGGCTAACCTACGCAGAGCCCTTCATGTTTTTCAGTACTACTTACCACTGGATATGTGTGGCCATATCTAAGTGTAGTCTGTACCTATGTTTGAATAACTAAATCCAAAATAATTTTCGATTATGACGTGTAAATACTGCAAGTGCAAGCTATTGTACTCCCTCCGTCCCAAAATTCTTGTCTTAGATTTGTCAAAATACGAATGTTCGTTTTTTGACAAATCTAAGACAAGAATTTTGGGACGGAGGGAGTACAACCGAGTACATATTTGGACGGGAGAACCTACCTGGTGCACCGAGCTTGTGGTGCAACCGGGCACTGAATTTGAAAAACACATGTTTATAAAAAAATGAAAACTAATTAGTATATGGTATAACATGTACTTCCTTCATTCACAAATATAAGATGTTTTGAATATTTCAATATGGACTACGTATGGATCAAAGTTTTTTTTAGCTATCGTGTTTTTATAGCAAATCCGAAAACTATAGCACACATGCAAAAAAAATCAGAACTATGACCCCGTCGGCCTCATGTGGGTCGAAGAGGATGTTTTCAGTCGGTAGTTGGCCGAAGAGGGCACTTCGGCCTGCGGTTGACCGAAGATGGGCTTATCTGGGCCGAAAAGAACTCTTTGGTCAGCAGTAGGCCGAAGAGTACTGTTTGGTCAGCAGTAGGCCGAAGAGTCCAAGGGGCCCACCTTTTTGTGTCAACTCTGGGCCGAAGCTGCATGCATGCGCTCTTCGGCTTACGTTAGGCCGAAAAGGTTTTTTTTTTTGAATTTTGACTTATGATTGTTGTGCAACCATTGCCCATCTTAGAGATTGAAAAATATATATTCGCGCAATCCTTTCCCTCAATATTTTCCTGCCAACTCTTTCCCTCCATATCTTCCCACCACCCGTTTCCCGCCATATGTTCCTGTTGGGAAACGTTGCATGGAAAACAAAAAAAATTCTACGCACACGCAAGATCGATCCATGGACATGCATAGCAACGAGAGGGGAGAGTGTGTCTACGTACCCTCGTAGACCGTAAGCGGAAGCGATCGACAACGTGGTTGATGTAGTCGAACTTCTTCGCATTCCAACCGATCGAGCTCCGAACGTACGGCACCTCCGCGTTCAGCACACGTTCAGCTTGATGGCATCCTCCGCCTTCTTGATCCAGCAAGACGGCAAGGTAGTGGATGAGTTCCGGCAGCATGACAGCGTGGTGACGGTAATGGTGAAGTTATCTCCGCAGGGCTTCGCCTAAGCACTATGAAAATATGACCCGGGGTGCTTTAGTTTCCAAATTTGCTATAAAAAATGTGATAGTTTTGAAAAAAAATCTGGATCACAAATATAAAAATGTTCTGGATATTTTAATATGAAATAGATATGGACTGAAATATGTAAATAAATATGCTAAAAGTGTGTACATACACTCGATTTAGAAAAAAAAATATGCAAAACATCTTATATTCATGAACGGAGGGAGTACCTACCATGGCACAAAAATTCAAATCCAGACTTGATTCATAGCTCAAGAAACCAAAATCAGCTTCTAGAGTGTTAATGGGCTCAATTCATGGCCCAATTTTCAGAAAACTGCTATTCATTACTCCCTCTGTAAAAAAATAAAAGAGCGTTTAGATCACTAAAGCAATGACCTAATGCTCTTATATATCTTTACGGAGGGAGCACGTGATCTTAGTGTTTTACTTTAAAGCTCCAGCCGAAGGATGTCCATTCACGTGGGAGCTATATGTCGCTTAAAGCGAGATGGTAGCTCCTCTTGCCTGAAGCGCGGGGCGACCGAGCCGGTCCATCACTGTAACAATTCCTCCATTTTCTTTCTCTTTTTTTTTCCTTTTTCACCGTTTGGGCCGGTTTTGCTCTGTTGTTTTCTTGTCCAGTTTTTCTTGTTTGAGGTTGGGTTTTCTTCTTTCATTCCTTATTTCTTATGATTTTTTCTTTTGTTTTTATATTTTCACCTGCTTTCTTCTGTTTTCCTTTTACTTCTTTGTTATACTTTATTTTTTGGTGTCTTCATCGACTTTCATTTGTTTTTTTATGTGTTGGTTTCACATTTTCTTCGCCTTATTTTTGTTTCTTTGTCGATTTTCATTAGCTTTTTTCTAAAATTTTTTCCTTTTTTCCTTCGGATTTCTTTATTTTTTTCTTGTTTTTTGTTAGTTTTCTTTGTTTCTTTATCATTTTTTCACTATATTACAAATACACAATGTACTTTTTTTTCTTAAACAAAAGTTTTGAACATTTTTCTGAATACATGATCAACATTTTTTTTCAAATCCATGGTGAACATTTTTTAAAGGGAATAAACAGTTTTTCACACATAATGTATATTAATCATATACATCAGGAATACTTTATACACATCTTTACATTTATTAAATACAGAATTATTATTTTTAAATATATGTCTAATTTTATTTCATGTATGTTGTACATTTTTTTATATCGGAAACTTTTTTAATACATGTTTAACATTTTCTAAATACATGATAAAAAATTATACACATTGTATATTTTTTGTATAAAATGTTTGTATATGTGGGAAACATTTATTATATACAGATTTACTATTCTTTAAATACTTGATTAACATTTTTCAAATGCTTGATTAATATATTTTTAATATATAATCAAATTTTTCATACCATTGTTTACATTTTCCTTATACATGAGAAATATTTTTCTATACACATTTCATAATTTCAATTGCTTGATTAAATTTTTTCAAATATTTTATATAACGATTTTTGCAATATATATTCAGAATTTTTGGAAATGTAAACAAAAGCGAAAAAAGCAAAAAAGGTTGTGGCCTATGGCCTCAGGTGCTGGGCCAGCCAGTGTGGTGATCACCTTCAGACTAAGCTGCCCTACGTCTAGCAATAAGAGACATAGGCACGCCTGTCTATTTCATCACACAGATGCATTGCTGAATGCACTACGGCATCCAAAAATCCAGGGAATACATCAAAAGTTTAAGTTTTTTTAAGAAATTACAACAAAAGTTCTCTTGAAACAAAGCGGTGCGAGAGTCTGTTTCAAGAGAACTTTTGTTGTGATTTCTAAAAAGAAGTTGAAGTAGAAGTATGTAGACCAAGGGCCTCTCCACACAAATGGGCCGCAGTGTTAGAACTACGCCCAACAAAAATAAGCTAAAAACCCTAGAAATTTGAGATAGTCTGATCATCTTCAGCGGCACATGAACACGAGATGATCGCTCTTCCATTGCTGATTTCCATAGGCATAGGCACTGAATGACTGCAGTCGATCTCCAACATGAGGTTCTATACTTCCAGCTGAGCCGCTACCAGTAAGGCGTGTGGACATTTCAAGAGCTCCGCCGAGAGAGGGGCGAGTATGTAATCACAGCAAACCACTTAGATACTCCCATGATATTATTTTAAAAATTCAAATTTAAATGTTTCAAAAAATTCTAAAAAAATCATGAATGTTCACAGCACTTGTGCCTAACCCTTGAAAATTTCATATCCAAATTCGATATACACATTGACAAACAAAAAAGTCAAATCCAGATGTGAATAGTGTAGATTTTCACATTATTCATGTTGAATTTGTCTTTTTTGCTTCTATATGTGTACCTTGAATTTGGATAGTTTGTAGACACATGTGTTGTGAACATTCACATATGATGCATCTAAGTGGTGCTATCACCTTATATTCTTCCCATGGCCTACAACCCCACACCAATGCGTGTGATTTTTGACATGGTAAATATATGTTGTATTGCTAATATTTTCAATTTCTAACAAGTGTTTTTTTTTATACGGGTTGCTTAGAAACCATGGTTGCACTGGATATGTTCATTTGGACTGCCCATTTTACCATCCAATATCTTTTCGGACGAGGGAGTTTACTGAAGTATTCACGAGATGCCACTCACCGAGTGTGGTAAGCAATCACATGCCAAAATATCAGAGAAAAAGAAGTATATTCATGAGATTTGTTCTTGGTTATGTGGCTTGCAACCTCTAGTGTCTTGTTTGTTCACTACAAGGGGAACCCTCGCAAAATGTTCCAAAATTTCTGAAGATATTTTTTCTATAAGAAATTGAATATACAAGCACAAAGATTCAATTTCAAACTCTATTCAAAGTTCAAAAAACAAAAATTAACAAGTTCCTTTTGTTCCAACTTGGAGAACTTCCAAGGAGAACTTGTTCCTTCCTTGTGGGTTGAAGTATGTGTACGCCATGTCCATTCTTTTATCTACTCCCTGCGTTTTTAAATATAAGTCTTTATACAGATTTCACTATGGACCACATATGGATGTACTATACGCACGTGTTGTATTGGTGTACCTTATTGCATTAGGAAATTCCAGTGACTTTTGGCGAGATTTTTTGAACCACGGGCGCACCCCGGGTGTACATGATACACGTTGTTTGTCCCCACTGGCCCGTCCAAAGATCGGGGTTTGCTCCTTTGACCGCAGCACGAGCTTGCGTTCGCTACGATTTCCAGGGCAGCCCACGAGCCTTTGTTGCCCTGCTGGGACGGTGATGCCTGCACTGCATTCTGCCTTTTGTAGTAGCCTGCAAAATTTATTTATTCAAATCTCGAGAAGTTCAGACGGCCTTTTTGTGCTGGGTGGGTGTGCTCCCAACGGCTGCAAAACAAAACAAAAAGCGGCGCAATGCGACCGTTAGTCCACCTGTGACACAGAACGCTTGGAAAGCGTGGCGATGCCGGTAGGTGGTCGACACCGGTGCCTGCATCTGATTTGGCACCCGGAGGTGAAGTGACACGCACAAGTGCACAAACAAAAAGTCTCAAGCCTGATGTAAGCAAGAGGACATATTGCATATACTAGCACGACATGACATGGAACTACGGGAGTGGAACGGAATAATATCGGCCCAACCGGCGTGGTCGACCCTTTGCTGGTCCGATCGCGCAAATCCCGTGGCCCGGACCGACCCGTCCCCGCAGGTCGGGATGGGCTGAGCATAATGGCAGCATCGGTTCGCTCGGTGCTTTCTACCTCGATCGCCTCTTTTTGTCGTCAGGAAAGTGGTGATGGAGACGCATGGTATGGTAGCTCTCTCTTTCCGTCTTCTAGACAGACGGTTAATTATAGAGATTTAAAGGGTCTGCAGTGCGGGATGTCGAACAGTGAAGGAAAATGACTTGAAGCGGCGAGGCGACGGGAGGTAGCCGACGATGAGATTCGGTGACGGGGACAAGCCAAGGGCACGTACGAACCGAATTAGCTCATACATCAGGGCTGATGATCAATGAGGACATCAAGGCCTCGTTAGAGAGGAGGAGGGATTAATTTGGTTGACGGTCGACCGCCAAGTACGTACAGGTTCGCGGCATGCGTACATACAGTACAACACAGATCCTCTACTGTCCTGCGCTGTAGTACAACATTGGAGCTATCAGGGGGGCTAGGTCGTTTGCCAGAATTGCCAGAAGAGAAGACGAAGAGGAACGCACGCACGCCCCGGCCGCTGCACAGACAGTGGGGTGTGAAATGGGTAAATGGGTAAGGCCACTGCTACAGATCGTGTCACATCGACTGGCCGAGCGGCGTTTTTTAATTTATTTATTTTTGAAATGAAGGCAAAAAAAATGCCTTATCAATTAATTAAGAAGAGAATTGTTGAGTTAATTAATGGAAAAACCGATCAAAAATCGATACATATAGACCACACGCGGACTACTCGCTAAGGAAGAAACTCCATGACCCCATGTTCAACCGGACAAACATACATAACACACAACAACCACAATCCCTCGCACTTCTACATTACAAAGAAACCCCTAACAAAATCAGGCTAAAGACTAACGGGCACCACCAAATCCACGAAGACGAGCCAATCGGACATGATGGTTGAAGATTGTGAGTATCCTCCATTAAATAGTCGTGGACGCCTTAACAATGGTGCCACTCTTCTTGCCTATACTCCTACGAGCCTTCTTCACCTTCTTGATTTTGTCTGTAGAAGTCTCCTCCGCTAAGAGGTAAGCAATCGTCTTGCCAAACCGAGGGCTAGCTGCCTCCAAGGAGGCGAGCAAGCCGCAAAGCTTTTTCTTGAAGACTGCCAAGTTAATACTTGCCAACATACCTTCCCGGTCAAAGATGGGCGACCAGATGGACATCGACACCTTAGAATGAGGTGCCAAAGGGCCTACCTCATCAACCTCCGCACCCACATACGTCACCTTGTCCCTCATAGGCACCACCGCAAGAACATCATTAGCCACCGTTACTGAAAGATCGTGGATGTCGCCTAGAGGGGGGAGGGTGAATAGGCGCTTTTAAAATAATTACGGTTTAGGCTTGAACAAATACGGAATAAACTTAACGGTTAATTTGTCAAGCACAAAACCTATAACAACTAGGCTCACCTATGTGCACCAACAACTTATGCTAAGCAAGATAAACTACTAAGTGATAGCAAGATATATGACAAGAAACAATATGGCTATCACAAAGTAAAGTGCATAAGTAAAGGGTTCGGATAAGAGATAACTGAGGCACTCGGAGACGACGATATATCCAAACACCCAAGAGTAACAAGCTCAAGGGTACCAAGAACCCAAGAGTAATAAGTTTCTCAACTTGTAACTTCCACATATCACGTGGAGAACTCAACCCGATGCACCAAATGCAATGGCAAGGGCACACGAAGTGCCCAAATCCTTCTCTCCCAAATCCCACCGAAGCAACTAATGCTAGGGAGAAAGATGAGAGGAAGAACAAGAAGGAGAACACCAAGAACTCCAAGATCTAGATCCAAGGGGTTCCCCACACATAGAGGAGAAAGTGATTGGTGGAATTGTGGATCTAGACCTCCTCTTTCTTATCCCTCAAAAACTAGCAAGAATCCATGTAGGGATTGAGAGTTAGCAAGCTCGAAGAAGGTCAACAATGGGGGAAGAACACGAGCTAAAGAGATAAGGTCCATTGGGGGAGAAGACCCCCTTTTACAGGTGGGAAAAAATCCAACCGTTATCCTCACAGCCTGCATAGAGTGGTACTACCGCTCGACCTCACGGTACTACCGCTAGGGGTAGCGGTACTACCGCTTGGGCGGCAGAAGTCCAAAATAAAAAACACTACAAAGGGGCAACAGGGCGGTACTACTGCAGGAGCGGTACTACCGCCTACCCTTGCGGTACTACCACGCGACCACGGAAGTAAAAAATAACTGTCGCGCCTACAACTGCTGGAGCTAGCTATGATAAAAAGTCGGCATGGTACTACCGCGTGAGGACGGATGTAAAAAATTACATCCGCGCCTACTACCGCATGCAACAGCACCAGGAGACGAGGCAGCAGTACTACCGCTCACCAGGAGCGGTACTACCGCGTAGGGCACGGAAGTAAAAAATTACTTCCGCGCTACTTCCCTGCGCGCCAGCGTTCTGGGCTAGAGGCAGCGGTACTACCGCTCACCAGGAGCGGTACTACCGCACGCCACAGAGACTTTAGCACTTGGATGCCTTCAAAATGCAGCTAAAGATAACAGACGGATCCAATAAAAACAGAGCTGCCACAACTTCTGCAAATGAGCTCCGAATTGAGCAAACTCAAGCTTGTTGAATACAAGACAACGAGTAGCATCAAAACAGCAGAACCTCCAATAGAGAAGTATGCCTAATAAAAAAGAGGAGAGACACCTCCAACAGAGAAGAACCGGCAGAACCTCCAACATCGAAAACATCATAGAAGATGCATATGAACTCCCTTTTCGATGAACTCAAGCTTGTCATCAAGATGACCATAAGCTCCAAATCTCACAAAGAGAACCAAACAAGAACCAAGAAAGATGATGCAAGGATGCAATCGTTTGAGCTCTCTATGAATGATACGATCAAGCTACTCATCGAGAGCCCCCCTTGATAGTACGACAATGGATCCTAAAACCCGGTCTCCCAACTACCACCATGAGACCGGTAAAATAGAAAACCTATCAAGGGCAAACCTTTGCCTTGAACATGGTCCACTTGAGCTATATGATGACGATCTTGTCCTCCTCAAGATGGACCATCTTTCTTGATTGCGTTGGGTCGATGAAGACTAGATGATTGCTCCCCCATAGTTCACTATGGGTGAGCCACTCTTCAGCACATCTTCACAAGTTCATTGACACCAAAATGGACGGCAAGCATCAAGCATTTGATCTCTTCGTGATGCTCCATTTAAAATTGCACACCGCAACCTAACCCCACAAAGAACTCTCACGAATACCATGGGTTAGCATACAACGCGTAATAGATAATGCTTACCATACCATGGGATCACTTGACCCCTTGGTAAATCTTGTACGCTTTGTGTGTTGATCAACTTGATTCACTCTTTGACTTAGTCTTGATCAACCTCTCACAAGACCAATCATTAGGTAATTCCTTGAATAGCACCTTGGTCGACACAAACTCTCCTTGAAACCAGCACATGTACTCCAAGAAAAGCCTATGGACAACACCTTCAAATATAACTCAAGGCAACCATTAGTCCATAGAGATTGTCATCAATTACCAAAACCAAACATGGGGCACCGCATGTTCTTTCAGTTACCACGGGCACGATGGACTCTGGTGCCTCCAACTGCCCACATGGTAGATGCGGACCCTGTAGTTGCGTCTCGAAATTAGGTGCCAAAGCACCTACCTCGTCAACCTCGTTCACCACGGACATCACCTGCTCCATCTTCTTCGGAAGCACAATTGAAAGAGGTGAAGTGGGCTCGCCACAACGCTCTTGCAGCTTGGGCATAATCTGCAACATTGGAGTCACGCCCTCGTTGATGTCTACACACCCAGAGGCAGACAAGAGCACAGGCATCGGCGAAGGACATGGTGTAGCACGAGGAGAGAAATGTCCATGGAGACTTCCTTGCTCCCTAGCTGAAGAACCAATCTGAAGCTTAGACACAACCGGCACCACCTCCAGTTTGGCGAGAGTGGCCTCTGCTCTCCCCAAAACACTTTCAACTCGCGCAAGGCAGTCGCGAAGCTCAGTGCGAAGCAACTCGGTCTCCTCCGCCAACCCGGCTTGCTCCTCCAAGATAGACTGGAATTGCACATCTTTTTCTTTTTAGAATAGGCATAGCATGCGTATCATATATATTGAGAGAGAGAAAAAAGGGTACAAGAGCCCTCCACCGAGGGCGTTACAACACACCCGTCCACACCACGCTAACATATAAATCTACATCTCATTTGACACCCACATTTGAATATGTGAGAAGAAGAGATTTGAACTCGGTGTTCTCAACAATCCCGCCATCCTCCAAGCTTTACCCTCAGCAAGAACCCTGCCTAGCAACCGCTCAAAGATGGTGACTCGCCGTCAAAAACAATACCGTTCTGGTGCTTCCACAACTCCCAAAAGGCAGTGTGAGCAAGGCTCACAAATCCTTGTCATGCATGCCTTGGATGCACTTGCCCAAGATCCAAACAAGGAGGTTGCTTGTCTGCGTGGGGGTCTAGTCCGGCTTGTCCAGAGCCATGCACAACTGTAGCCAGAAGGCTCTCGAGAAGACGAACTGTGACATGATATGACTTATGGTTTCATCCTACTGGTTGCAAAGTTGGCAAGTATCCTGATGCGGCAGTCCACGTCTAGCCAAACGATCAGAGGTCCAATAACGGTTCTTCATGTCAAGCCAAACAAAGAACCAACATTGCAGGGGGGCTCTAGACTTCCACGTGAAATCAGCAGTGGGGGCAAGCTCTCTTCCCATGAACAACACTGCGTACGCCGATTGGGCAGTGTCAACACCAGCCGTCTCCCAAGCTCACTTGGTGACATCCGGAATCCCAACTTGTATCGGTATGTTTCCAGCGCGCTGCCATAATACCAAGAACTCCATGAGGGTATCATGCACACGTAGTTGTGAGCGCCACGTCCTTGGCCTCGCCGTCCTCCAACTCAGTGCACCCATGTCTGGCCCCACGTCCTTGGCCCATCGTCCATTCTCCATGGCCTCATGCACACGTAGTTGTGAGCGCACTCGGGGTGATACCATTGCATGCGCCAGAGGTGCAATTTCTGTTGGGAAACATAGTAATTTCAAAAAAAATCCTACGCACACGCAAGATCATGGTGATGCATAGCAACGAGAGGGGAGAGTGTTTTTCACATACCCTCGTAGACCGAAAGCGGAAGTGTTAGAACAATGCGGTTGATGTAGTCATACGTCTTCACGGCCCGACCGATCAAGCACCGAAACTACGGCACCTCCGAGTTTTAGCACACGTTCAGCTCGATGACGATCCCCGTACTCCGATCCAGTAGAATGTCGGGGAAGAGTTCCATCAGCACGACGGCGTGGTGACGATCTTGATGTTCTACCATTGCAGGGCTTCGCCTAAGCACCGCTACAATATTATCGAGGAGGACTATGGTGGAGGGGGGCACCGCACACGGCTAAGAGATCAAGAGATCAATTGTTGTGTCTAGAGGTGCCCCCTGCCCCCGTATATAAAGGAGCAAAGGGGGAGGGGGCAGCCAGCCTAGGAGGGGGCGTGCCAACGGGAGTCCTACTCCCACCGGGAGTAGGACTCCCTCCTTTCCTTGTTGGACTAGGAGAAGGGGGGAAGGAGGAGGGAGAGAGGAAGGAAAGGGGGGGCGCCCCCCTCTCCTTGTCCTATTCGGACTAGGGGGGAGGGCCGCGCGGCCCAGCCCTTGCCTCCTCTCCTCTTCTCCACTAAGGCCCATGTAGGCCCATTAAGCCCCCGGGGGGGTCCGGTAACCTCCCGGTACTCCGGTAAAATCCCGATTTCACCCGGAACACTTCCGATATCCAAATATAGGCTTCCATTATATCAATCTTCATGTCTCGACCATTTCGAGACTCCTCGTCATGTCTGTAATCACATTCGGGACTCCAAACAAACTTCGGTACATCAAAACTCATAAACTCGTAATATAACTGCCGTCGAAACTTTAAGCATGCGGACCCTACGGGTTCGAGAACTATGTAGACATGACCGAGACATGTTTCCGGTCAATAACCAATAGCGGAACCTGGATGCTCATATTGGCTCCTACATATTCTACGAAGATCTTTATCGGTCAAACCGCATAACAACATACGTTGTTCCCTTTGTCATCGGTATGTTATTTGCCCGAGATTTGATCGTCGGTATCTCAATACCTAGTTCAAACTCGTTACCGGCAAGTCTCTTTACTCGTTACGTAATGCATCATTCCGTAACTAACTCATTAGCTACATTTCTTGCAAGGCTTATAGTGATGTGCATTACCGAGAGGGCCCAGAGATACCTCTCCGACAATCGGAGTGACAAAACTTAATCTCGAAATATGCCAACCCAACATGTACCTTTGGAGACACCTCTAGAGCTCTTTTATAATCACCCAGTTACGTTGTGACGTTTGGTAGCACACAAAGTGTTCCTCCGGTAAACGGGAGTTGCATAATCTCATAGTTGTAGGAACTTGTATAAGTTATGAAGAAATCAATAGCAACATACTAAACGATCAAGTGCTAAGCTAACGGAATGGGTCAAGTTAATCACATCATTCTCCTAATGATGTGATCCCGTTAATCAAATGACAACTCATGTCTATGGTTAGGAAACATAACCATCTTTGATTAATGAGCTAGTCAAGTAGAGGCATACTAGTGACATTAAGTTTGTCTATGTATTCACACATGTATCATGTTTCCGGTTAATACAATTCTAGCATGAATAATAAACATTTATCATGATATGAGGAAATAAATAATAACTTTATTAGTGCCTCTAGTGCATATTTCCTTCAGTCTCCCACTTGCACTAGAGTCAATAATCTAGATTACACAGTAATGATTCTAACACCCATGGAGTCTTGGTGCTGATCATGTTTTGCTCATGGAAGAGGCTTAGTCAACAGGTCTGCAACATTCAGATCCGTATGTATCTTGCAAATCTCTATGTCTCCCACCTGGACTTGGTCCCAGATGGAATTGAAGCGTCTCTTGATGTGCTTGGTCCTCTTGTGAAATCTGGATTCCTTTGCCAAGGCAATTGCACCAGTATTGTCACAGAAGATCTTCATTGGTCCCGATGCACTAGGTATGACACCTAGATCGGAAATGAACTCCTTCATCTAGACTCCTTCATTTGCTGCTTCCGAAGCAGCTATGTACTCCGCTTCGCATGTAGATCCCGCCACGACGCTTTGTTTGGAACTGCACCAACTGACAGCTCCACTGTTCAATATAAACACGTATCCGGTTTGTGATTTAGAATCGTCCGGATCAGTGTCAAAGCTTGCATCGATGTAACCTTTTACGACTAGCTCTTTGTCACCTCCATAAACGAGAAACATATCCTTAGTCCTTTTCAGGTATTTCAGGATGTTCTTGACCGATGTCTAGTGATCCACTCCTGGATTACTTTGGTACCTCCCTGCCAAACTTATTGCTAAGCATACGTCAGGTCTGGTACACAACGTTGCATACATGATAGAGCCTATGGCTGAAGCATAGGGAATATTTTTCATTTTCTCTCTATCTCCTGCTATGGTCGGGCATTGAGTCTGACTCAACTTCACACCTTGTAATACAGGCAAGAACCCTTTCTTTGACTGATCCATATTGAACCTTTTCAAAACTTTATCAAGGTATGTGCTTTGTGAAAGTCCAATTAAGTGTCTTGATCTATCTCTATAGATCTTGATGCCCAATATGTAAGCAGCTTCACCAAGGTCTTTCATTGAAAAACTTTTATTCAAGTATCCCTTTATGCTATCCAGAAATTCTATATCATTTCCAATTAACAATATGTCGTCTACATATAATATCAGAAATGCTACAGAGCTCCCACTCACTTTCTTGTAAATACAGGCTTCTCCAAAAGTCTGTATAAAACCATATGCTTTGATTACACTATCAAAGCGCTTATTCCAACTCCGAGAGGCTTGCACCAGTCCATAAATAGATCGCTGGAGCTTGCACACTTTGTTAGCACCTTTTGGATCGACAAAACCTTCTTCATATACAACTCTTCTTCCAAAAATCCATTCAGGAACGCAGTTTTGACATCCATTTGCCATATTTCATAATCATAAAATGCGGCAATCGCTAACATGATTCGGACATACTTAAGCATCGCTACGGGTGAGAAAGTCTCATCGTAGTCAACCCCTTGAACTTGTCGAAAACCTTTTGCAACAAGTCAAGCTTTGTAGACAGTTACATTACCATCAGCGTCAGTCTTCTTCTTGAAAATCCATTTATTCTCGATGGCTTGCCGATCATCGGGCAAGTCAACCAAAGTCCATACTTTGTTCTCATACATGGATCCCATCTCAGATTTCATGGCCTCAAGCCATTTTGCGGAATCTGGGCTCATCATCGCTTCCTCATAGTTCGTAGGTTCGTCATGGTCAAGTAACATGACTTCCAGAACAGGATTACCGTACCACTCTAGTGTGGATCTTACTCAGGTTGACCTACGAGGTTCAGTAGTAACTTGATTTGAAGTTTCATGATCAATATCATTAGCTTCCTCAGTGATTGGTGTAGTTGTCACAGGAACGGTTTCTTGTGATGAACTACTTTCCAACAAGGGAGCAGGTACAGTTACCTCATCAAGTTCTACTTTCCTCCCACTCACTTCTTTCGAGAGAAACTCATTCTCTAGAAAGGATCCGAATTTAGCAACAAAAATCCTGCCCTCAGATATGTGATAGAAGGTGTACCCAATAGTCTCTTTTGGGTATCCTACGAAGACACATTTCTCCGATTTTGGGTTCGGGCTTATCTGGTTGAAGTTTCTTCACATAAGCATCGCAGCCCCAAACTTTAAGAAACGACAACTTTGGTTTCTTGCCAAACCACAGTTCATAAGGCATCGTCTCAAAGGATTTTGATGGTGCCCTATTTAACGTGAATGCGTCCGTCTCTAAAGCATAACCCCAAAATGATAGCGGTAAATCAGTAAGAGACATCATAGATCGCACCATATCTAGTAAAGTACGATTACGACGTTCGGACACACCATTTCGTTTTGGTGTTCCGGGTGGTGTGAGTTGCGAAACTATTCCGCATTGCTTCAAATGTAAATCAAACTCGTAACTCAAATATTCTCCTCCACGATCAGATCGTAGAAACTTTATTTTCTTGTTACGATGATTTTCCACTTCACTCTGAAATTCTTTAAACTTTTCAAATGTTTCAGACTTGTGTTTCATCAAGTAGATATACACATATCTGCTCAAATCATCTGTGAAGGTGAGAAAATAACGATACCCGCTGTGAGCCTCAATATTCATTGGGCCACACACATCGGTATGTATGATTTCCAATAAATCAGTTGCTCGCTCCATAGTTCTGGAGAATGATGTTTTAGTCATCTTGCCCATGAGGCACGGTTCGCAAGTACCAAGTGATTCATAATCAAGTGATTCCAGAAGTCCATCAGTATGGAGTTTCTTCATGCGCTTTACACCAATATGACCTAAACGGCAGTGACACAAATAAGTTGCACTATCATTATCAACTCTGCATCTTTTGGCTTTAACATTATGAATATGTGTATCTCTACTATCGAGATTTAATAACAATAGACCACTCTTCAAGGGTGCATGACCATAAAAGATATTACTCATATAAATAGAACAACCATTATTCTCTGATTTAAATGAATAACCGTCTCGCATCAAACAAGATCCAGATATAATGTTCATGCTCAACGCTGGCACCAAATAACAATTATTCAGATCTAAAACTAATCCCGGAGGTAGATGTAGAGATAGCGTGCCGACTGCGATCACATCAACTTTGGAACCATTTCCCACGCGCATCGTCACCTCGTCCTTAGCCAATCTTTGCTTAATCCGTAGTACCTGTTTCGAGTTCCAAATATTAGCAACAGAACCAGTATCAAATACCCAGGTGCTACTGCGAGCATTAGTAAGGTACACATCAATAACATGTATATCACATATAACTTTGTTCACCTTGCCATCCTTCTTATCCGCCAAATACTTGGGGCAGTTCCGCTTCCAGTGACCAGTCTGCTTGCAGTAGAAGCACTCAGTCTCAGGCTTAGGTCCAGACTTGGGTTTCTTCTCCTGAGCAGCAACTTGTTTGTTGTTCTTCTTGAAGTTCCCCTTCTTCTTCCCTTTACCCCTTTTCTTGAAACTAGTGGTCTTATTGACCATCAACACTTGATGCTCCTTCTTGATTTCTACCTCCGCGGCCTTTAGCATTGCGAAGAGCTCGGGAATAGTCTTGTCCATCCCTTGCATATTATAGTTCATCACGAAGCTCTTGTAGCTTGGTGGCAGTGATTGAAGAATTCTGTCAATGACAGTATGATCAGGAAGATTAACTTCGAGTTGAATCAAGTGATTATTATACCCAGAAATTTTGAGTATGTGTTCACTGACAGAACTATTCTCCTCCATCTTGCAGCTATAGAACTTATTGGAGACTTCATATCTCTCAATCCGGGCATTTGCTTGAAATTAACTTCAACTCCTAGAACATCTCATATGCTCCATGACGTTCAAAACGCCGTTGAAGTCCCGGTTCTAAGCCGTAAAGCATGGCACACTGAACTATCGAGTAGTCATCAGCTTTGCTCTGCCAGACGTTTTTAACATCGTCAGTTGCATCTGCAGCAGGCCTGGCACCTGTTGGGGAACGTTGCATAAAATAAAAAAAATTCTACGTTCACCAAGATCAATCTATGAGTTCATCTAGCAATGAGAGAGAGAGAGATGCATCTACATACCACTTGTAGATCATGTGCGGAAGCGTTTAAGAGAACAGGGTTGAGGTAGTCGTTCTCGTCGTGATCCTATCACCGGAGATCCTAGCGCCGAACGGACGGCACCTTCGCGTTCAACACACGTACGGTCAGCGTGACGTCTCCTCCGTCTTGATCCAGCAAGGGGGAAGGAGAGGTTGATGAAGATCCAGTAGCATGACGGCGTGGTGGTGGATGCAGCAGGACTCCGGCAGGGCATCGCCAAGCAACTGCGGGAGGAGGAAGAGGTGTAGCAGGGGGAGGGAGGCGCCAAGACTCAGGGTGCGGCTGCCCTCCCCCCACCTTTATATAGGCCCCCTGGGGGGGGCGCCGGCCCTAGAGATGGGAATCTCCCAAGGGGCGGCGCCCAGGGGGGGTGGAGTGCCCCCCAAGGCAAGTGGTGCACCCCCCACCCTAGGGTTTCCAACCCTAGGCGCAGGAGGGCCCAAGAGGGGGCACACCAGCCCACTAGGGGCTGGTTCCCCTCCCACTTCAGCCCACGGGGCCCACCGGGATAGGTGGCCCCACCCGGTGGACCCCCGGGACCCTTCCGGTGGTCCTGGTACAATACCGGGTGACCCCAAAACTTTCCCGATGGCCGAAACAACACTTCCTATATATAATTCTTTACCTCCAGACCATTCCAGAACTCCTCGTGACGTCCGGGATCTCATACGAGACTCCGAACAACATTCGGTTTTCTGCATACTCATATTCATACAACCCTAGCATCACCGAACCTTAAGTGTGTAGACCCTACGGGTTCGGGAGACATGCAGACATGACCGAGACGGCTCTCCGGTCAATAACCAACAGCGGGATCTGGATACCCATGTTGGCTCCCACATACTCCTCGATGATCTCATCGGATGAACCACGACGTCGAGGATTCAAGCAACCCTGTATACTATTCCCTTTGTCAGACGGTATGTTACTTGCCCGAGATTCGATCATCGGTATCCCGATACCTCGTTCAATCTCGTTGCCGGCAAGTCACTTTACTCGTACCGTAATGCATGATCCCGTGACCAGACACTTGGTCAATTTGAGCTCATTATGATGATGCACCACCGAGTGGGCCCAGTGATACCTCTCCGTAATACGAAGTGACAAATCCCAGTCTTGATCCGTGTCAACCCAACAGACACTTTCGGAGATACCTGTAGTGCACCTTTATAGTCACCCAGTTACGTTGTGACGTTTGGTACACCCAAAGCACTTCTACGGTATCCGGGAGTTACACGATCTCATGGTCTAAGGAAGAGATACTTGATATTGGAAAGGCTCTAGCAAAACGAACTACACGATCTTGTGCTATGCTTAGGATTGGGTCTTGTCCATCACATCATTCTCCTAATGATGTGATCCCGTTATCAACGACATCCAATGTCCATAGTCAGGAAACCATGACTATCTGTTGATCAACGAGCTAGTCAACTAGAGGCTCACTAGGGACATGTTGTGGTCTAAGTATTCACACGTGTATTACGATTTCCGGATAATACAATTATAGCATGAACAAAAGACAATTATCATGAACAAGGAAATATAATAATAATCATTTTATTATTGCCTCTAGGGCATATTTCCAACAGTCTCCCACTTGCACTAGAGTCAATAATCTAGTTACATTGTGATGAATCGAACACCCATAGAGTTCTGGTGTTGATCATGTTTTGCTCGCGAAAGAGGTTTAGTCAACGGATCTGCGACATTCAGATCCGTGTGTACTTTGCAAATATCTATGTCTCCATCTTGAACAATTTCACGGATGGAGTTGAAACGACGCTTGATGTGCCTGGTCTTCTTGTGAAACCTGGGCTCCTTGGCAAGGGCAATAGCTCCAGTGTTGTCACAGAAGAGAGTGATCGGCCCCGACGCATTGGGTATGACTCCTAGGTCGGTGATGAACTCCTTCATCCATATTGCTTCATGCGCTGCCTCCGAGGCTGCCATGTACTCCGCTTCACATGTAGATCCCGCCACGACGCTCTGCTTGCAACTGCACCAGCTTACTGCTCCACGATTCAACATATACACGTATCCGGTTTGTGACTTAGAGTCATCCAGATCTGTGTCGAAGCTGGCGTCGACGTAACCCTTTACGACGAGCTCTTCGTCACCTCCATAAACGAGAAACATGTCCTTTGTCCTTTTTAGGTACTTTAGGATATTCTTGACCGCTGTCCAGTGTTCCTTGCGGGGATTACTTTGGTACCTACCTACCAAACTTACGGCAAGGTTTACATCTGGTCTGGTACACAGCATGGCATACATAATAGATCCTATGGCTGAGGCATAGGGGATGACACTCATCTATTCTTTATCTTCTGCCGTGGTCGGGCATTGAGTCGAGCTCAATCTCACACCTTGCAATGCAGGCAAGAACCCTTTCTTGGACTGATCCATTTTGAACTTCTTCAAAATCTTATCAAGGTATGTGCTTTGTGAAAGACCTATGAGGCGTCTCGATCTATCCCTATAGATCTTGATGCCTAATATGTAAGCAGCTTCTCCAAGGTCCTTCATTGAAAAACACTTATTCAAGTAGGCCTTAATGTTGTCCAAGAATTCTATATCATTTCCCATAAAAAGTATGTCATCTACATATAATATGAGAAATGCTACAGAGCTCCCACTCACTTTCTTGTAAACGCAGGCTTCTCCATAAGTCTGCATAAACCCAAACGCTTTGATCATCTCATCAAAGCGAATGTTCCAACTCCGAGATGCTTGCACCAGCCCATAAATGGATCGCTGGAGCTTGCATACTTTGTTAGCATTCTTAGGATCGACAAAACCTTCCAGCTGCATCATATACAACTCTTCCTTAAGATAACCATTAAGGAATGCCATTTTGACGTCCATCTGCCATATCTCATAATCATAGTATGCGGTAATTGCTAACATGATTCGGACGGACTTAAGCTTCGCTACGGGAGAGAAGGTCTCATCATAGTCCACCCCTTGAACTTGTCGATAACCCTTAGCAACAAGTCGAGCTTTATAGATGGTGACATTACCATCCGCGTCCGTCTTCTTCTTAAAGATCCATTTGTTTTCTATCGCTCGCCGATCATTGGGCAAGTCAGTCAAAGTCCATACTTTGTTTTCATACATGGATTCTATCTCGGACTGCATGGCTTCTAGCCATTTGTTGGAATATGGGCCCGCCATTGCTTCTTCATAGTTCGAAGGTTCACCGTTGTCTAACAACATGATTTCTAGGGCAGGGTTGCCATACCACTCTGGTGTGGAACGTGTTCTTGTGGACCTACGAAGTTTAGTAGCAACTTGATCCGAAGTACCTTGATCATCATCATTAATTTCCTCTCCAGTCGGTGTAGGCACCACAGGAACATTTTCCTGAGCTGCACTACTTTCTGGTTCAAGAGGTAGTACTTCATCGAGTTCTACTTTCCTCCCACTTACTCCTTTCGAGAGAAACTCTTTTTCCAGAAAGGATCTGTTCTTGGCAACAAAGATCTTGCCCTCGGATCTAAGGTAGAAGGTATACCCAATGGTTTCCTTAGGGTATCCTATGAAGACGCATTTTTCCAACTTGGGTTCGAGCTTTTCAGGTTGAAGTTTCTTGACATAAGCATCGCATCCCCAAACTTTTAGAAACGACAGCTTAGGTTTCTTCCCAAACCATAATTCATACGATGTCGTCTCAACGGATTTAGACGGTGCCCTATTTAAAGTGAATGTAGCTGTCTCTAGAGCGTATCCCCAAAATGATAGCGGTAAATCGGTAAGAGATCATAGATCGTACCATATCCAATAGAGTGCGATTACGACGTTCGGACACACCGTTACGCTGAGGTGTTCCAGGCGGCGTGAGTTGTGAAACGATTCCACATTTCCTTAAGTGCGTACCAAATTCGTGACTTAAATATTCTCCTCCACGATCTAATCGTAAGAATTTTATCTTTTGGTCACGTTGATTCTCTACTTCATTCTGAAATTCCTTGAACTTTTCAAAGGTCTCAGACTTGTGTTTCATCAAGTAGACATACCCATATCTACTTAAGTCATCAGTGAGAGTGAGAACATAACGATATCCTCCGCGAGCCTCAACGCTCATTGGACCACACACATCAGTATGTATGATTTCCAATAAGTTGGTTGCTCGCTCCAGTGTTCCGGAGAACGGAGTCTTGGTCATTTTGCCCATGAGGCATGGTTCGCATGTGTCAAATGATTCATAATCGAGAGACTCTAAAAGTCCATCAGCATGGAGCTTCTTCATGCGCTTGACACCAATGTGACCAAGGTGGCAGTGCCACAAGTATGTGGGACTATCGTTATCAACTTTACATCTTTTGGTATTCACACTATGAATATGTGTAACATTACGTTCGAGATTCATTAAGAATAAACCATTGACCATCGGGGCATGGCCATAAAACATATCTCTCATATAAATAGAACAACCATTATTCTCGGATTTAAATGAGTAGCCATCTCGTATTAAACGGGATCCAGATACAATGTTCATGCTCAAACTTGGCACTAAATAACAATTATTGAGGTTCATAACTAATCCCGTGGGTAAATGTAGAGGTAGCGTGCCGACGACGATCATATCGACCTTGGAACCATTCCCGACGCGCATCGTCACCTCGTCCTTCGCCAGTCTCCGCTTATTCCGCAGCTCCTGCTGTGAGTTACAAATATGAGCAACGGCACCAGTATCAAATACCCAGGAGTTACTACGAGTACTGGTAAGGTACACATCAATTACATGTATATCACATATACCTTTAGTGTTGCCGGCCTTCTTGTCCGCTAAGTATTTGGGGCAGTTCCGCTTCCAGTGACCCTTCCCTTTGCAATAAAAGCACTCAGTCTTAGGCTTGGGTCCATTCTTTGACTTCTTCCCGGCAACTGGCTTACCGGGCGCGGCAACATCTTTGCCGTCCTTCTTGAAGTTCTTCTTACCCTTGCCCTTCTTGAACTTAGTGGTCTTATTGACCATCAACACTTGATGTTCTTTCTTGATTTCAACCTCTGCTGACTTCAACATTGAAAATACTTCAGGAATGGTCTTCACCATCCCCTGCATATTGTAGTTCATCACAAAGCTCTTGTAGCTCGGTGGGAGCGACTGAAGGATTCTGTCAATGACCGCCTCGTTCGGCAGGTTGATCTCCAGCTGGGACAGGCGGTTGTGCAACCCAGACATTTTGAGTATGTGCTCACTGACAGAACTGTTTTCCTCCATCTTACAACTATAGAACTTGTCGGAGACTTCATATCTCTCGACCCAGGCATGAGCTTGAAAAACCATTTTCAGCTCCTCGAACATCTCATATGCTCCGTGTTGCTCAAAACGCTTTTGGAGCCCCGGTTCTAAGCTGTAAAGCATGCCGCACTGAATGCGGGAGTAATCATCAGCACGTGACTGCCAAGCATTCATAACGTCTTGGTTCTCTGGGATGGGTGCTTCACCTAGCGGTCCTTCTAGGACATATGCTTTCTTGGCTGCTAAGAGGATGATCCTCAGGTTCCGGACCCAGTCCGAATAGTTGCTGCCATCATCTTTCAGCTTGGTTTTCTCTAGGAACGCGTTGAAGTTCATGTTGACATGAGCGTTGGCCATTTGATCTACAAGACATATTTTGCAAAGATTTTAGACTAAGTTCATGATAATTAAGTTCATCTAATCAATTTATTTAATGAACTCCCACTCAGATTGACATCCCTCTAGTCATCTAAGTGTTACACGATCCGAGTCGACTAGGCCGTCTCCGATCATCACGTGAGACGGACCAGTCATCATCGGTGAATATGTCCATGTTGATCATATCTTCCATACGACTCATGTTCGACCTTTCGGTCTCTTGTGTTCCGAGGCCATGTCTGTACATGCTAGGCTCGTCAAGTTAACCCTAAGTGTTTTCCATGTGTAAAATTGTGTTACACCCGTTGTATGTGAACGTAAGGATCTATCACACCCGATCATCACGTGGTGCTTCGAAACGACGAACTTTAGCAACGGTGCATAGTTAGGGGGGAACACTTTCTTGAAATTATTATAAGGGATCATCTTATTTACTACCGCCGTTCTAAGTAAACAAGATGCATAAAACATAATAAACATCACATGCAATTATATAAAGTAGTGACATGATATGGCCAATATCATATAGCTCCTTCGATCTCCATCTTCGGGGCTCCATGATCATCTTCGTCACCGGCGTGACACCATGATCTCCATCATCATGATCTCCATCATCATGATCTCCATCATCGTGCCTCCATGAAGTTGCTCGTCAACTATTACTTCTACTACTATAGCTAACGGCTTAGCAATAAAGTAAAGTAATTACATGGCGTTAAATCATTGACACGCAGGTCATACAATAGCTAAGACAACTCCTATGGCTCCTGCCGGTTGTCATACTCATCGACATGCAAATCGTGATTCCTATTACAAGAACATGATCTCATACATCACAATATATTATTCATCATTCATCACAACTTCTGGCCATATCACATCACATGACAATTGCTGCAAAAACAAGTTAGACGTCCTCTAATTGTTGTTGCATCTTTTACGTGGCTGCAATTGGGTTCTAGCAAGAACGTTTTCTTACCTACGAATAACCACAACGTGATTTTGTCAACTTCTACTTACCCTTCATAAGGACCCTTTTCATCAAATCCTCTCCAACTAAAGTAGGAGAGACAGACACCCGCTAGCCACCTTATGCAACTAGTGCATGTCAGTCGGTGGAACCTGTCTCACGTAAGCGTACGTGTAAGGTCAGTCCAGGCCGCTTCATCCCACAATACCGCTGAAGCAAGAAAATACTAGTAGTGGCAAGCAAGTTGACAAGATCTATGCCCACAACAGATTTGTGTTCTACTCATGCAATAGAGAACTACGCATAGACCTAGCTCATGATGCCACTGTTGGGGAACGTTGCATAAAATAAAAAAAATTCTATGTTCCCCAAGATCAATCTATGAGTTCATCTAGCAACGAGAGAGATAGATGCATCTACATACCACTTGTAGATCGCGTGCGGAAGCGTTCAAGAGAACGGGGTTGAGGTAGTCGTTCTCGTCGTGATCCTATCACCGGAGATCCTAGCGCCGAACGGACGGCACCTCCGCGTCCAACACATGTACGGTCAGCGTGACGTCTCCTCCGTCTTGATCCAGCAAGGGGGAAGGAGAGGTTGATGAAGATCCAGCAGCACGACGGCTTGGTGGTGGATGCAGCAGGACTCCGGCAGGGCTTCGCCAAGCAACTGCGGGAGGAGGAAGAGGTGTAGCAGGGGGAGGGAGGCGCCAAGACTCAGGGTGCGGCTGCTCTCCCCCCTCCTTTATATAGGCCCCCTGGGGGCGCCAGCCCTGGATATGGGAATCTCCCAAGGGGGCGGCGGCCAGGGGGGTGGAGTGCCCCCCAAGGCAAGTGGTGCGCCCCCCCACCCTAGGGTTTCCAACCCTAGGCGCAGGGGGGCCCAAGGGGGGAGGCGCACCAGCCCACTAGGGGCTGGTTCCCCTCCCACTTCAGCTCATGGGGCCCTCCGGGATAGGTGGCCCCACACGGTGGACCCCCGGGACCCTTCCGGTGGTCCCGGTACAATACCGGGTGACCCCAAAACTTTCCCGATGGCCGAAACAGCACTTCCTATATATAATTCTTTACCTCCGGACCATTCCAGAACTCCTCGTGACGTCCGGGATCTCATACGAGACTCCGAACAACATTCGGTTTTCTGCATACTCATATTCATACAACCCTAGCATCACCGAACCTTAAGTGTGTAGACCCTACGGGTTTGGGAGACATGCAGACATGACCGAGACGGCTCTCCGGTCAATAACCAACAGCGGGATCTGGATACCCATGTTGGCTCCCACATACTCCTCGATGATCTCATCGGATGAACCACGACGTCGAGGATTCAAGCAACCCTGTATACTATTCCCTTTGTCAGACGGTATGTTACTTGCCCGAGATTCGATCATCGGTATCCCGATACCTCGTTCAATCTCGTTGCCGGCAAGTCACTTTACTCGTACCGTAATGCATGATCCCGTGACCAGACACTTGGTCACTTTGAGCTCATTATGATGATGCACCACCGAGTGGGCCCAATGATACCTCTCCGTAATACGGAGTGACAAATCCCAGTCTCGATCCGTGTCAACCCAACAGACACTTTCGGAGATACCTGTAGTGCACCTTATAGTCACCCAGTTATGGTGTGACGTTTGGTACACCCAAAGCACTTCTACGGTATCCGGGAGTTACACGATCTCATGGTCTAAGGAAGAGATACTTGTCATTGGAAAAGCTCTAGCAAAACGAACTACACGATCTTGTGCTATGCTTAGGATTGGGTCTTGTCCATCACATCATTCTCCTAATGATGTGATCCCGTTATCAACGACATCCAATGTCCATAGTAAGGAAACCATGACTATCTGTTGATCAACGAGCTAGTCAAGTAGAGGCTCACTAGGGACATGTTGTGGTCTAAGTATTCACACGTGTATTACGATTTCCAGATAATACAATTATAGCATGAACAAAAGACAATTATCATGAACAAGGAAATATAATAATAATCATTTTATTATTGCCTCTAGGGCATATTCAGCGGTGCTTCCAGGACATAATTCTTCTGTGCAGCAATGAGGATAATCCTCAAGTTATGGACCCAGTCCGTGTAATTGCTACCATCATCTTTCAACTTTGCTTTCTCAAGGAACGCATTAAAATTCAACGGAACAACAGCACGAGCCATCTATCTACAATCAACATAGACATGCAAAATACTATCAGGTACTAAGTTCATGACAAATCTAAGTTCAATTAATCATATTACTAAAGAACTCCCACTTAGAAAGACATCTCTCTAGTCATCTAAGTGATCACGTGATCCAAATAAACTAAACCATGTCCGATTATCACGTGAGATGGAGTAGTTTCAATGGTGAACATCACTATGTTGATCATATCTACTATATGATTCACGTTCGACCTTTTGGTCTCCGTTTTCCGAGGCCATATCTGTATATGCTAGGCTCGTCAAGTTTAACCTGAGTATTCCGTGTGTGCAACTGTTTTGCACCCGTTGTATTTGAACGTAGAGCCTATCACACCTGATCATCACGTGGTGTCTCAGCATGAAGAACTTTCGCAACAGTGCGTACTCAGGGAGAACACTTGATAATTAGTGAGAGATCATCTTAAAATGCTACCGTCAATCAAAGCAAGATAAGATGCATAAAGGATAAACATCACATGCAATCAATATAAGTGATATGATATGGCCATCATCATCTTGTTCTTGTGTTCTTCATCTCCGAAGCACCTTCATGATCACCATCGTCACCGGTGCGACACCTTGATCTCCATCGTAGCATCATTGTCGTTTCGCCATCTATTGCTTCTACGACCTATCGCTACCGCTTAGTGATAAAGTAAAGCAATTACAGGGCGTTTGCATTTCATACAATAAAGCGACAACCATATGGCTCATGCCAGTTGTCGATAACTTCGGTTACAAAACATGATCATCTCATACAATAAAATATAGCATCACGTCTTGACCATATCACATCACTACATGCCCTGCAAAAACAAGTTAGACGTCCTCTACTTTGTTGTTGCAAGTTTTACGTGGCTGCTACGGGCTGACCAAGAACCGTTCTTACCTACACATCAAAACCACAGCGATAGTTCGTCAAGTTAGTGTTGTTTTAACCTTTTCAAGGACCGGGCGTAGCCACACTCGGTTCAACTAAAGTTGGAGAAACTGACACCTGCCAGCCACCTGTGTGCAAAGCACGTCGGTAGAACCAGTCTCGCGTAAGCGTACGCGTAATGTCGGTCCGGACCGCTTCATCCAACAATACCGCCGAACCAAAGTATGACATGCTGGTAAGCAGTATGACTTGTATCGCCCACAACTCACTCGTGCTCTACTCGTGCATATAACATCAACGCATAAAACCTAGGCTCGGATGCCACTATTGGGAAACGTAGTAATTTCAAAAAAATTCCTACGCACACGCAAGATCATGGTGATGCATAGCAACGAGAGGGGATAGTGTTGTCCACATACCCTCGTAGACCGAAAGCGTAAGCGTTAGAACAACGTGGTTTATGTAGTCGTACGTCTTCACGGCCCGACCGATCAAGCACCGAAACTACGGCACCTCCGAGTTTTAGCACACGTTCAGCTCGATGACAATCCCCGTACTCCGATCCAGCAGAATGTCGGGGAAGAGTTCCGTCAGCACGACGGTGTGGTGACGATCTTGATGTTCTACCGTTGCAGGGCTTCGCCTAAGCACCGCTACAATAGTATCGAGGAGGACTATGGTGGAGGGGGGCACCGCACGCGGCTAAGAGATCAAGAGATCAATTGTTGTGTCTAGAGGTGCCCCCTGCCCCCGTATATAAAGGAGCCAGGGGGGAGGGGGCGGCCGGCCTAGGAGGGGGCGCCCTACTCCCACCAGGAGTAGGACTCCCTCCTTTCCTTGTTGGACTAGGAGAAGGGGGAAGGAGGAGGGAGAGAGGAAGGAAGGGGTGGGGGGCGCCCCCCTCTCCTTGTCCTATTCGGACTAGGGGGAAGGGGCGTGCGGCCCAGCCCTTGCCTCCTCTCCTCTTCTCCACTAAGGCCCATGTAGGCCCATTAAGCCCCCGGGGGGTTCCGGTAACCTCCCGGTACTCCGGTAAAATCCCGATTTTACCCGGAACACTTCCGATATCCAAATATAGGCTTCCAATATATCAATCTTCATGTCTTGACCATTTCGAGACTCCACGTCATGTTCGTAATCACATTCAGACTCCGAACAAACTTCGGTAGATCAAACTCATAAACTCGTAATATAACTGTCATCGAAACTTTAAGCGTGCGGACCCTACGGGTTCGAGAACTATGTAGACATGATCGAGACATGTTTCCGGTCAATAACCAATAGCGGAACCTGGATGCTCATATTGGCTCCTACATATTCTACGAAGATCTTTATCGGTCAAACCGCATAACAACATACGTTGTTCCCTTTGTCATCGGTATGTTACTTGCCCGAGATTTGATCGTCGGTATCTCAATACCTAGTTCAATCTCGTTACAGGCAAGTCTCTTTACTCGTTACGTAATGCATCATTCCATAACTAACTCATTAGCTACATTGCTTGCAAGTCTTATAGTGATGTGCATTACCAAGAGGGGCCAGAGATACCTCTCCGACAATCGGAGTGACAAAACCTAATCTCGAAATATGCCAACCCAACATGTACCTTTGGAGACACCTGTAGAACTCCTTTATAATCACCCAGTTACGTTGTGACGTTTGGTAGCACACAAAGTGTTCCTCCAGTAAACGGGAGTTGCATAATCTCATAGTTGTAGGAACTTGTATAAGTTATGAAGAAAGCAATAACAACATACTAAACGATCAAGTGCTAAGCTAACGGAATGGGTCAAGTCAATCACATCATTCTCCTAATGATGTGATCCCGTTAATCAAATGACAACTCATGTCCATGGTTAGGAAACATAATCATCTTTGATTAATGAGCTAGTCAAGTAGAGGCATACTAGTGACATTAAGTTTGTCTATGTATTCACACATGTATTATGTTTCCGGTTAATACAATTCTAGCATGAATAATAAACATTTATCATGATATGAGGAAATAAATAATAAATTTATTATTGCCTCTAGGGCATATTTCCTTCAATTTCCTCTGCCCTGAAACCATCAATCCATCTGTCTTCCCAGAAAAAAGCATCTGTTTCATCCCCTATCGTGGTTCTCATGGTTGCCCGACACACTTGCATGGACGACTTAGGAACTGGTATGGTGAACTCACTCCACGATCTTGTGTCATCCACTCATGCTAACCAAGGCCATCTCGCTTGCATAGCCACATTGAGCCACTTGAGGTTAGGTATCCCGAGGCCACCAGCCCACTTTGGCGTGCACACCTCATCCCATGCCACTGCACAATTGCCTCGATGTGCTTCCAACTTGCCACACCAAAGGAAACCACATAAGATCTTGTTGATTGCCACAATCACCTTGACCGGAAGCTCAAGTGCTAGCATCGCACGAATTGGCATCGCAGAAAGGATGGATTGGATCAGTATGAGCCTTCCACCCTTTGGCATGGACGCAACACGCCACGTTCGCAAACATGCTGTGATGTGCTCCACCAGACCCTGGAATTGTGCCGCGGACCGCCGCCTGATAGTCAAAAGTAGGCCAAGGTACTTGGTGGGAAAGCGGCCCAATGTGCATCCAAGAACATTTGTAACCATAAGCATTTGCTCCTCCGTGCATCTTATTGGCAATGCTGCACTCTTACTGAAGTTTATGTGGAGGCCCGATGCACTTGCAAACATCTCCAGAATGAGTGAGCACGCCCGCAAATCCATCATGTCAGGCTTGAGGAACTACACATCTGACGTGATGACTTCACTGGTGGGTGCAAGCGGTGGGGCATGACATTGGAGCGGCGTAGTTTGATGAACGGGCATGGTGCAGACTTTTTGTAACATAGGTCATGTTGTAGATTTTTTTGTCTTCTCCTTTTTGAAACATAGGTGACATTTTGAAAAAAACTTTTGCAACATAGTTGATGTCGTAGAAATTTTTGCAAGCAGAAACGCCGCACGCAGTTGCCGACGCATGTCGCAGCAGCATCGCCCTCGCTCGTCGTCGTCGTCGCAATTGGCCGGTGATGATACATCAACCCTGACGACCATGGAGGAATTAATAATTAGGTTAATGGTCGATCGCCAAGTACGTACAGGCTCTCACGTCTACATACATATACAGTACAAACAGATCCTCCCGTGTAGTACTACTGTACAGCGACGGGATCATCAGGGAGGCCACAGTTGATCAAATAACTCGGTCCTCTGGACGAGAAGACGACAGAGAACCCCACGCACGCACGCCCCGGCCGCTGTACAGACAGCGGGGTGTCAAATGGGTAGGGCCTGCTGGCTGCTGCAGCTGGGGCACATGCGAAGTTACCAGCGCCCGCCCATGAACTGCATGCATATGAGCCCGCCAAGCAGAGCACGGCACGGCGACCCCCCGTGTCGCGCCGTGCGCGTCCGTGCACGCACGCACCGAGCTAGCTCGCCGCCCATGCCGCAGCAGAACGTGTAGTCACCACGCCACGCGACACCAGCCTCGAGGTCGGCTCGAGGAGGAGACAGGTGCAGCCAAATATGCCACGCGCTGCGCCGGTAGGCGCTCGCTCGTGTTCGGACGCGGCGTCCGGCGACCGTCCAAGTGTAAGCAGGCACGGCCGACCGGGCCGGGGCTCGCATGTCGTGACGTCCGGCGAGACGTGACGTGGCGGGGTTTTGGGACGGTAGCGGAGCCGGGAAGTGCCCCGCCGCATGATGGGCAGCTTCTAGCCCACGGTTTAGGTCGAAACCGGACGGTGCGCTGGCCAGAATCCGATCGACGCGACAGGCCGGCCAACCTGGTCGCCGCTCGCCGGCATGGCCGCCTTGTTGGCTTGTGTCACGGGGGCGGGCTACGAGCGCCAGTATCCCTTCTAGCCCCTCGTGCTCCCACGACAAAATTGACAGGTTAACCGCATCTAAACCCACATTATTATAGGCTGTCCGTCTGACTGGCCGTGCGGTGGTGCATGCACGCTAGCTCGTAGTACCATCAACACTGTCGCAGAACCTCTCAGACGATGTTTTTGGGGCGATCAATCATCGTAGTAGACACCGGGCAGACACGATCGGGATCGAGCATGCACTTCTTTAATGAAAATGATGATACGAGGGACGATTAAGATTAAATACGCGGCGCACGTTAATACATTAGTCGGTCGGTCGGTCAATGGAGTTGTTGGGCTTGTCAGCACAAATTGAATCGTCACTCCCTCCTCCCTGATTCTTTGGACACCCAGAAACATGCCACACGGGCGGGTTATTGCAGACGAGATGATCCACTCAGCTGCTTTCGTGCGTAAATTAGGACTGCCATTTTCTCAGCCTTATTTTTTCAGTATATACGTATAAAAGCAGGGAAAAACCTACTCCACTCATCCTATGCCAAAAAGAAAACCCAACACACGTCAAACAAATTTGTTGCATGTCTAATGATGTCCTGTGGGTACGTTAACAGTTGGAAGCTCATTTTTATATGTGTGCCATGATTAACTTACTAGAACTAGTAACAAACTCTGCAGTTCCAAGCAGTTATGCACGACAACAATAGGCTGAAACTCCTAGAACAAAAAAAGGCTGAATCAAGTGCTAAATTGAAATACATGTCAAAAAAAGTGCTAAACGGAAAGAGAAATACGGTGGGCGGGTAAGACTAGCTAGGTTCACTTTGTACATTATTTTTTTCCGGTAAAAAGCAATATATTCATATCAAAATCTAGTTAAGGCGTTAAAAATGCACACAACCAAAAAAAGTTGACATGCCCAATGACGCAAAACAAACAAGCAACCACACCCTCCACCATCATTGACCTCACGTGAACTACAAGAAAGGTTCTTTGACGGCAAAAATTCTACGAAGGGAACGACACACAATGCCGCCGTCGTTGAATATTACGATTCAAGATCTAAGATCGGGTCTTAGGGTTTCCGGCGCACAAGCTAGAATCCAACCATTTAAGATTAGATCTTGGGTTTTCCGACACGCAAGCATCGTTGTCGCCGTATCAATCCATTCAAGGGGGGATATTAGGTTTTCACCCCTGAGAGCACGTCCGTGGTATTCAAACCAATGCCTTCAACAAGGACACGATGTGTAAACATCGACGAGTTGTGACAGAGGGTGACGAGTGTTGGACCAACATGTCGATGATGCTGGAACTAGTCCTGGCCATGGGCAGCCCGGCCCGAACGGCCCGACCAGGCCTTGCCCCAAGGCAGGGCCTGGGCCTAGGTTTTGACCCCTAAGGCCGGGCCCAGGTCCACCATATTTGTTGTTTTACAGAGGTTTGGGCCTCAAAAGTAGGCCCGACGCAGGGCCGGGCTCGGGCCTGAGTTTTCTGCCTCAGGCTTGGTCAAGCTCGGCCCGGCCTGGCGGATGGCCAGGTATAGCTGGAACCGACCACCGGTGCTGGAGATGACATCGCCCATTGCTTTGACAGAGGGCGACACGTCATGGAACCAAGTGCTAGTGACGATGGAACCATCAGACGAAGATGATGCGACCATGGAGACTACATGCTGGAACTGGGCGTCAAAGATGATGCGACCATGCAGACCACAATGCTGGAACAGGCCGCTGACAGGGCCGCAACCATTTGTGGCAGAAGCCGCAACCCATCGGAGGGCCTGCTGCAACCATTGGAGCAGGGGAGAGTACGTGATGCAAGTGAATGTGTGGAGGCCGCACCGAGCGCAGGTGCTCCGGCGAGCCAGCGAGGGCGACAATGACGATCACTCGTCATGGGAAGGCAGAGCCGCGACCAGCAATTGTCGTGCCGGAATCAGCTAATGGCGGAGCCCTGACCGGCTTTGTTCATGCTTTTCTTTGTGTCGGACAAGGCCACCATGGTGACAAGAAGGGGGGAGGGAAGGCGGCCCCTTCTTGTTGCGATGAGCCTCCTCGGCGTGCTACGAGCCGGCCAAGGTAGCGCGAACGAGAGAGTTTCGATTCTGCGAATCTGAATGCTTTGATCTGTGAATCGTGTGGAGAGGAATGAGAAGGTGTGAGAATGAAGGACGATCGTACAATGGTAATGGGTAGGGATCGGGTGCACCCGCCGGTCGACCGACACAAAATACTACCTTTCGTTTGTCCAACAGCACGGTTAGTATGTAACTTTTTTTCCAGCAAAGTATGTGACAGATTTGACAATCCAAAACTTTTAAAAAAACTTTCACACAACATAACTTGAATTATTCGAAAAGCTTCAAACGGGTAAATGGTATGTCACATGGCATAGAGTTAGTCCTCGCCAAAAGGAAATCAGTCCAATTCTATAATCTCAATTACGCGGACTATAGGATGTGGGTCCAGCACGAAAGGGTACTCTAAGGCGGCAGGGGGCGATCGCAAGGCGGTCGTGCAACTGCGCTAGGGTTAGGGTTCCAGCTTCTCGGGGGTGGTTAGGATCTGGCAGCGATCGGAGGCAACGATGCCCTCGGTGATCGCGGGCTGGGTGTGGCTGTTCCCAGTCGTGGACGACGTTCATGGCTGGGCCGGAGGATGGCAAGGCGACGGGGACGTCGCGGGTCCAATCAAGCACTCCAAGGCCGGCGAGGCCGACTCCAGTGGCGGGGATGACTGCGTCCTCGGCGCCAGGGGCGGTTCCGACGACGGAAGTGACACCAAAGGCGCGGCGTTCGGGTGGTTCTGCGAGTGGGGAATCGTCCAAATCCCCCCAGGAGAGCAAAACCCCGGATCCCACTTCGAGCTTGTCCGCGCGCATGGGGGGGATGGTTCTGATGGAGAAAGAGGCAGAGGGTTCTTCTTTGAAGATCCAGAGGCGGAGCTGCCAAAGTGTTCGCGCTGGTCTACGGTGGGTAAGGTCTGTTCATCTCGTCTCTTTAACAAAACTGTTCTGGAGAGGACAATGCAAAGGGCTTGGGGTCTGCATCGTGAAGCACAGTTTCGGGATATGGGATCAAACATCTTTGTTATGCACTTTGGGAGTGAGGGAGATTACAAACATGCGCTGAACAATGGCCCGTGGCAATTCGACTTCAGTGTTCTGATTTTGAAAGAGTATGAGGGTAAGACAAGGCCATCAGCAATGGTTTTTGACTCTGTGGATATATGGGTTAGGGTCATTGATCTACCGCCAAATAAGAGGACAGGAGCTTTTGGGAAAGCTCTGGGAAATTGGCTTGGTGAGGTTGTGAAAGTGGATGTTGATGCAGAAGGATTAGCGAGAGGTAATCAGCTCAGAGTCAGGGCAAAGATTGTAGTTTTCGAGCCTCTGGTCCATGGGTTTTATCTGAAACAAACCAAGGACGACAAACTGGGAACATGGTTCGACTTCTATTACGAAAAAGTCCCGCATTTTTGCTTTGAATGTGGATGCTTGGTGCATGACAAGAGGGGATGTGAGCCGCCATTGGATTCCTCTTCTTAGTGGGGTGGCTGGCTCCGGGCTTCTCCGGGGAGATCTGGTCCGAAGGAGGGGGCCAGTGGTGGTGCATCAGGTAGCAACAACAGTCAGAGTGGCTCTCAGTTGGGTGAGGATGGAAGTGGGAGGCAGCGCCAAGAGGGCGTTCGTATCCGCGATTTACCGACGAAGAGAAGCTTAAACTCCGACTTCTCCCGCTTTGCCGGACACCGCACTGGCGTTCATGGTGGTCAGTGTGATGGTGAGGTAAACAATCCAAGGAAGGGCCACGGGGCTCAACGAATGACACAGGCACCGGACCTGCAAAACAAATTGGAGCAGCGACGGGAACATGATCTGAGGGACAGGCTGCTGGACAGAAATACTCAGAGGGAGCGAGGCCCGGGAGGCAGCTGGTGTGCGAGGATAAAGGCAAATACAACGTTGGGGGCTCCTCTTTGTTTTTTGCTGGTGGGCTGGGCCGGGTGGGTTATGCTGGTGAGCCCAGCATGCATGAGCAGCGAGGACGTCGGCGGGGTTACTACGTTCGAAAGTCTAGACATGGGGCTGGGCATGACCAAGTTATGGACAAAAGAGACCGCAAGGAGTTTGAGAGCAGGAAGAGGGAGTCGAGACAAGTGTGGGTGCCAAAAGGTGAGGTTGGCAGGCAGGAGGGCCAAGATGCTTTCGTTCACGATACCTGGCGTAAAACGTCGAATGTGTTTGATCGCATCTCTGACAACTATGGGAGATCGGCGGACCCTGGAGCACAGGGCCGCCGGGAGCAATGAACGTTTTAGCCTGGAATTGTCGAGGACTGGGGTTGGACTCGACGGTGGGCGAACTTCGCGACCTGATTAGGTCTCACAACCCAGCGGTGGTGTTCTTGAGTGAAATGAAGAAGAAGGCGCGAGCGATGGATAAGCTTAAGTGGAGTTTGGGCTTTAGATGTGGGGTTGCTGTGGATTGCAATGGCAAGAGTGGAGGGCTAGCCCTTTGGTGGAGAGATCACCTTCAGGTCACTGTCAGACCATGGTGTCAATATTTCCTGGATGCTGAGGTGGTCAGTGAGGGCAAAACCTATAGGATCGCTGGATTCTATGGGGAGCCGGATGTTAAACGCAGATGCAAGTCTTGGGACGCGCTTCGGTATCTGAAGAGGCAGGATAACCTGCCGTGGCTGTGTGGGGGGGACTTTAATGAGATTCTTTTCCAGACCGAGCAGCAGGGAGGTAATCAGAGGGGATTCCTGCAAAGGGAAGCTTTCAGGGATTGTCTTGAGGAGTGTGGCTTAGCGGATCTTGGTTTCATGGGATATACGTTTACTTGGGATAATAAGCAGGAGGGCGACGCTAATATCCAGGTTTGTCTTGATAGAGGTACATGTTCTGATGAGTTCTTGGCCATGTTTCCTAGCTCTTTTGTGGAGCACATCATCACGGAGGAATCTGACCATGTGGCGCTGGTGGTGAGAGTGTTGGAGACGGCTCCAGCTCTCAAACCAAGGGGCGCGCGTTTGTTCAAGTACAAGGAGGCCTGGACTAGACATGAGGGATATGAGGCAATGGTGACTGAAAAATGGTTTGCAGCAGCAACAGGCGAGATGGGGCTGGCTGCAGTGTGTACCCGGCTAAAAGGAATGACTGCTGGAATGCAAGAGTGGGGGAGGAGGGTGTTCGGGTCAGTGCAAACAGATAGTGCACCTCAAAGATCAGTTACAACAGGGAAAGTTCAGAGGGCTAGCGACAGGTAGTCCTTCTGAGACCAGGGCGATCGAGGAGCAACTTCGGGAAACATAAGCGAGAGAAGAAGTGATCCAACGCCAACGATCTAGGGTGGATTGGTTGCAAGCTGGTGACATGAACACTAAATATTTCCAGGGGAGAGCATCACATAGGCGGAGAAAAAACACTGTCTGTGCACTTCGCAGAGATGATGGGTCTAAGTGTGAAGTTAATGAGGAAATGCGAGAGTTAGCAGCGGATTACTATGAGAAGCTTTTCACTTCGGAAGGGTCTCCTAATGCTGATTCGGTCCTTGCAAATATAAATGAGCTCGTCTCTGTTGATATGAATGCGAAGCTAACGGCGCCGGTCTCAGATGAGGAGGTGGAGGCGGCTTTGTTTCAGATGGGCCCGACCAAGGCACCGGGCCCGGACGGCCTCCCGGCTATGTTCTACCAGTGACACTGGTCGCTCGTCAAGGACGATGTTTGTCATGTATTGAAGGATTTCCTTGCGGGTATGGCGGCGCCCGATGCCTTCAACGCTACTGTCATTCTTATGATTCCAAAAGTTAGCTCACCGGAGCTGCTCTCACAATTCCGCCCGATCAGTTTGTGTAATGTCTTGTACAAGATAGCGTCCAAGGTTCTTGCCAATAAGCTGAAGTTGATCTTGCCGGTTCTCATTTCAGAAGAGCAAAGTGCCTTTGTGCCGGGGAGACTTTGTTGGGGAACGTTGCAGAAAATTAAAAATTTTCCTACGGTTTCACCAAGATCCATCTAGGAGTTCATCTAAGCAACGAGTCATGGGAGAGAGATTGCATCTACATACCACTTTGTAGATCGCGTGCGGAAGCGTTCAAGGGAACGGGGATGATGGAGTCGTACTCGCCGTGATCCAAATCACCGATGACCAAGTGCTGAACGGACAGCACCTCCGCGTTCAACACACGTACGGAGCGGACGACATCTCCTCCTTCTTGATCCAACAAGGGGGAAGGAGAGGTTGAGGAAGAAGGCTCCAGCAGCAGCACGACGGCGTGATGATGGTGGAGAGGCAGTACTCCGACAGGGCTTCGCCAAGCACTCAACGGAGGAGGAGAGGTGTTGGGGAGGGGAGGGGCTGCGCCTTGGATCAGGTGTTCAGCCCTCCCCTTGCCCCTCTATTTATAGGGGAAGGGGGAAGGGGGCCGGCCCCCTCTAGATGAGATCTAGAGGGGGGGCGGCGGCCAGGGAGGGGGGCTTGCCCCCCAAGCAAGGGGGGGCGCCCCCACTAGGGTTCCCCCCCCCAACCCTAGGCGCATGGGCCCAAGGGGGGGGGCGCCCAGCCCTCCAGAGGCTGGTTCCCTGCCCCTTGCGGCCCATGAGGCCCTCCGAGAGGGGTGGCCCCTCCCGGTGGACCCCCGGAACCCCTCCGATGGCCCCGGTACAATACCGATATGCCCCCAAAACTTTCCTGTGTCCGTAGGACAACTTCCCATATATAAATCTTCACCTCCGGACCATTCCGGAACTCCTCGTGACATCCGGGATCTCATCCGGGACTCCGAACAACATTCGGTAATCACATACAAGTCTTCCTAATAACCCTAGCGTCACCGAACCTTAAGTGTGTAGACCCTACGGGTTCGGGAGACATGCAAACATGACCGAGATGGCTCTCCGGTCAATAACCAACAACGGAATCTGGATACCCATGTTGGCTCCCACATGCTCCTCGATGATCTCATCGGATGAACCATGATGTCGAGGATTCAATCAACCCCGTATACAATTCCCTTTGTCAATCGGTACATTACATGCCCGAGACTCGATCGTCGGTATCTCAATACCTCGTTCAGTCTCGTTACCGGCAAGTCACTTTACTCGTACCGTAATGCATGATCCCGTGACCAAACACTTGGTCACTTTGAGCTCATTATGATGATGCATTACCGAGTGGTGAAGGAAATATGCCCTAGAGGCAATAATAAAGTTATTATTTATTTCCTTATTTCATGATAAATGTTTATTATTCATGCTAAAATTGTATTAACCGGAAACATAATACATGTGTGAATACATAGACAAACATAGTGTCACTAGTATGCCTCTACTTGACTAGCTCATTAATCAAAGATGGTTAAGTTTCCTAACCATAGACATGAGTTGTCATTTGATTAATGGGATCACATCATTAGGAGAATGATGTGATTGACTTGACCCATTCCGTTAGCTTAGCACTTGATCGTTTAGTATGTTGCTATTGCTTTCTTCATGACTTATACATGTTCCTGTAACTATGAGATTATGAAACTCCCGTTTACCGGAGGAACACTTTGGGTGCTACCAAACGTCACAACGTAACTGGGTGATTATAAAGGAGTGTTATAGGTGTCTCCAAAGGTACATGTTGGGTTGGCGTATTTCGAGATTAGGTTTTGTCACTCCGATTGTCGGAGAGGTATCTCTGGGCCCTCTCGGTAATGCACATCACTATAAGCCTTGCAAGCAATGTAGCTAATGAGTTAGTTACGGAATGATGCATTACGTAACGAGTAAAGAGACTTGCTGGTAACGAGATTGAACTAGGTATTGGATACCGACAATCGAATCTCGGGCAAGTAACATACCGATGACAAAGGGAACAACGTATGTTGTTATGCGGTTTGACCGATAAAGATCTTCGTAGAATATGTAGGAGCCAATATGAGCATCCAGGTTCCACTATTGGTTATTGACCAAGAATAGTTCTAGGTCATGTCTACATAGTTCTCGAACCTGTAGGGTCCGCACGCTTAAGGTTTCGATGACAGTTATATTATGAGTTTATTAGTTTTGATGTACCGAAGGAGTTCGGAGTCTCGGATGAGATCGGGGACATGACGAGGAGTCTCGAAATGGTCGAGACGTAAAGATCGATATATTGGACGACTATATTCGGAGTTCGGAAAGGTTCCGAGTGATTCGAGTATTTTTCGGAGTACCGGAGAGTTACAGGAATTCGTATTGGGCCTTAATGGGCCATACGGGAAAGGAGAGAAAGGGCCAAAAGGGTGGCCGCACCCCTTCCCTTGGACTAGTCCGAATTGGACTAGGGAGGGGGGGGGGGCGCCCCCTTCCTTCCTTCTCCTTCTCTCTTCCCTTTCCTTCTCTCCTACTTCTACTACATGGAAGGGTTCCTAGTTCTACTAGGAAAGGGGGAATCCTACTCCCGGTGGGAGTAGGACTCCCCTAGGGCGCGCCATAGAGAGGGCTGGCCCTCCCCCTCCTCCACTCCTTTATATACGGGGGCAGGGGGCACCCCATGACACACAAGTTGATCTACGGATCGTTTCTTAGCCGTGTGCGGTGCCCCCCTCCACCATATTCCACCTCAGTCATATCGTCGTGGAGTTTAGGCAAAGCCCTGCGCCGGTAGAACATCATCATCGTCACCACGCCGTCGTGCTAACGGAACTCACCCCCGAAGCTTTGCTGGATCGGAGCCCGGGGGTCGTCATCGAGCTGAACGTGTGCTAAACTCGAAGGTGCCGTACGTTCGGTGCTTGGATCGGTCGGATCGTGAAGACGTACGACTACATCAACCGCGTTGTGCTAATGCTTCCGCTTACGGTCTACGAGGGTACGTGGACAACACTCTCCCCTCTCATTGCTATGCCATCACCATGATCTTGCGTGTGCGTAGGAATTTTTTTTGAAATTACTACGTTCCCCAACAGTGGTATCAGAGCCAGATTTTATGCGTAGATGTCATATGCACGAGTAGAACACAAGTGAGTTGTGGGCGATACAAGTCATACTGCTTACCAGCATGTCATACTTTGGCTCAGCGGTATTGTGAGATGAAGCGGCTCGGACCGACATTACACGTACGCTTACGCGAGACTGGTTTCACCGTTACGAGCACTCGTGCTTAAAGGTGACTGGCGGGTGTCTGTCTCTCTCACTTTAGCTGAACCGAGTGTGACTACGCCTGGTCCTTGCGAAGGTTAAAACAGCACTAACTTGACGAACTATCGTTGTGGTTTTGATGCATAGGTAAGAACGGTTCTTGCTAAGCTCGTAGCAGCCACGTAAAATTTGCAACAACAAAGTAGAGGACGTCTAACTTGTTTTTGCAGGGCATGTTGTGATGTGATATGGTCAAGACATGATGCTATATTTTATTGTATGAGATGATCATGTTTTGTAACTGAAGTTATCGGCAACTGGCAGGAGCCATATGGTTGTCGCTTTATTGTATGAAATGCAAATGCCCTGTAATTGCTTTACTTTATCACTAAGCGGTAGCGATAGTCGTAGAAGCAATAGATTGCGTAACGACAACGATGTTACGATGGAGATCAAGGTGTCGCGCCGGTGACGATGGTGATCACGACGGTGCTTCGAAGATGGAGATCACAAGCACAAGATGATGATGGCCATATCATATCACTTATATTGATTGCATGTGATGTTTATCCTTTATGCATCTTATCTTGCTTTGATTGACGGTAGCATTTTAAGATGATCTCTCACTAATTATCAAGAAGTGTTCTCCCTGAGTATGCACCGTTGCGAAAGTTCTTCGTGCTGAGACACCACGTGATGATCGGGTGTGATAGGCTCTACGTTCAAATACAACGGGTGCAAAACAGTTGCACACGCGGAATACTCGGGTTAAACTTGACGAGCCTAGCATATACAGATATGGCCTCGGAACACGGAGACCAAAAGGTCGAGCGTGAATCATATAGTAGATATGATCAACATAGTGATGTTCACCATTGAAACTACTCCATCTCACGTGATGATCGGACATGGTTTAGGATTTGGATCACGTGATCACTTAGATGACTAGAGAGATGTCTGTCTAAGTGGGAGTTCTTAAGTAATATGATTAATTAAACTTAAATTTATCATGAACTTAGTCCTGGTAGTATTTTACAAATTATGTTGTAGATCAATAGCTTGCGTTGTTGCTTTTATATGTTTATTTTGATATGTTCCTAGAGAAAATTGTGTTGAAAGATGTTAGTAGCAATGATGCGGACTGGATCCCTGATCTGAGGTTTATCCTCATTGCTGCACAGAAGAATTACGTCCTTAATGCACCGCTAGGTGATAGACCTATTGCAGGAGCAGATGCAGACATTATGAACGGTTGGCTAGCTCAATATGATGACTACTTGATAGTTTAGTGCACCATGCTTAACGGCTTAGAACCGGGACTTCAAAGATGTTTTGAACTTCATGGACCATATGAGATGTTCTAGGAATTGAAGTTAATATTTCAAGCAAATACCCGAGTTGAGAGATATGAAGTCTCCAACAAGTTCTATTGCTAAAAGATGGAGGAGAATCGCTCAACTAGTGAGCATGTGCTCAGATTGTCTGAGTACTTCAATCGCTTGAATCAAGTGGGAGTTAATCTTCCAGATAAGATAGTGATTGACAGAATTCTCTAGTCACCATCACCAAGTTAGTAGAACTTTGTGATGAACTATAGTATGCAAGGGATGACGAAAACGATTCCGAGCTCTTCGTGATGTTAAAATCAACGAAGGTAGAAATCAAGAAAGAGCATCAAGTGTTGATGTTTGACAAGACCACTAGTTTCAAGAAAAGGGCAAAGGGAAAGAAAGGGAAACTTCAAGTAGAATGGCAAACAAGTTGTCACTCCCGTGAAGAAGACCAAAGCTGGACCAAAGCCTGAAACTGAGTGCTTACACTGCAAAGGAAATGGTCACTGGAAGCGGAAATGCCCTAAATATTTGGTGGATAAGAAGGATGGCAAAGTGAACAAGGGTATATTTAATATACATGTGTTTGATGTGTGCCTTACTAGTGTTTATAGTAACCCCTGAGTATTTAATACTTGTTCGGTTGCTAAAGATTAGTAACTCGAAACAGGAGTTACATAATAAATAGAGACTAGTAAAAAGGCGAGGTGACGATGTGTGTTGGAAGTAGTTCCAAGATTGATATGATCATCATCACACACTCCCTATACTTTCGGGATTAGTGTTGAAACTAAATAAGTGTTCTTTGGTGTTTGCGTTGAGCATGAATATGATTTGATCATGTTTATTGCAATATGGTTATTCATTTAAGTAAGAGAATAAATTGTTGTTCTGTTTACATGAATAAAACCTTATATGGTTACACACCCAATGAAAATGGTTCGTTGGATCTCGATCGTAGTGATACACATATTCATAATATTGAAACCAAAAGATGCAAAGTTAATAATGATAGTGCAACTTATTTGTGGCACTGCAGTTTAGGTCATATTGGTGTAAAGCGCATGAAGAAACTCCATGTTGATGGGATTTTGGAATCACTTGATTATGAATCACTTGATGCTTGCGAACCATGCCTTATGGGCAAGATGACTAAAGACTCCGTTCTCCGGAACAATAGAGCGAGCAACTGACTTATTGGAAATAATACATACTGATGTATGCGATCCGATGAGTGTTGAGGCTCGCGGCAAGTATCATTATTTTCTGACCTTCACAGATGATTTGAGCAGATATGGGTATATCTACTTAATGGAACATAAGTCTGAAACGTTTGAAAAGTTCAAAGAATTTCAGAGTGAAGTGGAGAATCATCGTAACAAGAAAAATAAAGTTTCTGTGATTTGATCACAGAGACAAATATTTGAGTTACGAGTTTGGTCTTCAATTAAAACAATGTGGAATAGTTTCACAAAACTCATGCCACCTGGAACACCACAACATTATGGTGTGTCCGAACATCGTAGCCGCACTTTATTGGATATGGTGCGATCTATGATGTCTCTTATCAGTTTACCACTATCGCTTTGGGGTTATGCATTAGAGACAGCTGCATTCACTTTAAATAGGGCACCATCAAAATCCGTTGAGACGATGCCTTATGACTGTGGTTTGGCAAGAAACCAAAGTTGTCGTTTCTTAAAAGTTTGGGGCTGCGATGCTTATGTGGAAAAGTTTCAACCTGATAAGCTCGAACCCAAATCGGAGAAGTGCGTCTTCATAGAATACCCAAAGGTAACTATTGGGTACACCTTCTATCACAGATCCGAAAGCAAGATTCGTTGCTAAGATGGATCCTTTCTAGAGAAGGAGTTTCTCTCGAAAGAAGTGAGTGGGAGGAAAGTAGAACTTGATAAGGTAATTGTACCTTCTCCCAAATTGGAAAGTAGTTCATCACAGAAATCAGTTCGAGTGATGCCTACACCGATTAGTGAGGAAGTTAATGATGATGATCATGAAGCTTCAGATCAAGTTACTACCGAACCTCGTAGGTCTTCCAGAATAAGATCCGCACCAATATGGCACGGTAATCCCATTCTAGAAGTCATGTTACTAGACCATGATGAACCTACGAACTATGAGGAAGCAATGATGAGCCCAGATTCCGCGAAATGGCTTGAGGCCATGAAATCTGAGATAGGATCCATGTATGAGAACAAAGTATGGACTTTGATTGACTTGCTCGATGATCAGCAAGCCATGTTAAATAAATGGATCTTCAAGAGGAAGACAGACACTGATAGTAGTATTACTATCTACAATGCTCGACTTGTCACAAAAAGGTTTTCGACAAGTTCAAGGTGTTGACTACAATCAGATTTTCTCAACTGTAGCGATGCTTAAGTCTGTCTGAATCATGTTAGCAATTGCCACATTTTATGAAATCTGGCAAATGGATGTCAAAACTGCATTCCTTAATGGATTTATTAAAGAAGAGTTGTATATGATGCAACCAGAAAGTTTTTGTCAATCCTAAAGATGCTAACAAAGTGTGCAAGCTCCAGCAATCCATCAATGGACTGGTGCAAGCATCTCGGAGTTGGAATATACGCTTTGATGAGTTGATCAAAGCATATGGTTTTATACAGACTTTTGGAAAGACCTGTATTTACAAGAAAGTGAGTGGGAGCACTACAGCATTTCTGATAAGTATATGTGAATGACATATTATTAATTGGAAATGATGTAGAATTTTGTGGAAAGCATAAAGGAGTGTTTGAAAAAAGTTTTTCAAAGAAAGACCTCGGTGAAGCTGCTTACACATTGAGCATCAAGATCTATATAGATAGATCAAGACGCTTGATAAGTTTTTCAATGAGTACATGCCTTGATAAATTTTTTGAAGTAGTTCAAAATGGAACAGTCAAAGAAAGAGTTCTTGCCTGTGTTGCAAGGTGTGAAGTTGAGTAAGACTCAAAACCCGACTATGGCAGAAAATAGAAAGAGAATGAAAAGGCATTCCCTATGCCTCAGTCATAGGTTCTATAAAGTAAGCTATGCTGTGAACCAGACCTATTGTATACCTTTCTCTGTGTTTGGCAAAGGAATACAATTTTGATCTAATAGTAGATCACTGGACAGCGGTCAAGAATATCCTTAGTGAGGACCAAGGAAATACTTCTCGATTATGGAGGTGATAAAAGAGCCCGTCGTAAAAAGTTCCATCGGTGCAGGCTTTTACACCGATCCAGATGACCCTAAGTCTCAATCTGGATACATATTGAAAGTGGGAGCAATTAGCTTGAGTAGCTCCATGCAGAGCATTGTAGACATAGAATATTTGCAAAATACATACGGCTCTGAATGTGATAGACCCGTAGACTAAACTTCTCTCACGAGCAAAACATGATCATACCTTAGTACTCTTTGGGTGTTAATCACATAGCGATGCGAACTAGATTATTGACTCTAGTAACCCCTTTGGGTGTTGATCACATGACGATGTGAACTATGGGTGTTAATCATATACAGATATGAATATTGGTGTTAAATCACATGATGATGTGAACTAGATTATTGACTCTAGTGCAAGTGGGAGACTGAAGGAAATATGCCCTAGAGGCAATAATAAAGTTATTATTTATTTCCTTATTTCATGATAAATGTTTATTATTCATGCTAAAATTGTATTAACCGGAAACATAATACATGTGTGAATACATAGACAAACATAGTGTCACTAGTATGCCTCTACTTGACTAGCTCATTAATCAAAGATGGTTAAGTTTCCTAACCATAGACATGAGTTGTCATTTGATTAATGGGATCACATCATTAGGAGAATGATGTGATTGACTTGACCCATTCTGTTAGCTTAGCACTTGATCGTTTAGTATGTTGCTATTGCTTTCTTCATGACTTATACATGTTCCTGTAACTATGAGATTATGAAACTCCCGTTTACCGGAGGAACACTTTGGGTGCTACCAAACGTCACAACGTAACTGGGTGATTATAAAGGAGTGCTACAGGTGTCTCCAAAGGTACATGTTGGGTTGGCGTATTTCGAGATTAGGTTTTGTCACTCCGATTGTCGGAGAGGTATCTCTGGGCCCTCTCGGTAATGCACATCACTATAAGCCTTGCAAGCAATGTAGCTAATGAGTTAGTTACGGAATGATGCATTACGTAACGAGTAAAGAGACTTGCCGGTAACGAGATTGAACTAGGTATTGGATACCGACGATCGAATCTCGGGCAAGTAACATACCGATGACAAAGGGAACAACGTATGTTGTTATGCGGTTTGACCGATAAAGATCTTCATAGAATATGTAGGAGCCAATATGAGCATCCAGGTTCCGCTATTGGTTATTGACCAAGAATAGTTCTAGGTCATGTCTACATAGTTCTCGAACCTGTAGGGTCCGCACGCTTAAGGTTTCGATGACAGTTATATTATGAGTTTATGAGTTTTGATGTACCGAAGGAGTTCGGAGTCCCGGATGAGATCGGGGACATGACGAGGAGTCTCGAAATGGTCGAGACATAAAGATCGATATATTGGACGACTATATTCGGAGTTCGGAAAAGGTTCCGAGTGATTTCGAGTATTTTTCGGAGTACCGGAGAGTTACGGGAATTCGTATTGGGCATTAATGGGCTAGACGGGAAAGGAGAGAAAGGGCCAAAAGGGTGGCCGCACCCCTCCCCTTGGACTAGTCCGAATTGGACTAGGGAGGGGGGGGCGCCCCCTTCCTCCCTTCTCCTTCTCTCTTCCCTTTCCTTCTCTCCTACTCCTACTACATGGAAGGGTTCCTAGTTCTACTAGGAAAGGGGGAATCCTACTCCCGGTGGGAGTAGGACTCCCCTAGGGCGCGCCATAGAGAGGGCCGGCCCTCCCCCTCCTCCACTCCTTTATATACGGGGGCAGTGGGGCACCCCATGACACACAAGTTGATCTACGGATCGTTCCTTAGCCGTGTGCGGTGCCCCCCTCCACCATATTCCACCTCAGTCATATCGTCGCGGAGTTTAGGCGAAGCCCTGCGCCGGTAGAACATCATCATCGTCACCACACCGTCGTGCTGACGGAACTCATCCCCGAAGCTTTGCTGGATCAGAGCCCGGGGATCGTCATCGAGCTGAACGTGTGCTGAACTCGGAGGTGCCGTACGTTCGGTGCTTGGATCGGTCGGATCGTGAAGACGTACGACTACATCAACCGCGTTGTGCTAATGCTTCCGCTTACGGTCTACGAGGGTACGTAGACAACACTCTCCCCTCTTGTTGCTATGCCATCACCATGATCTTGCGTGTGCGTAGGAATTTTTTTTGAAATTACTACGTTCCCCAACAAGTGGGCCCAGAGATACCTCTCCGTCATACGGAGTGACAAATCCCAGTCTCGATCTGTGTCAACCCAACAGACACTTCCGGAGATATTTGTAGTGCACCTTTATAGTCACCCAGTTACGTTGTGACGTTTGGTACACCCAAAGCACTCCTACGATATCCAGGAGTTACACGATCTCATGGTCTAAGGAAGAGATACTTGACATTGGAAAAGCTCTAGCAAAACGAACTACATGATCTTGTGCTATGCTTAGGATTGGGTCTTGTCCATCACATCATTCTCCTAATGATGTGATCCCGTTGTCAACGACATCTAATGTCCATAGTCAGGAAACCATGACTATCTGTTGACCAACGAGCTAGTCAACTAGAGGCTTACTAGGGACGTATTTGGTCTAAGTATTCACACGTGTATTACGATTTCCGTATAATACAATTATAGCATGAATAAAAGACAATTATCATGAACAAGGAAATATAATAATAATCCTTTTATTATTGCCTCTAGGGCATATTTCCAACAGTCTCCCACTTGCACTAGAGTCAATAATCTAGTTACATTGTGATGAATCGAATACCCATAGAGTTCTGGTGTTGATCATGTTTAGCTCGCGGAAGAGGTTTAGTCAACGGATCTGCGACATTCAGATCCGTATGTACTTTGCAAATATCTATGTCTCCATCTTGAATATTTTCACGGATGGAGTTGAAACGACGCTTGATGTGCCTGGTCTTCTTGTGAAACCTGGGCTCCTTGGCAAGGGCAATAGCTCCAGTGTTGTCACAGAAGAGTTTGATCGGCCCCGACGCATTGGGTATGACTCCTAGGTCGGTGATGAACTCCTTCACCCAAATCGCTTCATGCGCTGCCTCCGAGGCTGCCATGTACTCCGCTTCACATGTAGATCCCGCCACGACGCTCTGCTTGCAGTTGCACCAGCTTACTGCTCCACCATTCAACATATACACGTATCCGGTTTGTGACTTAGAGTCATCCAGATCTGTGTCTAAGCTAGCGTCGATGTAACCCTTTACGACGAGCTCTTCGTCACCTCCATAAAAGAGAAACATGTCCTTTGTCCTTTTCAGGTACTTCAGGATATTCTTGACCGCTGTCCAGTGTTCCTTGCCGGGATTACTTGGTACCTTCCTACCAAACTTACGACAAGGTTTACATCAGGTCTGGTACACAACATGGCATACATAATAGATCCTATGGCTGAGGCATAGGGGATGACACTCATCTCTTCTTTATCTTTTGCCGTGGTCGGGCATTGAGCCGAGCTCAATCTCACACCTTGCAATACAGGCAAGAACCCTTTCTTGGACTGATCCATTTTGAACTTCTTCAAAATCTTATCAAGGTATGTGCTTTGTGAAAGACCTATGAGGCGTCTCGATCTATCCCTATAGATCTTGATGCCTAATATGTAAGCAACTTCTCCAAGGTCCTTAATTGAAAAACACTTATTCAACTAGGCCTTAATGCTATCCAAGAATTCTATATCATTTCCCATCAAAAGTATGTCATCTACATATAATATGAGAAATGCTACAGAGCTCCCACTCACTTTCTTGTAAACGCAGGCTTCTCCATAAGTCTGCATAAACCCAAACGCTTTGATCATCTTATCAAAGCAAATGTTCCAACTCCGAGATGCTTGCACCAGCCCATAAATGGATCGCTGGAGCTTGCATACTTTGTTAGCATTCTTAGGATCGACAAAACCTTCCGGCTGCATCATATAGAACTCTTCCTTAAGATAACCGTTAAGGAATGCCGTTTTGACGTCCATCTGCCATATCTCATAATCATAGTATGCGGCAATTGCTAACATGATTTGGACAGACTTAAGCTTTGCTACGGGAGAGAAAGTCTCATCGTAGTCAATCCCTTGAACTTGCCGATAACCCTTAGCGACAAGTCGAGCTTTATAGATGGTGACATTACCATCCGCGTCCGTCTTCTTCTTAAAGATCCATTTGTTTTCTATCGCTCGCCGATCATCGGGCAAGTCAGTCAAAGTCCATACTTTGTTTTCATACATGGATTCTATCTCGGATTGCATGGCTTCAAGCCATTTGTTGGAATCTGGGCCCGCCATCGCTTCTTCATAGTTCGAAGGTTCACCGTTGTCTAACAACATGATTTCCAGGACAGGGTTGCCATACCACTCTGGTGTGGAACGTGTCCTCGTGGACCTACGAAGTTCAGTAGCAACTTGATCCGAAGTACCTTGATCATCATCATTAATTTCCTCTCCAGTCGGTGTAGGCACCACAGGAACATTTTCCTGAGCTGCACTACTTTCCGGTTCAAGAGGTAGTACTTCATCGAGTTCTACTTTCCTCCCACTTACTCCTTTCGAGAGAAACTCCTTTTCCAGAAAGGATCCGTTCTTGGCAACAAAGATCTTGTCTTCGGATCTAAGGTAGAAGGTATACCCAATGGTTTCCTTAGGGTATCCTATGAAGACGCATTTTTCCGACTTGGGTTCGAGCTTTTCAGGTTGAAGTTTCTTGACATAAGCATCGCATCCCTAAACTTTTAGAAATGACAGCTTAGGTTTCTTCCCAAACCATAATTCATACGGTGTCGTCTCAACGGATTTAGACAGTGCCCTATTTAAAGTGAATATATCTGTCTCTAGAGCGTATCCCCAAAATGATAGCGGTAAATCGGTAAGAGACATCATAGATCGCACCATATCCAATAGAGTGCGATTACGACGTCCGGACACACCGTTACGCTGAGGTGTTCCAGGCGGCGTGAGTTGTGAAACGATTCCACATTTTCTTAAGTGTGTACCAAATTTGTGACTTAAATATTCTCCTCCACGATCTGATCGTAGGAACTTTATCTTTCGGTCACGTTGATTCTCTACCTCATTCTGAAATTCCTTGAACTTTTCAAAGGTCTCAGACTTGTGTTTCATCAAATAGACATACCCATATCTACTCAAGTCATCAGTGAGAGTGAGAACATAACGATATCCTCCGCGAGCCTCAACGCTCATTGGACCGCACACATCGGTATGTATGATTTCCAATAAGTTGGTTGCTCGCTCCATTGTTCTGGAGAACGGAGTCTCGGTCATTTTACCCATGAGGCATGGTTCGCACGTGTCAAATGATTCATAATCGAGAGACTCTAAAAGTCCATCAGTATGGAGCTTCTTCATGCGCTTGACACCTATGTGACCAAGGCGGCAGTGCCACAAGTATGTGGGACTATCGTTATCAACTTTACATCTTTTGGTATTCACACTATGAATATGTGTAACATTACGTTCGAGATTCATTAAGAATAAACCATTGACCATCGGGGCATGACCATAAAACATATCTCTCATATAAATAGAACAACCATTATTCTCGGATTTAAATGAGTAGCCATCTGGCATCAAACGAGATCCAGATATAATTTTCATGCTCAAACTTGGCACTAAATAACAATTATTGAGGTTTAAAACTAATCCCGTAGGTAAATGTAGAGGTAGCGTGCCGACGGCGATCACATCGACCTTGGAACCATTCCCGATGCGCATCGTTACCTCGTCCTTCACCAGTCTCCGCTTATTCCGCAGCTCCTGCTGTGAGTTACAAATATGAGCAACGACACCGGTATCAAATACCCAGGAGTTACTACGGGTGCTGGTAAGGTACACATCAATTACATGTATATCAAATATACCTTTAGTGTTGCCGGCCTTCTTGTCCGCTAAGTATTTGGGGCAGTTCCGCTTCTAGTGACCCTTCCCTTTGCAATAAAAGCACTCAGTCTCAGGCTTGGGTCCATTCTTTGACTTCTTCCCGGCAACTGGCTTACCAGGCGTGGCAACATCTTGCCTTCCTTCTTGATGTTCTTCTTACCCTTGCCCTTCTTTAAATTAGTGGTCTTATTGACCATCAACACTTGATGTTCTTTCTTGATTTCAACCTCTGCTGACTTTAGCATTGAAAATACTTCAGGAATGGTCTTCACCATCCCCTGCATATTGTAGTTCAGCACAAAGCTCTTGTAGCTTGGTGGGAGCGACTGAAGGATTCTGTCAATGATCGTCTCGTCCGGGAGGTTGATCTCCAGCTGGGACAGGCGGTTGTGCAACCCAGACATTTTGAGTATGTGCTCACTGACAGAACTGTTTTCCTCCATCTTACAACTATAGAACTTGTCGGAGACTTCATATCTCTCGACCCGGGCATGAGCTTGAAAAACCATTTTCAGCTCCTCGAACATCTCATATGCTCCGTGTCGCTCAAAACGCTTTTGGAGCCCCGGTTCTAAGCTGTAAAGCATGCCGCACTGAACGAGGGAGTAATCATCAGCACGTGATTGCCAAGTGTTCGTAACGTCTTGGTTCTCTGGGATGGGTGCTTCACCTAGCGGTGCATCTAGGACATAATCTTTCTTGGCTGCTATGAGGATGATCCTCAGGTTCCGGACCCAATCTGAATAGTTGCTGCCATCATCTTTCAGCTTGGTTTTCTCTAGGAACGCGTTGAAGTTCATGTTGACATGAGCGTTGGCCATTTGATCTACAAGACATATTTTGCAAAGACTTTAGACTAAGTTCATGATAATTAAGATCATCTAATCAAATTATTTAATGAACTCTCACTCAGATTGACATCCCTCTAGTCATGTAAGTGTTACACGATCCGAGTCGACTAGGCCGTGTCCGATCATCACATGAGACGGACTAGTCATCATCGGTGAACATCTCCATGTTGATCGTATCTTCCATACGACTCATGTTCGACCTTTCGGTCTCTTGTGTTCCGAGGCCATGTCTGTACATGCTAGGCTCGTCAAGTTAACCCTAAGTGTTTCTGCATGTGTAAAACTGTCTTACACCCGTTGTATGTGAACGTAAGGATCTATCACACCCGATCATCACGTGGTGCTTCGAAACGACGAACTTTAGCAACGGCGCACAGTTAGGGGGAACACTTTCTTGAAATTATTATAAGGGATCATCGTATTTACTACCGGCGTTCTAAGTAAACAAGATGCATAAACATAATAAACATCACATGCAATTATATAAAGTAGTGACATGATATGGCCAATATCATATAGCTCCTTCGATCTCCATCTTCGGGGCTCCATGATCATCTTCGTCACCGGCATGACACCATGATCTCCATCATCATGATCTCCATCATCGTGTCTTCATGAAGTTGTCACGCCAACGACTACTTCTACTTCTATGGCTAACGCGTTTAGCAATAAAGTAAAGTAATTTACATGGCGTTCTTCAATGACACGCAGGTCATACAAAAAATAAAGACAACTCCTATGGCTCCTGCCGGTTGTCATACTCATCGACATGCAAGTCGTGATTCCTATTACAAGAACATGATCTCATACATCACAATATATCATTCATCATTCATCACAACTTCTGGCCATATCACATCACATGACAATTGCTGCAAAAACAAGTTAGACGTCCTCTAATTATTGTTGCATCTTTTACGTGGCTGCAATTGGGTTCTAGCAAGAACGTTTTCTTACCTACGAATAACCACAACGTGATTTTGTCAACTTCTATTTACCCTTCATAAGGACCCTTTTCATCTAATCCGCTCCAACTAAAGTAGGAGAGACAGACACCCGCTAGCCACCTTATGCAACTAGTGCATGTCAGTCGGTGGAACCTGTCTCACGTAAGCGTACGTGTAAGGCCGGTCCGGGCCGCTTCATCCCACAATACCGCTGAAGCAAGAAAAGACTAGTAGCGGCAAGCAAGTTGACAAGATCTACGCCCACAACAAATTTGTGGTCTACTCGTGCAATAGAGAACTACGCATAGACCTAGCTCATGATGCCACTGTTGGGGAACGTTGCAGAAAATTAAAAATTTTCCTACGGTTTCAACAAGATCCATCTAGGAGTTCATCTAAGCAACGAGTCATGGGAGAGAGATTGCATCTACATACCACTTTGTAGATCGCGTGCGGAAGCGTTCAAGGGAACGGGGATGATGGAGTCGTACTCGCCGTGATCCAAATCACCGATGACCAAGTGATGACCGGACAGCACCTCCGCGTTCAACACACGTACGGAGCGGACGACGTCTCCTCCTTCTTGATCCAGCAAGGGGGGAGGAGAGGTTGAGGAAGAAGGCTCCAGCAGCAGCACGACGGCGTGATGATGGTGGAGAGGCAGTACTCCGATAGGGCTTCGCCAAGCACTCAACAGAGGAGGAGAGGTGTTGGGGAGGGGAGGGGCTGCGACTTGGATCAGGTGTTCAGCCCTTCCCTCGCCCCTCTATTTATAGGGGAAGGGGGAAGGGGGCCGGCCCCCTCTAGATGAGATCTAGAGGGGGGGCGGCCAGGGAGGGGGGCTTGCCCCCCAAGCAAGGGGGGGGGGGGGCGCCCCCACTAGGGTTCCCCCCCAACCCTTGGTGCATGGGCCCAAGGGGGGGCGCCCAGGCCTCCAGGGGCTGGTTCCCTGCCCCTTGCGGCCCATGAGGCCCTCTGAGAGGGGTGGCCCCTCCCGGTGGACCCCCGGAACCCCTTCGGTGGCCCCGGTACAATACCGATATGCCCCCGAAACTTTCCGGTGTCCGTATGACAACTTCCCATATATAAATCTTCACCTCCGGACCATTCCGGAACTCCTCGTGATGTCCGGGATCTCATCCGGGACTCTGAACAACATTCGGTAGTCACATACAAGTCTTCCTAATAACCCTAGCGTCACCGAACCTTAAGTGTGTAGACCCTACGGGTTCGGGAGACATGCAGACATGACCGAGATGGCTCTCCGGTCAATAACCAACAGCGGGATCTGGATACCCATGTTGGCTCCCACATGCTCCTCGATGATCTCATCGGATGAATCACGATGTCGAGGATTCAATCAACCCCGTATACAATTCCCTTTGTCAATCGGTACGTTACATGCCCGAGACTCGATCATCGGTATCTCAATACCTCGCTCAGTATCGTTATCGGCAAGTCACTTTACTCGTACCGTAATGCATGATCCCGTGACCAAACACTTGGTCACTTCGATCTCATTATGATGATGCATTACCGAGTGGGCCCAGAGATACCTCTCCGTGATACGGAGTGACAAATCCCAGTCTCGATCCGTGTCAACCCAACAGACACTTTCGGAGATACCTGTAGTGCATCTTTATAGTCACCCAGTTACGTTGTGACGTTTGGTACACCCAAAGCACTCCTACGGTATCCGGGAGTTACACGATCTCATGGTCTAAGGAAGAGATACTTGACATTGGAAAAGCTCTAGCAAAACGAACTACACGATCTTGTGCTATGCTTAGGATTGGGTCTTGTCCATCACATCATTCTCCTAATGATGTGATCCCGTTGTCAACGACATCTAATGTCCATAGTCAGGAAACCATGACTATCTGTTGACCAACGAGCTAGTCAACTAGAGGCTTACTAGGGACGTATTTGGTCTAAGTATTCACACGTGTATTACGATTTCCGGATAATACAATTATAGCATGAATAAAAGACAATTATCATGAACAAGGAAATATAATAATAGCCCTTTTATTATTGCCTCTAGGGCATATTTCCAACAGACTTATCACTGACAATGTTCTTGTTGCCTATGAGTGTGTTCATGCCATTAGGACGAGGAAAAGGAAGAGACCTCTGTGTGCTGTTAAACTGGACATGATGAAGGCGTATGACAGGGTCGAATGGTGCTTCCTTAAACAAATGATGACACGGTTTGGTTTTGATGCTGCATGGATAGATATGATCATGAGATGCGTTTCCTCTGCTAACTTTGTGGTGAAGCTCAACGGAGGCTACTCTAGGAGCTTTTCCCCATCTCAAGTTTTGCGTCAAGGGGACCCCTTATCTCCTTACTTGTTCTTGTTTTGAGTTGAGGGTTTCTCGGCTCTGTTGAGACGAGCCCATGAGGAGAATAAGTTCAGGGGCGTTTCATTTGGGAGCACTGGCCCCCAAGTGACACATCTCTTGTTTGCGGATGACAGTATTGTCTTCCTCCAGGGCTCTACGGATAATCTTGAGAAGTTGAATGCAATCCTAGAGGTGTATGAGGAAGCGTCTGGGCAAAAAGTGAACATGGACAAATCGTCCATCTTCTTTGGAAAGGGATGCTCACAAAGTAAAAAGGAGGAGCTCAAGAATGCGATTGGGATTGTGTCGGAGGCTCTCAGTGAGCGATACTTGGGCCTACCTACAGTGGTGGGGCGAGCGAAAGATGGTGTGTTCAAATATGTCACGGAAAGTTCAAAGAAGAAAGTCACGGGTTGGAAGGGGCAGGGTCTATCAAAGAAGGCTCAAGAGGTTTTAGTGAAATCCGGGCTGCAGTCGATCCCCACGTTCACCATGAGTTGTTTCTACCTCACGAAGAAGATGTGCCGGAATTTGTCATCAATCTCCTCTAAATTCTGGTGGGGTGCAATCAATGGTGAGCGTAAGGTGCACTGGATAGCCTGGGATAAGATGTGCGCAGCAAAGCGAGCAGGTGGCATGGGGTTTAGAGATCCGGAGGCGTTCAACCAAGCTCTCTTGGCGAAACAAGCATGGCGGGTGCTTCAGGTACCCTCCTCTATTTGTGCAAGGGTGTTGAAGGCTCGTTACTTCAAGGATGGGGGCATTCTCAACGCTTCATGCCCGGCGAGTGGCTCGTACACGTTCAGGAGCATCCTCCATGGGCGTGAACTGCTGCCAGCGGGGCTGGTGTGGAGGATTGAGGATGACATGAGGGTTAACATCCACCATGATCAGTGGATACCGAGGAAGGGGAGCCTGGCGCCACTGGGTGTTGTGTTCGTCCCGGGCATGACCAAAGTTGGCCATCTCTTGGACCAGTCAGGCACTAAATGGGAGGAGCAGAAGGTTGATGCTATGTTCTCGAATGATGATGCTAGAGACATAAAGCAGATCCCT
>NC_041387.1:629108978-629116105 GCF_002162155.2 Triticum dicoccoides
TGGAACTACACGAAGACTGGGCAGTTTACTGTCCGATCGGCGTACCACTTGCGCATGGAGCTGAACAAGGCCAGAAGCAACCGAGCGGAATCATCATCTGCTAGCAATCACAAGAGCTGGTAAGCGTTGTGGGACACGGCCGCCCCGGGGAAAGCTAAGATTCATATGTGGCGCCTGATGAAGAACGGCCTTGCAGTTGGCCATGAGCTAAGAAGAAGAAGCATTAAGGCAGGAGTGTTTTGTGTCGCGTGCAGCCGGGACGAGACCGTCTATCACCGCTTTTGGGGTTGCCCGCACTCGGCCTTGTTCTGGAAGAAGTTGTGCTTGGAAACGGGAATGAAGGTGGCGATCCCACCTTGTCATATGGATTCCCAGAGTGCACTCTCACGATGGCTTCTGGACTGGTTTGTAACTGCCCAAGATGAAGAGCGTGCGTTGGTGATTCAGGTTGTGTATGCACTGTGGTTGGCGCGGAACAAAGCGAGAGACGGGAAGCGGATTGAGGAGCCGCTGGCGATCGTCAGACGGGTGGTGTCTCTTTCTGAGGAGTGGAAGCAAGTCCATCAGCGAACCTCTCCTCAGCCGAAGCAACGAATCAGAGCTAGATGGGAAGCACCGGAGGAAGGGTGGGTGAAGGCCAACGCTGATGGTGCTCTATTTGTCCACAGGGAGCAAGGAGGGGTTGGCGTCGTCCTCCGTGACCATCATGGTGGTTTCCTGGCTGCGGCATTCCACTCCTTTAACCATGTGGTTTGTCCCGAGGTTGCTGAAGCTCTTGCCTGCAAGCGGGCGATCCAAGTGGCCGCAGAGATCAATGTGGAACGACTACACCTGGAGCTGGACAATGCCGTTGTAGCTCAAGCCATCAAGGGAAACAAGGAAGGATCTCTCGTTGATCGGGCCGGCTGTCCAAGAAATCAAGAACCCGCTCCAGATGTTCAGTGTTGTGAAGGTGTCATGGAGGAGCCGTGATGCAAACCGTGTTGCCGACAAACTAGCTAAGGTAGGTTTAGGTGATGATTTGTGTAAGGTTTGGTTATCTGCACGCCAGAGCACATTCTGGAGATCTTGTCGGATGACATTCCGAGCTTCGTTTAATAGATGTCGGCGTTGATTCTCAAAAAAATACGTGGACTATTACATTTTTTTGTTAAAAAAATGGGTAAACAAAATCGGACCCGACGAGGCCTTGGGCAGAATTCGAGATTAGGGTGCCTGCAGAATCGAAGCAACTCATGAAAGCGGCCACCCGTTGCACTCTGGGGAACGACAAAGATGCTTTGTTTTGGGAGGATAGGTGGCTTCAGGGGCGCCAGGTGCAGGAAATCGCCCCACACCTTCATGCGCGGATTGTACAAGGGTACGCTCAAAATTATCAGTTTGCGAGGCCCTGGCGGATGGCAGATGGGCTGACAGCTTCGGGCCGGAAATGACTGCCGAAATGCTACCGGAATACCTATGCCTTTGGGCCGAAGCTGGCCAAACCACTCTAAACCCCAACACAAGTGATTCATTCTCGTGGTCATGGGAGAAAGATGGCTGCTTCTCGACGAGGTCTGCATATGCGGCAAAATTCTGGGGCAGAGAAGTGATCCCTACAGCAGACTTCACTTGGAGATCGAGGGCTCCGCTTCGCTTCGCTTCTTCGCGTGGCTGGCCCTCCAGAACAGGTGCTGGACGGCGGACCGGCTAGCCCGGCGTGGCCTGGATCATCCGGAGCGTTGCCCTTTTTGCGATCAGCATGAGGAAAGCATCAGCCATCTTTTGCTTGATTGTGTGTTTGCCTCTGAGGTCTGGGCCATCGTCTCGGCAGCCGCGAATAAACCAAATTGGGCGCCAACGGCAGGGGACAACATAAGCCAATGGTGTGCAAAGATAGGAGGATCAAGGAGGGAGTGCAAGGACACAAGAACTGCCTCGACGCTCGTACTATGGATGCGTTGGAAACATCGCAATGCCATTGTCTTTGATGGCGCTTCACCTTCCATACGCGCGGTGATTAACAACATACACTCAAAGGGCACGGCGTGGAGGAAGGCGGGTATGCTTCGGGGAGACGCTTGTACCTTCCTTGAGAAGCTTGCAGAGTGGGCGCGTAGATCAGAGTAATTGCAGTGGGAATGATCGTTGAGTGGAGTGAATTGAGAGGGAGCCTGGTGCTCAAACTGTAAACTGTAATTTGTAACATCACGGTGGAGGTGGAGGGGCTCTTCTACCCCATCTCCTTCTATAATATATAGTACGCACTCTTGTGCGTACTCGAGAAAAAAAAAACAGAGTTGCCCAAAACCGGCCACGATGCCATGACACTACACAAGATCGACCCCCTATCACCCGCAAAAAAAATTAAAAAAAATCGACCCCCTATCACATCATCGTCACACTGACACACATTTTCTATCGGGGGTCGGTTTTGCGTTGCGTGCCGTGTGGCCGGGTGAGACGCATGCCGTACTACCACCAGGCGATAAGCCCGACCGATCCGATCCAATCTTTCTCCGTCGCCTTCGCTTTGGCTTTGCTTTCTCTCCGCATCATGCAAAGGTGGCCACTTCCGTTTTGTTCATTCCTATCCTCCCCCACCCCCACTCACCCTCCTCTCTCTGTCTGTCCCATCCATCGCTGATGGCCTGATCCCTCCACAATTCCGTTCAACGCTAGGCCGCCGCGCTCTCCCTTTCTGTGCACGCTCCACAAATCAAATCCAACGTACTACTACTTCACCTTCGATTCTCATTCCCTCTATTTTTTATTTGTATCTTTGTCTTGCCTTTCTCCCTCCGGCCGTATACCTTTTTCCTCGATCTAAACAATGCAATACAAAAATCCTATCTTGAGCCAGGCATCACTACGTGCGTGCGTGTATGATTGGGGCGCCATAAGAAAACTATGTGTACCTGCAAAAGAAAAAAAAAACCATGTGTACTCAACTTCACTGTAGGGGCAAGGTGATGGCTAATTTCGCGTGTGGAATCAACGGATGATGTGTGCAACACACGGGCTAACAGCATGCATGGACTTGTCACGACAGGTGCTCGCTTTGCATACCAACCCTCCCCGGCGATCGTCGGTAAAAGCCGTGAATCTGTGTGAACGAAACCAACCAATGCACCGGAAAACTGTCAGGATCTTCGTCAAAATGATGATGCAGGGTGATGGTTACCCTGCTCAAAATCGTGAGCCTCAAGGGTCCTGCAAAACGGAGTGACCCGGACCGGCGGACGGGGACGGAGGAGAAAGCTAAAGTGACCGATCTTGGACAAAGTTAACCTCATTCCAAAGTTAATCAACCGATGACAGTCGTCCGTGTGGCCCAGTCACTGAATTCCGATCGACACACCTTGCACCACCAACTCCGACGCTGTGGACGAACCCAAACAGACTACGGCACGGCAGCATGCACCGTCTCTCAATAATCTAGCCTCATCCCTTCGACCCGTTGCGGTCGATGATGTACTGTATTCTATGAACAAATCGCATGATTAATCAAGGAGGAATCGATGCCGAATGACGACGGGAGGAGAGGACCAGAAACGGAATAAATCCAACGCTCTGCAACAAGGGAAGCTCACCCGCCATCCATCACGGCCTAAGGTCTAGGTGAGAGTGAGACCAACCCACTAGCAGCCCGTTGTTCAGTGTTAACCCCCAGCTCAGAGAGTACTACTACTAACTAGTTTTATGTATTTGATTCCTTTGGAATATCAGCACTAATTTATTTTGCTTGAATGGTTCAGACTATATTTTGTCCCACGCCATATATGGTGGATGAGCTGAAAAACGAAAGAAAGAATAGTGCGTGTGCACGCAGGCAGAAATGTTCGCGCATCCAGAAATCGGAACGGTCCCTTCATTTCAATAGATTATAATTGTACGCTACACAGTACACACATATATGAAAATAAACCAAAATATTCTGCAAGCATCTTTATTTTTAGATCATTGTATTAGGGGCCGTATTAAGGAGGGAGGGGCAACGGATTTGCAAGCATCTTTTTTCTGTAGGCCCATCGAAATCCAAGGGTCAGCATCAGAGTTTTTTTTAAGCCGGCAGCGATTCGATAACTCCACATCCCGTCGAGAAGCGTATGCATATTGATTGATTGCGGGACAAGAAGAGCATACCAAGGTACAGTACAAGACGTGCACAGAAGAAGAAAATGTGGTGCTCCTTCCACGCTAGTTGATCGTAGAGCTTTCGTTGCCTTCATTCCCCGAGCGGACAGTCGTGTCGCCTACACCGCACAATCGATCATAACTCCTCGACGACTACCACAGTTGCAACTGATTACACGGCTCACACGATCATGAGATATACACGGGGTGTACGTAGCAACACAGACGTTAAGACGTGCACGCACCATGTTTGTACACCACACATACACTCGGGCGTCCTGGTTCGACGCCACGTACGGCGTGGAAGCAGGCCATCTTGCTCGCGAAATCTAGCTTCCGTCGTCCATCGTAAGTGCAGGTTCGCCACATACGCGCACACAAAGGAGAGGAGGAGAGAGGAGCACGCGCGCATGCAATGCATGTACGTAAACGTCAACAGCGGCCGCATGCAGCCGATTTTTTTACCCCCAAGTCCCGAGAAGAGCGCGACGGCCACTAACCTTTCGGAGCGGCTGCCCATGCCCGCACATGCACTGATGCACGACACGACGAGAGGAAAGACACGGCCGGCCAGGCAGGCAGACATGCATGGTTCGATGCTCCGTGGCAAGAGGCAAGAGGGCAAACTTTTTTCTTCAAACTTCACTGGCGAGTTCCGTGGATTCGCCTTCCTCTGCATGCCGTTTCGACGGTCCGTGACGGTAAGAAGAATCCCAGTGTCTCCGCTCCGGTTAATAGGTTAGGTTAAGCTTTTTTTTATCCTCATGGGTGCGATGGTCGGGTGGATGTTGACGCTTCTTCTTCGAGTTTGTATTTCGAGCTTCGATCATCCTTGGATTCATCCGTTTGAACATAGTCGATGGAACTCCGACGTAGATTTTTATCGTCTCCTTGGAGCGTTGAGTTTAGGCTTTTCTCGTCACGTGACAAGATTTGGTGCCATGTGTTTCAAATCTATAAAGGGTTCAACAACGGCGACTGCGCTCCAGGGTGTTGGTTCTTACGGGCACGCACCCGAAGACTTTCTGGCTGTCATCGACAAGGACAAGCCGGCTCCAGTGTCATAGTTGTTTTTTTTTTGCGAGAAAATTTCCGATCTATTCATCTTCAATCATGGCAGTACAACGAATACCAGAAATAATAGAAATTACATCCAGATCCGTAGACCACCTAGCGACAACTACCAGCACTGAAGCGAGCCGAAGGCGCGCCGCCGTCATCGCCCCTCCATCGCCTGAGTCGGGCACAACTTGTTGTAGTAGACAGTCGGGAAGTCGTCGTGCTAAGGCCCCGTAGGACCAGCGCACCAGAACAGCAACCGCCGCAGATGAAGAATAACGTAGATCAGAAAAATCCAATCCGAAGACACATGAACGTAGACGAACAACGACGAGATCCGAGCAAATCCACCAAAGATAGATCCATTGGAGACACACCTCCACACGCCCATCAACGATGCTAACCGCATCGCCGGAACGGGGGCTAGACGGGGAGACCTTTATTCCATCTTCAGGGAGCCGCCGCCGTCTCGTCTTCCTGAGCAGGACACAAACCCTAGCAAAACTGAAAAAAAAACGATTAAAAACGGAGCCCCCCGCCGACCCTTGCCGAGATCCACTGCGGCCCCATGGCCCTAAGGCCATCAGAGAGGAGGCGGACCTGCGGCGGCGGCGGCAGGAGGCAAAAACCCTAGCTTTTTCTGGAGGAGAAGGAGGAGGTGGCGGCTACGATACGCCTCCAGCGTCATAGTTGTTGCGCGTCGGTAGCTCATTCTAACGGCAGTAGTGGTCGTTCGGTTGAGTATGACGTTGCAAAGGCCAAGCTCCATGGAACTCATTTTGCAAAAAAATAATCAAAGTATATTTAAAAGTTTCAAAAATGTCAATTTTTTTCTATGAATACATATGAATATTCTTCAAGTAAGTTAAATTTGGATTATTTTGCATCACAAAAAAGACAAATATCAGGTCCAAATACAACATAGAAAAAGCCTGTTCTAATCTGTGTATTTGCCTTTTTTTATGTGTGTCACATATGAATATATATGTTCATGAATTTTATGCATGTATAGTACAAATATGTGTACATGAAAACTTTTTTTCAGAATGTACGAGTTGTGGAAATAGTATTTACACTGGAAAAAAAGAGCTCAATTGAGCTCGGCCTCTACATGCACTTTTTGTCGGGTCGTTTGTCTTGAAATCTCGATATAATTTTTTATTATATTTAGGATGCTTTGTATTTCTGATTAACTTTTATAATAAATCTTATCCTTTCTGAAAAAATAAACGATATTATTCCCACGGGAATGAAACGCAAAGCATCTTTCGGCGGCCCTATCCAAATCCGAGGGTCAGTGTCACGGTTTTTGTTTTAAAGCCCGTAGCCATGGACACGATAACTCAGCATTCCCGTCAAGCGTATCATACATGTCGTATCATACACGGAGATAATCGGCAAGGAAATTCCTTGCTAGCATATAATCGTAGAGCTTTCGTTGCCTTTACTCCTCGAGCAGACAGTCGTGTCACGCTACACTGCACATCGATCATAACTCCTCTGCTACAACCACTGTTTGCAACTGATTACGCAGTTCACACGGGGCGTTGTACGTAACAACACAGACGGTCAGACGTGCCACGTCTATAGACCACACGCTCCGTTCCGTCGTAAGTTAAGATTCCTCGAACCGTAACCACACACGCACGCCCACAAGAGCGCATGCAGTGCATGTAAGCGTCAACAGCGGCCGCATGCAGCCGATTTTTTACCTCCGAGTCCCGAGAGAAGAGCGCGACGCCTACTACCTTTCGGAATTCGGAGCGGCCGCCCATACCACACATGCACGACACGACGAGAGGAGAGGCACGGCCGGCCAGGCATGCACATGCAGGACCAGGGACAGGGAGGCCGGACCAAGATGGATCATTCACGTTGGTTCGATGCTCCGTGGCAAGCGGCCAACAGGTCCGCTCCGGGGCAGTGGTCTGAAACCCGGGCGGCGGATCCTT
>NC_041387.1:629116809-629122425 GCF_002162155.2 Triticum dicoccoides
ACGGGTGGCATCGTCCCCGACCCCCACCGTATCACGCGATCCCTCCCTTTTCCCTTCCGTTTCTTGTCTGCTTCCCGTGCGCCGTTTCCCCGCACGGCCGCCCACCCTCGTGGCATCGGCATCGGCCATGTTGCCGCGCGCATGTACACCTCCTGCTCTGCTCTGCTCGCCCCTGTCGCCGGCCCGGCCGGGGCGCTGTCCATCGTCGCGTCGACATATACGGCCGGCCCGCGCGTACCCTCCCGTCGCCGTCGCGCCGTCCGTATCGGCACGTGCCCTGTCCTCACCTCCATGTACCGTACCTACACACAATTATACCTGCCTGAGTGCTCACTACTACACTACTTACTCCAGGTAAGATACCACTACTGATACTACTACTGTGAAAGGCGTGCGTGCGAGAGAAGTGGAGGAAAACGTGCAGTGCGGGCGTGTGTGAACCCGCTCCTCTGTTTTTGCGTGAGCTGCAGCGCAGGGCATATGGGTCGGGACTGACTCGGGGCGGTGGTGGTGGTGGTGTATATAACCAGTCGTCACGAACAAGAATCATCCTAGCTCCCATCTCTCTCTCTCTCTCTCTCTCTCTGAGCTTCTCTCTGCTCTGCTTCATCAAGGAAAGGAAAGGAAAGGAAAGGAAAAGATGGCCGTCTCTGTCTGCCTCAGCGCCTCCCCAACCATTCTTCTGCTCCCGCTCCTCTTCCTCCTCACCATCCCGTCGCTCGCCTCCGCCTGCGACCGCTGCGCGCGCCACTCCAAGGCCGCCTACTACACCTCCTCGCTCACCCTCGCCGGTACGTGCCCCCACCCATGGATGATGGATCATGTATGGATCCCTCCACTTGCTCTGTTTCTGGTTTCTGCCCGTGTGTTGTGTGGGTTCCGAGTTCTGATTGGGTTTGCCTTTGTTGCGTGCAGCCGGCTCTTGCGGGTACGGCACGGCGGCCGCCTCCTTCAACGGAGGCCTGCTCGCCGCCGCCGGCCCGGCCCTGTACCGCGGCGGCGTCGGCTGCGGCGCGTGCTTCCAGGTACCAACAAATCTTGTGCCCAACGGCTTTGGCTTGTCTACTGGATTCACTTGCTTCTTGATCGTCGGCTTGCCCAAGAACTGGGCTATCTCGATTCCTTGACTAATCGGATTGGTTTCGGTGTGCCGTTCTCAGGTGAGGTGCAAGGACAAGAAGCTCTGCAGCGGGGCCGGCGCCAGGGTGGTCGTGACGGACCGCGCCAGGATGAAGACGAACCGCACGGACCTGGTGCTGAGCAGCCCGGCGTTCGCCGCCATGGCCCGCCCCGGCATGGCCGCGCGCCTCACCAAGCTCCGCGCCGTCGACGTCGAGTACAAGAGGTAAAAGTGAAAGTGAAACCACCTCTAGCTCTCCTTTTTCACCAACCGCGCGCCATGTGCTAGTAGTACTGTCTTTTTACCACCTTTCAACGCTGTAATAAGTAAAGAGAAACGAGGCAAATAGTCTCCACCGAACGTGCCACCATAAATAAGCACAGGACACGATTTGTCTTTACAGTAGTTACTAGGACGACCTAGACTTGGAATGCTAAAATTTGCCGGTGTTGATGCGCGTGTGCAGGGTACCGTGCGAGTACAAGGGCAAGAACCTCTCGGTGCGGGTGGAGGAGCGGAGCCGCGCGCCCAGCGAGCTCGCCGTCCGGTTCCTCTACCAGGGCGGCCAGACCGACATCGTCGCCGTCGACGTCGCCAAGGTAAGCAACAATCAACGGCAATCCTCCCCCATCCTCCCCAAGAAGGCAAGAACCACTGCCGTGTTTGTTTCTGACTGAATTTCATTGGTGGTGATGGATGCAGGTCGGGTCGTCGAGCTGGAAGTTCATGACGCGGGAGCACGGGCCGGCGTGGAGCACGAGGCAGGCGCCGGCGGGGCCGCTGCAGTTCAGGGTGGTGGTGACCGGCGGGTACGACGGGAAGTGGGTGTGGGCGGACCGGGAGGTGCTGCCGAGCCGGTGGCGCGCCGGCGAGGTCTACGACACGGGGGTCCAGATCACCGACGTCGCGCAGGAGGGCTGCTTTCCGTGCGACACGCAGGAGTGGAGGTGAAAGCGAAGGAGACAAAGAGCCAAAGAAGAAGAAGCTGCTGGCTCCTCGTTTTGGCCGGGCTATGAACGCACGAAGGATCACAGCACAACACCACACCAGAGATTAGTTTAGTTTAACACTTAACACCAGATGATGACTCATAGGATCCTCCTGATGATCCATCGGCCACTTTTGCTGCCGCCGCTCTTTTCTTTTTCTCTTTGTTTTGTGAGCCTTCTGTATGTACATGAGCTGCTGACGTGAAGATAAGCAAATTAAGTAGAGCATCCGATCCCGGGGAGTGGTAATATATAGAGGACGGCGAGGCTATGTGTGTTGTAGCTTTGCTGCTTGAACAACTTGTCCCGATGGGTGACTATTGACTAGCGTTGCGTTGCAAGTCGCCGCGACGCTCGTTTCAAACGGCTCACATGCTGCGGCCATGATGAAACTAGTAGTCGTTAATCTTTGCAGCTTCCGCTGACTTAGCAGCCCAATCTTCATCAATGGCTCTGAGCTGTATAGCACGCGTCGGCCATTGTTACTATTATGGAGTTGCTTTAGATGCTTGTGTACAACCTCGTAATGTAGGCCGCAATCTTGCTAGAGAAGTTGATGGAAGTATCTAAGCTGCTTGCAAATTGAGTTATCGTGATCTTGCTAGCCAAGGTAATGAAAGTATCCGAACAGCTTGTGGATGGAGTTCTAAACTTGCCTCAAATTCGAGTTCAAACCAGTAGATCCTACCGATTAATTGTTGCAACCCGGTTGTCAAACGCTCAGACCAAGCGCGTCCGGGCACTGACCGGTCACGCCTCAAATTTCCTCTCCACATCCGCGCATCTCAAATCTGGAACCATATATCCATACTATCCGGAACCATATATCCATACTAAGCATGCACCACAAGAAATCTATGTGATCAAACAACGCACAACGAAACCGGCATCAAACGAACAAGCAAACACACATAAACGAACTATACATCATCCAATAGACCATCAGAGTTCATCGCCGGACAGGTTCTTAACTCCAACAACTAAAAAATATATAAAAACTTAGGAGGAGGAGCGTCTTCACCACTTCCTTCTCGGGCCTTTCCCTTTCCGGTCGCCGAGGTAGTTGTACGTGTCCACCGCTGGTGAAGGATCTTAGTCGTCGGACGAGGAGGTGGAGTTGTGGTGGTGGTCGTCGACTTCGGAGTCGGAGAGGACGATCAACCCATTCATCTGGCGGGCGGCCCTGTCTTGCCGCCGCTTCAACTTCACGAGCCGAGCCGCTTTCGCCGCTGCCTACTTCGCACTTCGACTACTCTATGGCAAGCCGGAGCGTCTCCTCGTTCTTCGCCGTAGGTGGCGAGCATCCGTCTCCGCCATCGTGAGCGACCAATGGTAGACCCATGCGAGGAGCCACTCGTTCTCATTCAGCTTCGACGACGTCCCGCGGCGACTGCTCCGCCGCGCCCCTCTTCCTTGCCCTTTGCCTCGGCGGCTGGCGGTGTGCGTCTTCGATTCCGGAGTGCGCGTGTGGGCTGACAACGCCGGCACTAGCACCCACAACTGTCTGCGCAGAGCAACGGAAGGCGGGGGAATGGGACGGCGCGGGAGCGAAGCAGACTGCACCGCCCCGGCGGAGCTATGCACGGGCCGTGAGGGGCCAGCTCCAGCCATGTCCGCGCCGCGCCAGCGTGGGAGCTGCGGTGACGCTGCAGATCCGAAGCCGCCCCGGTGTCCACCTTGGACCGCTCCAAGGCAAGGCAGAGGGCCAGATCCTCGTTGACGTCGAGGTCGGAGCCGGAGTGTCTGCCAGAGCTCAACATTGCACCGGATTGGGTTGGAATTGGTGCGGGGAGAGGAGAGGATGAAGCGAGAGAGGGGAGTGAGTGAGGTAGGGTTCCGAGCGAGTAACCAAATGTTTTTTGTGGGATAGCCGTGGGGTCGATGGTGGGTCGGGCTTATCAGGCGGATGCGCCCGGGCCGCCCCATATTCGCCCTACATTTGGGCTGGATATGAGGGTTGCGGACAACCCGAACGTTTGAGGCAGGTTTGAGGCGCCCGCACTACAAGAAATATGTTATCTTGTGACCCTCAATATTGGTCCCTGAATGGTCATTATTTTCCATTTGTGACCTTTCTGTGACTAAAGTTGTTGATCAAAAGCCGAGTGTCATTTTTTAGCATAATATACTTTATTCATCAAATGATAGCCATATTGTTTACATAATAGTGAAGATTAGAGTTAGGGATGACAATTTCCCATGCTTTAGAATTGCCAAAACTAATAGAATGTTTTGCTAATGCATCCGCGAACGAATTGGCATCTCTACTACAATGATCAAAAGTGATACTAGCAAACTCCAGTGCCAGAAGGGAACACTCGGCTATGATTGGCACGGTTGTTCCCATATGTGCATTTGAGTCAGAGATGGCCTCAAGTGCATTGAGACAGTCAGACTCGACTGCCAGATTCGTGCACCCCAAATTTGCTCCAAGATTTAAACCACATCGAATAGCGATTAGTTCTGCTTCTTCTATGCTGACCACATGCAGTAATAGATGAGTCGCTGCACCTAGGAACTTACCGTGGCCGTCGCAAGCAATGACACCACAAGATCCCATGAAGTTATCCGCATGAAAGGAAGCATCAACATTTATTTTAAAAACTCTCACTACAGATTTCTTCCATATATGATCCCTCTTACGAATAGGATGATTTGGAGTGTTTGCTCGTAAATTTTTGTTGCTAGCACCCGAATCGTCATTGCTGCTTGTTGAGACATCTGAACTATCTCACCTTTTGTATGGATTCTCCATTGGCACCAAATGACCACATTGCTACCATGGCAAGCTCAACTATAGGAATGTTATGTACTGCCGACAACATCTGGATCAAGTTGTCTAGGTTAATAGATCCTGATCAGCCCTGACAAACCACCTGTTCAATCTTGTGCGAAAGACCAAGCTTTGTCCAAATTGCGTGCGCCCGGGTAGAAGTGAACAAACAATGTTGTATATCTTCTAATCCAATGGAATAGATCGGACATTGCGGGATCAAAGGAATATACTCCCTCCGTTCCTAAATATAAGGTGTATTAGTTTTTCAAAAAGTCAACTGTTGTCTATGTTTGACCAACTTTACAGCAAAATATACAAATATTTATAATACTAAATATATAAGTGTAAAAATATAGTTCATGATGAATCTACTGATAATGATTTGGTATTCTAGATATTGATATTTTTGTCTATAAACTTGGTCAAACTTAGAGAAGTTTGACTTTTTGAAAAAAATAATACACCTTATATTGAGGAACGGAGGGAGTATCTATTAGCAAGAACACCATAGCATGGTAGAACCCCCTTCAACACTTTCCAGCCAAAGTGTTTGATCTTCCCCGATAGTCGAAGTTTCCAAAGATCTTTCGAAATCCCATTTAATGGGGCACTACTTGGGCTAGTTCGATTCATGTGCCATCCGAACTGATGCTCGAATTCAACATGGCATGCCGAACGCACGGAAAAGGTCCTAGACCTTGTATGCTGCCAAGCTACAAAATCTTCAACAA
>NC_041387.1:629122617-629126466 GCF_002162155.2 Triticum dicoccoides
TTCCACTTTTGTTAGCATAATACTCCCTCTAGGGGTAATAGGCTTCCTGTTCATACTAGTGGGTATCCATGGGTCATCCCAAATGTTGATGTGTGAGCCAGAACCCACATACCCATAAAAAGCCGAGCGTCGTTAACAAAACTTAACGACCTTTTCACTAAGATGGCCGTAGACAGTTATGACCAAAATAAAAGATCGTAGATTTTATGAGTAATCGTTTTGGTCAATGGCAATCTGCCCAGACCATGTCTGATCCAACATGGCAAAATTGCGACCATATGAAATGGTCATAGATTAGAATCTACCCGGTCCAGTTCACCCGCCTATATGGGCCCAACCCAATATTGCATCCCATTTAATATACTTTTTCCTGTTAATTTTTTTCAACTACATGGGCATAGGGCAAACACTATTTGGCGCTGCAGGCGCCCGTTATAGGGCAGTTTGCTAACGGGCGCCTGCAACGCACATTCCCTGCCGCGTTTTGGGTCGGCTCAGTTTCTTTCCTTCTCTTTTTCCATACAAACTGGTAAAAAGGTGGGCAACAAAGGATTCAAACCTGGGACCTAGACTATAAGGTAGCGTCGCATCAACCACTTGGGACAACCCACCACACGTGACAAGTTACTCATGTTGCTCTTTCTATTCTTTCTCCAGATCGTTGTTTTCTTGCTTTTATATTTTCTTTTTCTTATCTTTTTCTCTGTTTCTTTTTTCTTTTCTTTTTTACAAATCCGTGAACTTCCCTCAATTTTTGCAATTTTGGTTTAAAACTCGATGACCTCTTTTTTAAATTTGTGAACTTTTTTCAGAATCGCTGAACTTTCAAATTTGATGTTTTTTTTCAAAATTGATGATTTTTTTGAATTTGAAGACCTTTTTCCATAGCCGATGAACTTTTATTGAATTTGATGATTTTTTTTGAAAATTTAATGATTTTCCTATGATGAACTTTCTTCATTTTTGATGAACCTTTTTCAAATTTGATGAACTTTTTGTCAAATTTGATTAAGATTTTTTTGAAATCGGTCAACTTTTTTTCAAAATCGATGAAGTCTTTTCCAAATTCGATGAACTTTTTTTGAAAATTGATGAACTGTTTTTCAAATTCAATGAATGTTTTTTGAAATCAATGAACTGTTTTCAAGTTTGATGAACTTTTTTTCTAATCGGTGAACTTTTGTTTCCATTTTTTCAGAATTGATGAACCCTTTTCAAAAGTTTACAAACTTTTTTCATTAAAAACCGACTTTCCAAAAAAAATGAATAGTTCAAAAATCAAGTGGTACTACCTCCGTCCGGGTTTAAATGGCCGAAGGGCCACGACGCATCATCCGTATTGTTTAGGCCGGGTAGTTATGGCGCTGTGCTAATTCGGGTGGGTCAATAAGCATTAATTCTTGGATACGTGGGGACAGATGAAAGAGCATGCATGCGAGCGCGCTGGTTGGCTGCCCGCGCGGCTGCCCGTGAGATTTGTGGCGTGTAGGCTTGCTGATTGGCGAAGTTGGCGGAAGGTTAATTGTTAACGCATTAATCGGAGCAAATTAAGACGCGTTGCTTCGTGTACCGCTGCGCTACCTTGGTCCTGGAGAATCGGTCGGCATGCCTTTTAAGGGGGTGTTTGGTTCAGAAGTGCTAGGACTTTTTCTAGGGACTTTTTAGGTACATTTTTTAGTCTCTGGGACTAAAAAGTCTCTGAACCAAACACCCCCTAAACCTGGACGGAGGTAGTAATGTCTAAAAATAGCACGACTCTTATGGTTCTTAAAGAGTTGGCGTTCGCAATGAATCAGTAGTCTTCCGATGGTGTAGTGGTTAGCCGAACAAAACTGCAACGTAGTGGCGCGAGTTCGAGTCGTTGTTCTGCCATGTTTTTGTGTTCTTTTTTCGCTAGACAGTTTACTGCTCTCTTCGTCCATGGGCCGGCCCACTAGGCATTGCCTGTAGGCGCCGATTCACTTCCGCGGTGCCGAACGCACCGAATAGGAGGCCCCGAGCATAGCCCAACAATTCGACCTTTTATTTTTCTAGGTTACACCCTTTTGCAATCAACTTTTTTTTATAGATCACTTTTTGTAGCCTCGACCTTTTACAGTTAGATTCTTGTTCGTTCCTCGGCCGTTTTTTGGTCCTTTTAAATCTTGGAACTTGACCTTCTCACATTCCATTTTTTATTTTCGAAAATTAGTATACCGGTGTTTGCTGAAACTGAGTCCAACTATGTTTGGGTTGTGGCCTTTTTAAGGTCCAGTAGTGTTTGGGCCAAGGCTCTTTAAATATTATGTTTACATTCAACTAAATACATTTAGCACAAATTTCAAATTCCCAACATCTGAATAACAAGTACAACAAGTAGACACAACATCCGAATAACAAGTACAAATATACAACCACTTCCCAGCTAGATCAACATTACATCAAAATTCCAAGCAAATTCTGCTACAACAAGTTCAATAACATATAAAGCGAGTCGCCGACTGGGGCCTCGAGCTTCTTCGAATTTCTTTGGCCTAGGAACTCCTATAAATGAGAAGGAAAACAAATTTGTCATAAGCACACAAGCAATGTTTGCATCAGTACATCGACACTTGCAGCTAATACATCATTCACTTAAAACATCTAAAGTGATAGTAGATACATGACATGACACACGAGACATATGTTGCCAGACAGAGATGTCACTTGTATAGACCTTGAAAAAACCCATACAAGTCAGTGATGCTCCGGCAGAACACTCATGGACTAAAATAACAAGATAAAGCATCACTACGGATCCATACTAATTTTACTAACATGTTTTAATTGTCTACTTTGAAGTTCAATATCTCTTTACAGCATGCTACACTCTTAGGTATGGTAAGCAACATCTTTATCTGAACTTAGTGTTGATAAGAAGTGTCTGGTGAATTTCGTAGGGTAACATATGAAATCAGGAGGTTTATTCCTCATGACACTTCAAGTAGATATCAAGAACACAAAACTAATGGGTATATATACATGATTAGGATGGAGCATACGAAACAAGCAGGATTTTGTTCCGCCTAAAGTATGGAGTAGGTAAAAGGAGAGCTCATGCATACCTGACTTCAAGCCGATGTAGTGGATGGGTTAGTACTTGAACAAGATTTGGTCTGCATCGTCATCTCAGGTATGTAGAGTGTTCCTACGCTCAACCAGCAAGAACCCTGTCCATGTGTAACATCCCAATTTTCAATTTGGAATATTATACATTAGATTATCATTGCATATCATATTTTATTTCATTTTAGCTTGATCCTAGAAATTATACGCAACTCAAGGACCCACAGAGAGAGTTGGGGATTTCGTTATTTTCATATTTGAGTTTCTCAAATTTTGAAAATAGGATCATTTGATTTTAATTATTTTATCTTCAAATATTTCAATTAAAAATAATAGAGTGGGAATAAAATGGATTTTCCAAAATAAAGAAAAATTGGAGATTTAATGATAAAATCAAATAAGATTTCATTTTGGAGTTTTATCACAATTTTATTTGAATTAGGAAAAATGTGCGTTTTTCAAAATTGCATCTTAGGCCCAAATAAATGTTCATCTTGTCCGGCTTATTTTTAGAGGACGGGGAAAATTTATCTCGGGATGTTTGGAGTCCGTTTAGTATTTCTTTTTCTGCACGTCCGTATATTTAAAAAAAACAGACAACGAACCGACTCGGGCCGCCGTGGGTGACCCGGGCTCGTCCGCCGCCCAGGCTTTATAAGCCGCCCACCCCGCCGGCCCACCCCAGCCCGCGCCCCGCCAAACCCTAACCCTATCCCCCCGCCACCGCCACCGCTGCCGCCGCCGCCGCCGTTGCCCGCGCCGCCA
>NC_041387.1:629126774-629178525 GCF_002162155.2 Triticum dicoccoides
GACCCCGCCGCCGTCCGCCTCGCCGCCGACCGTCGGCTACCCCGCCGGAGCCCCCCGCCCTCGCCGGAGCCCGCTGCCGCCGGAGGTAGCCGCCGCTGCCTCAGTTTTCGTGAGAAAACCGATCGTTTTTTTCGAAATCGTAGATTCATTTTTTAGATCCGGTTCGGTTTATTTTTTCAGTTTAGTTTATTTAGCAAACGCCAGTTTGTTCGTTCGTTTTAACGTTCGTTCATGAGCCTGTTCGTCCATTTTTCTTTTTCTCGGATTTTCCGCGATTATTTCCAATCGTGATTTCTGATCCGATTTTCGTTCAAGTACAACTTTTCACTCGTTTATCGGAATCAGGCGATTCAAGCGCCTAGAGTTTCGTCTCGAAACCCTCTTTCCATTTAATCAACTCAAACAAGTTTTTGCTACTGTAAAATTTGACTTAGGTCCAGATTAGTAAAGGAAGCTTGTTTCTTTCGCCGTTTGAGTTTCATTACCTCGTTTGATTTGATTCTTTTTGCAAACCGTAGTTCTTAAGTTGAACTTTTTGGTTAGATTTCTTATTTGAGTTTTTATCTTTGCATTAGATGAGTGCTTATTGTATGCTTGTTTGTTTGCGATAGAGTACCCGGAGTGCGCCGCTTGCTACTACGAGTCTCTAGGTTTCGCGGATCATCAGCAAGGCAAGTAACACTTTGATCATACCTCTTTACTACCCAGTTTTATTGCAGTAGATCAATCCTCAAACAATTGCATTAGTAGGATCTGATTAATATGTGGGTTTTGGGAAGTAGATGATGTAGAACCTATTACCTGTTTTATTATCAACCTTTGGTAGTTACTCTACGTTTGCTTATATTGCTATGCTATGCTAGTAGACGTGGATTGGGTGAGTGTATCCATGACAGATGTGAGTATTATTAAATTAATGGTTTACTTAAGGTGGCAACTTAAATTCACATCTGAGTGGATTGAGGCACCTGGGGAACCAAGTATTGCGTGTGTTTTTGGAAATCCTGGGGTACCGTGTGATTCTCCTATGGACTGCCACCCAGGCTCAAAGGGATCATGAGATTATTCATGCTAGAAACTTTCGTGTGCAGCCGCAAGCTACTATGGGCTCTAGCATAGTTGAGTATGTTGTGTGACCTCTTTCAGTGATAGACTAGCAGATGTAGGGGATGTAGGTTGGTACTGTCTACCCAGAGTAAAGAGTTAATGCTTCTGAAAGACTGTGTCTCGGTCATTCGTTTCTCAAACATCATGTAGTGCAAGAAATCAAGCGAAGAAGATTGAGTCTTGTGGGGAAAAGTGCGCAAACCTCTGCAGAGTGTATAAACTAATCATGGTTAGCCGTGTCCCCGGTTATGGACGTCTTGAGTATCTAGTACCTGGATTATAATGTGAATCTCATTATGCTACTTAATTTAATTTTGTTGTGTTAATGATGATGCTTAATTGGGATTCAGTTGTAGGAACCTTCTCAATGTTTAACAACCACCATGTTAGTTAAATAAAATTTATTCCTTTGTTGTAGGAAAAAATTGGCTTTATGCAAAACTGTAACCATAGAGCTTTCCACCAGCCATATATGCATGCAGTGATAGCATTATTCTGTCCATTACTCTCTATGTGTTACATTGCCAGCATATTCCATGTGCTGACCTGTTTTCGGGCTGCAACGTTTCATGCTGTAGACTTTTCAAACGACGAGTAAGGTGCCTTAGGTCGTGATCTTATACTCAGTGATGCCGTTGGAGTTGATGGACTCGCTTATCTTCCAAGCCTTCCGCTGTTATTGTTATTAGATGGCCTTAAGCCATATTTATTGTAATAAATTCTCTTTTGAGACATTCGATGTAATAGTGTGTGATTGCTACTCTGTTATAAATCCTTCGAGTACTGTGCGTGTCAGCATTACCGATACAGGGATGACACTGATGCACAGAGATCAGACTGTTTGAGGTCTGGTCAGTACAAGATGGTATCAGAGCACACACTTACTGTAGGGCATGACCACTAAGTTAAAGCCCTAGATCATTACTCTCTTCTCATTTCTGACTCCTCATCTTTTCTACTCTTTTAGGATGGCGGATGCAAGGAACAAGTTCACGCAACCAGATGAAGATACACCTTTTGGACGCCACTTGAAGGAAGTCACTAGATACCTGAACATCGGAGTACCAAGCTTCACCGGGACCTACATCGCCACTTTACCCAAAGAGGAGCGTTGGATGATTCAAGTTCAAGTTCCAGGAAGGACGTTCATGCCCGTCATTGAGCCCATAGAGTTTTCCTTTGATGCACCAACCTGGAGTCTAGGAAAGAGCATGGCAGCCCACATCACCATGGAACGCATTGGAGAAGTTTACCACAAGGATCTCAAGGATACTATTTACTAGATTTGTGGGCGCCGAGATGAGCAATGGGAGATGATCAGCACCTGGAAGGATAGATCAATTGCAGCGTTCATCCAGGAGTTAAACCAGCACATTCGCCGCCAGGAGAACCAGATGTGCCACTACAAAAAAAAGACACGTCCGTGACATTTTGGGCCGAACGAATTTTTTTCTGTCATACATATGACACTTCTATGACGATAATTGTGACAAAACCCGGTATCATCATAGATGTGGTGGGCTCCTACTTCTATGACAAAAAATCATAACAGAAAATGGGCTTTTTGTCCTAGGCGGGCCGGAGACACAGCTGCATGACATTCTTTGGGCCGTCCATGACAGAAAAAACCGTGGTAGAAGCGCGGGCAAGGAAAATTTTGGGGAGTTCCCGGTTATGGTGGGCGGTCGGGGGCCGAGCGATGCACGTTTCTAACTGAACCCGAGCGAGGGCGTTGGGCTCTAACTGAACCCGAGCGATTGCACTGCAGGCTACGCGTTACTGAACCTGAGCGATCGATCGATGGCTGTTAACTGAACCCGATCGAGCGAATCCTTCGCTACTGCTGCTAACTGAAGCCGATCGATTGGATGAACAGTGAGCGTTGCGGGAGGGGGGGGGGTTGGATGAACAGTGAGCGGTGGCGTTGCCTCTGGATGAACAAGACCCCGTGGTGTGGAGGGCTAGATGAATAGGACGACCCCATGGAGGGCTGGATGAACAGTAGACGATGGAGGGGTGCCCTTGGAGGGGTGGTTGAACAGTAGCCGGTGGAGTAGCGCGTGGTGGAGGGTGAATGAACAGGAGCCCGTGGAGGCTGGTGGAGGTCGACGGTAGCCCGTGGAGGCTGGAGGAGGTCCACGGTGGAGATGAACAGTATCCCGTGGAGTCCCGTTTTGTGGTATGCCACACCCCTCCCGATGAACAGGACCCCCGTTTCGACCGCAGCGCTCCAACACAATTCCGTTTCGTCCGTTTTGCGGTACGCCACACCCCTCCCGATCAACAGGACCCCCGTTTCGGCGATAGGAGGTCCGTTTCATCCGTTTTGCGGTACGCCACACCGCTCCCGATCAAGAGGACCCTCGTTTCGACCGTAGGAGGTCCGCTTCCTCCGTTTTGCGGTACGCCAGACCCCCTCCCGATGAACAGGATCCCATTTCGAACGTGGCCGGTCAAACACACAAGGCCGTTTCCTCCGTTCTGCGGTACGCCAGGCCTCGTTTCCATCGCCTGTTTCATCCAAGCCCCCCCGATGAACACGACGACACATTCCGTTCTGACCCAGCCGGTTGGCTCCCACGCGTTCCGTTGCCTCCCGATGAACACGACGCATTCCGTTGCCTCCCCATGAACACGACGCATTCCGTTGCCTCCCCATGAACACGACGACGATGCTATTTCTCCGTTCCAACCCAGCCATGTACACGAGCGGCCGTACGTATGCGTGAGTAGGCGTTCTAGTATTTTCTTTCTTGCACCCTGGCCGCTGTACTTACGTGTACATGCTACGTGCGCGCCTCTACTACGACACGTGCGTGCCTCTACATCGACCAGTATATATGTACATACACGTTCGCAACCTAAATGACAATGCTACGTACGCTTCGATCAAGTGGGTCCCGACTGTCAGACACTTCCTTGCGTGCGAAGATGTAGCTGGTGGGTTCCTGCAGTCAGGGGGCGAATCATTTTGTTTTTTTGCCCGGACGCACTTCCTTGCGTGCGAAGGTGTAGCTGGTGGGTCCCAGCAGTCAGGGGGGAAACATTTTTTTTGCAAAATACGGTGGCCCGTCCGGTGGGTCCCCGCTGTCAGGTGGAGGAATAATTATTTTGTGCGTAATAAGGAGGCACTTCCTTGCGGCCGCCATGGACCCAGCTGTCAGCCTCTCCATGCACAGTACTCTTCCAATGGAAGTCGGTCGTTGACCACATTGACCAAGCCGCGCCGAGAGCACCACGGCGGTGGACGACGGCGAGGCCTAGGAAGGGGACGTCACGGAGCCAGGGAAGACGCAGCAGTGGATGCCCACACGAAGAGGAGTATGAGTTTTCACTGGTTTGGCTGCGGTGTGAGGCTGCCATCGCCGCAGAATAAGAGGGGGTGTGGGTGAGTAGAGGGATGCCCTGGGCCAGCGGTGGGAGTAGTAGGGGGCGGTGAGGCCTCCGCGGCATCACAGCCGGCCATGGGAGGCAGGAGCATGCGACACGACCGGCGCTGCTTTGAGCGGCTGGAGCAAAAAGACCAGCGGTTGAAGAATCACTATGGCCGTTGGGTGGACATCATAAGGTCACTCGAGCTGGAATCGTTCATATTGACTAAGTTGACAAAGCCCTCCGTCCTCGTCAACTTAGTAGGCCCACAAGTCAGCCACCCACTATGGTGGGTCCCAGCCAGCAGGGGGAGTATTCATTTTTTTGTGCGTAATAAGGAGGCACTTCCTTGCGTGCGAAGATATAGCTGGTGGGTCCGACCTGTCAGCGGGGGGAACATTTTTTTCGCAAAATACAGAAGCCCTTCCCACGTACAGTGCGTAATAAGGAGGAACTTTCCTTGCATGCGACCATGGACCTCATGGGTCCCAGCCGTCAGGCTCTCCATGTACAATCCTCTTCCGATGACTCTCATATGTGGACCACGCCACGCCGAGCGCACCGAGGCGATGGACGACGGCGAGGCCCCAGACTAGAACGACCCAGAGATGGGAAAGACGTGGCAGTGGAGTCGCAGACGGAGAGGAGTGGGAAACTTGACTAGTTCGGGTGCGGGGTGGGCCTACACTCGGCAGAGAATAACAGGAGGTGCGGAGTGGAGGGATGGCCTGGCCGTCAGCGGGGTAGCATTTCGCTGAGGAGCGCAAAACAACGCCGCTGGACGCCGAAGGCTGGAGGAGGCGGTTCCGGCAGCGCTGGGGGAGGAAGACGTGAGATTGAAGAAGAATGCCGGCCGTTGGATGTAAATCCAACGCCTTCTTAGGCTTCGACCTACTGGCCCAGATGTCAACCAGTCCATTTGTTTTTTTAGTCCATTTGGTGGGTTGGGTGAAACAATGATGTAGCATCTATGCAGCCCATTTAAATCCCATTTGCATTTTTCTCAAAATCCGCAGACTTGCTGGGCTGGGTGAAAATATCATGTTAGGCTAGACGGAGAAATGTTATAAAAACATAAACACATGATTGCAGGTCTATTACTGTATTGGTCAGTAAAATCTTTGCAAGTTTATGTACGCAATCACTAGGAGTTAACTTGCCAAGTTATATATAAACAATTATTAATATTGTTTTGTAAGAACTTTCAACTTACGAAATAAAATATCATTTAAATTTGATGATTTAATAGTACGTGGGGTATTATTATTTTTTAGGCTAGACGTGAGACAATTGAGTTGGTTCTAGGGAAAAGTACTGGGAGAAAACTCAGTTTACATCGAAAAAGAAAGTGGGAGAAAACTCAGAGACCTACTAGGTCCACCTGAGGAGGGGAATATGTTGGGAGGAAGGAGATTCAAAGCACGACAGCCGAGTGAACTAGTTTTTTTTAACGGACAAGTGAACTAGTTACATACATAAGCAAATAGCCACTAAAAAAAGCAATCAGGTTAATGGGTTCTTAAAAGAAATATTTTGGACAAAACAGATAATTACGACACATAGGCTAATGCATGAAACACTCAGATGATAAAGGTGCTTATAAACAGAATAAGTACAACATCTAGACCTTCCTGGCACGCTTGATCATGACGCTGCGGCTGTCTGTGTACACGTCAGTTACGGGAAGCAGACACACCCTCATGTCCAAGATCTGCCTATACATGTCATAGCATGCGTATGCGTCCTTGGCCGCGTAGGTTATGTAGGCTAGATTCAGAGGTACCTCCCACGTGTTCAGGTCGTCTTCTTTCATGTTGGCGTATCAAGGGTCGATGATGGTCTCAGCGAGGTCAACCACGGAGTCCTTTTCCTGCCCGTTGCTGATGATCTTGTATTGCTTCTGGATGTCGACAAGCTTGTTGCACCAGATGGCCGAATCGTCGCATTCTTCCTTCTCTCCACCATAGCGAAGGTGCAATCGGCGCTGCCGATGAAACGGGCGAATGCTCCAGAACCTGGTGCAGCCATAGGACTGAGGCGAGGCAGAGCTTCACCGAGTCTGTATCGTTGGTGTACATCACATTCAACTTGGTGCAGCCATAGGACTGAACGGCGAACTCAAAGGGGAACTCCTTGCTGAAGTCCATATCCAACAGGCTCACCCCTCGGATCGCCATTGGAGTCTCTTCGAGTGAACGAGTGTGTAGGCGGCGACAACAGTTCGTTTCTCAGCTCTTGGGGAACTGGATTCAACAGTAAGCTGATTGTGTACAAGCGAAACAGTTACTACCCCTTCCTCGTCCGCTGCACGCCCGACAGAAGATGCACCCTCGTCGCATTGAAACGCCTCCATTAAGAAACCTACTCTGGCCACACGTCGGTTCACGAGCGGGTTTGTATTGGTACTGTAATAATAGGAGTTAGTGGTCACTTTACTTAAATTTAATTAGCTTTAATAGAAATTTATACTTAAAACAAGCAATGCATTGGCTCGTTCTATCAGTGCCACAGGATCAACATGCACAACAATTAGACGCACACGATCAGCACATTTGTCGCACTTTCACAAAGATAATACTACCAAGTTTGAACTGTTTGTTATGGTTGTTGTCCTCTGCATCATCATGCCGTGTTTCCCAGCTTGCAAGATTCAGAACCAACAAATAAGACCCAAATAATAAGTACAACAAAGATGCCTACACATCTCATTGATTCCCAGCTTGCAAGATTCAGAACCAACAAATAAGATCCAAATAATAAGTATATCAAAGATGCCTACACATCTCATTGATTCCCAGCTTGCAAGATTCAGAACCAATAAATAAGATTCAAATAATAAGTACAACAAAGATGCCTACACATCTCATTAATTCCCAGCTTACAAGATTCAGAACCAACCCATTAGAGCCTTTTGATAAAGTGAATATCGGGATTAAATCTATCTTGGCTAGCCATGTCATACAATCGAAGAACTTGGCGAATGCTCTTGACCATCACAACATCTGTAGTTGAGTATTCCTGTTTGCACAACACAAACAAGGAGAGCATGATTTCACTTTAATAGTGGCCTCCTTGAACTCAACCTGCAGCCCCACTAGGATGAGGTCTGCCTAGAGTTCCATGATTCAATTCATGCGCCTTTTTCTGCAGTTCACCTGAAATGAAGCAAAGATTGCATCATTCAGCTAGCAAGAAGTACTTGCTCTCGTGAGCTGGCAGGTTCTTCTTTAGTAGTTGCACTAAAATTGAGGAACATTAAGGTTGGTTGTCCGGCTTATGTAAGGTGCAACTATAATTTTCTTATCCTTTTGTGCAGTTCCACTAAAATAAAATACCATTGTGGTGACAGTGATGGCTCCATCTTGCAAAGGCTAATAAAATGTTGCACGAGATTACCAGCAGAACTTGACGGAGATTTCGGAAACTTTAATCACCATTTTGTGCAGTTCCACCAAAATTGAGAGATGTTGCCCACGTGACATTTTAGTTGAACTGCACAAGACACTCATTCAAAAAAAGTGTTTTGTGCAATTCACCAAAAGGTCACAATAGCAACAAGGTGAAATGGATATCCCTATCTGCACAAAAAGATAGAAAGTAAACAGTTGCTGGTCAATAAGAATATACGAAACATATACAAAATGAAAAGAAGCATCTTAATTATGTTCATGGCAATCATGCAAGGACAGTAGAAATTTTAAAACGTCAGCAATGCTTCATGTTACCAGAAGCATTACGATCAACAATGAGATTCCTCAAATATGGGTTTACTTTAATGGTGGCATTGCTTGTTTACCAGACACAGTAAATCAACAGCAGCTAAAGAGTTGGTTTAAGGGCATGGGAGCGTGGGGACACCAGGACACTCAGCAGCGCAAAGGAGCAACTTACTTATCATAATGGGAAAAACAGCAGGAGTGCCATTTGTAACACAGTTTAATTGCATCTTATCACTGGAGGCATTAGATTACCAATAACACTGGTTAGACATGTCCCTAAGGTAACAGTGTGATTGCTTCATTTTACATGTGCCCTTACATTAACAACAACAAAAGGTTGGTATAAGGCCATGCAACAGTGGATGCATCAGCACAATGTACCTACAAGGAGGCATAAAGTGGTGATGCCGAGTTTGTTCATGCTATGTGAGGGCAGCAAACCTAATCCTGGAGACCTTGTACTATGTGAGGGCAGCAAATCTAATCATGGAGACCTTTTACTATGTGAGGGCAGCAAATCTAATCCTGGAGACCTTTTACTATGTGAGGGCAGCAAATCTAATCCTGAAGACCTTTTACTATGTGAGGGAAGCGAATCTAATCCCGAGACCTTTTACTATGTGAGGGCAGCAAATCTAATCCTGGAGACCTTTTACTATGTGATGGCAGCAAATCTAATCCTGGACATACTATGTTGACTTGTCCACCAGCCGCCACTTTCTATCCCTTTTTCAACCAATAATAGATTTGTTCCTTATCCAGTTTGTACTGTGTTTTCCCATTATTTCCCTTTTCAACCAAGTGACCGGTTGGATATCCGGTCTCTACTACTTTCACCATATTATTTCCTCTTTGAATCAAGTCCTAGATTCATGCTACAACTTCCCCCCCTTCTTCGTTGTTTGAACAAAGCCCTAGATTCGAATGCATGAAGTAGCTTTACCTCTAATAATACTAAAAATTTAGGTGGCTTTGGAAGAGCTGATGGGAGTAGAAAAAGATGCACATGCAGACACGTGGGGAGCTGGGGCAGTAGGGCAAGGCCGCTTTCGAAGAACTTATACTTGAGGGTTGCTGGGATGTCGACGGCGGCAGGTCGGATCTACGGACAATACGACAGGGAGGAAGAAGGGTCGGAGGACCTCCCGAGCCGGCGCTGTGTCAGAGAGAACGGCACGGGCAGAGGATTGGGCCCCTCCGGCAGCTGTGGGTTTCCTCCCTCGGCGGCGATGACTGCATGAACGATGCACCTTTTAGTCCTCTACACACACCGGCCGAAGGGATCCGGCCGGATCTGTGACTAGCGGTGAGCAGAGAGAAAATGTCACTACCGCTGTCTGGTTTATATCTGGAGAGGATGAGAGAATGAAGAGAGCAACCCTAGTAAAGCAAGTGCTCAGGCCCCTGCATCCATATATAGTGGAGTGATTATCTTTTTTCTCTCCACAACAAGTGTTCCAATTTGTGTACGTGGCATTAAAGAAAAGAAACTCTCTATTTAAGGTGACTATTGTACGACTCCTACTTACTACTAGTAGTACTGCAGTATTGTTCACTGGTGCTCCCCGCCCCTACATTCATTAAGCAACCCCATGGGTAATAAACATACAATAAGTACTGTATTTATATAGAACGAACAAGCTCGAACTATTTTCACGTAGTTAAAAGTTGAGGGCGGGGCTTTTCCCGGGTAGTATGCGCGACAGTTTTCGGGGAGGCGGTTTGATAGAGAGGCGAGGAGGGCGAGCGAGTGGCAGATTCTCAAACATACTGCTGGAAAGGTCGGGCGGTGCAATTTGATGGCGCGTTACTGCTGGAAAGACTTGTGATATGACCACTCACTATAGTCATCAATTACTGGCGCTCCGACCGGGGTGATGCCCCTCTTCCGTTCTGCGCTCTAATATGGTGCATGACACGTCGACCCGGATGCTGGCTCTCCCACATGTCGGAGTAGTAAGAAGGAGCAAAGAATGATGCAGTATATACTAGTACTACTACTACTCAGGTCGGAGGAGTGCGCACCAAGACAGCCCAGTGAACCAGCAGTGCGAACCACGGCAGCCCAGTGAACCAGCAGTGCGAACCACGGTAGCCCAGTGAACCAGCAGTAGAAAACAATGTGGTGATATGGCCATAAGAAACAATGTGCTACGGTCCACACTGTAGCATGTACAGTAACACTCCTCTTTGTTTGGGTCCCTGAGTTAGAGCTAGTTTGGGTTGAAATAGCCTCAAATTATCGAAACAAGAGGTGTTAGTTTGAGCTAGTTTGCTCTAACCCAGCTGAAAAAAGTAGCCCGGTGGAGAGGTTCTAATTGGGTTAGTTATCCTCGGGCCCACTAAAAGAGAACTAAAAAAATCTCCCCTGCCCGCACCAGACCGCTCCCCCCCTCTCGCACAACTCCTCTCTGTTCCCCATAGGGCCGCCCGCCTAAGTGCCGCTCGCCCTCTCTCTCCTCCGACCGCCCTCTCCTTCCGGCCTCCGCCACCCTACTCCGGCCGCCCTCTCCCTCCGGCCTTCGAAGGTCGACCCGCTCCCCCTTCACGAGTCATTTTTCTCCCTCTGTCGTGTGCGGCGGCGGCACATCTACCAGGGAGGTCACGAGAGGGGTGAGTTTGTTTGTTCCTTCTCTATCTCACGGCCATATCATTGATCTTGCCTGCTCTAGCGCTAATTCTGATTTGGAAAAGTAGATCCTGATCAAACTTGGTATAGATTTGTGGTGCACGCATGGAATTGTTTGATGTTGCTTGAGGAGGTAATAAATCTTTCTAGAGGCCCAAATATTCAGTTCACCTTTCTAGGTATTTCAATTTCAGACTTGCATTATTTCTAGAGGCCCAAAGATTCAGTTCAGCTTTCTAGGTATTTCAGTTTCAGGCTTGCATTATTTCTAGAGGCCCAAAGATCCAGTTCACCTTTCTAGGTATTTTAGTTACAGGCTTGCATTATTTCTAGAGGCCCAAAGATTAAGTTCCCAGTCGGCAGCAAGCGGCCCTGCTACCCATGCCGGTGTCGACCTCAACTCGCAAGGGCCGGCGTCGGAGGGGTTCCCGGGGCTTGGGCTCTACAGAGCCTTCCTCCAGAGCGATGATGGCGAGCTCCTCCCTCGGTGCATGAGGGGCTCCAGGCTCCCTCCCTATCATTAATGACTTCCGTGATGAGTTAGCTCATGCTTTGTTTCATGAAGTGTTTTTTTATTTTGTGAAGCTTGATTGACGACTTGCATGTTTAAGTGGGATATCTCATCTGTATGGACAAAGTAAAAATCATCATGTTTTGCATGCTTGATTTGTATAGATGCTTCATTTATGTCAATTGTGAGCGGGAGGAGGCCACAGAAGAGCCGGCCACACCAAATCCGGTAGGAAATAGGGTCCAAAGTAGTCAAATGATTGAGAAAGAGCATTTATTGTCAATCTAACCCTGCCATCCCTACACCTCTTTGGTTTAGAGTTAGTTCAGGGTTAGAATCTAACTCTAACCTCTAACTGAGTTAGAGTTCTCCTCGTCTCGGTTCATCGCCATCATACTTTCCCCATTCCTGTGTTTTCAGTATCCTGCGAATCAAAGAGGCCCTATTTTTGCGAGAAAAATCAAAGAGGCCCTTAGACTGGTTTAGGTCCGGTCATTTTTTATAAACGTGTTATGTCCAAAATTTGATGAACGTGCTCCGGTTTCCACGAAAATAATCTGATTTCATGTAGTAATTCATTCATTTATTTATTCTTCTACGGGGGGTTTGCATGTAATTCGTGAGGTCTGAAATGTAAAGTACCCCGGCATATGCTCCGAGTCGTGCATGCACTACGACCCAAATGCTCTATGTCCCACATGTCGGCGAATGGGAGCACGTGGAAATGGCTTAGGATTATATATAGGAGGATAAATGCGTGAAAAAATATGTACTGTGAAGCGTAGCTGCGGTTCAAAAAGGAGACCTAAAGTGATGACAGCTATAGGCCGCACGCACCCAACTAGTGGTACTAGACATACGACTAATTTTTCTCTCTCAAAAAAGGGAGGCACGAGTGCTCAGTAATCCTATTCTATAAACACGAGTCCCATCTGACAACAGCGTCCGTGCTTCAGCTAGCTCTCCTCCCTCATTTCTATCTTCTATTTCTAAACTCGGCCGACGCCCGGTGGGCGGGGTGGGTTTGCTCAACTGCGGCCCCATCTCACAGTGAAAACGTTACGACTGGAATAAAAATGCTATATACTCCCTCCGTTCCTAAATATAAGCCTTTTTAGATACTATTTCAAATGGAATACAGCATACAGATGTATGTAGACATAGTTTAGAGTGTAGATTCACTCATTTTGCTCCGTATGTAGTAGTCACTTGCTGGAATCTTTAGAAAGACTTATATTTGGGAACGGAGGGAGTACTATACTAATAAAACATCAAGGCCACGAGGCGATGTAGTGCTGGTTACAGGAGGCAAGAAGAAGAGATGCATCCATCGACGATGTCCACCTCCTCGACTCAGGGCGTCGGCGCACCGAACGGCGCCTAAGTAGCAGCGACTTTCGTGGCCAGGTCGACGTGCTTCTGAACAATGGCATCCAAAGATTCCAGCCGCTGGAAGAAGGCCAATGTCTTTCTGTCCTCGCTTGCCTTGTAGTGGCCTATGTAGATGATTTTCTTGTAGACGTGGATGTGCAGGTCGACGGTTTCTTGCATGGCGAGGCACTGCGCGGCGAGCGCGGCTTCGAGGTGCACATTCTTCGTCGCGACCTCCGGCACCTGCAGGGCCACCAGGGCTTGAAAGAGTTTGTCACCATGGAGGCCAATGAGGGTGGTAGGCAATCAGGAGCCTGGGCGCGTGGGCTGGAGCAGTACGACAAGGTCGTCCGCGCGCTTCTTGACGGCGGTGAACTTGCGGATGGAGTTGACCATCATATCGTCCATGCGAGAGGCGAAGCCGGCGTCGGCGATTGCTATGATGCCTGCGGTCGCCAGCACCGTCTGGAAACACTGCACGGTGCGGGGCCGCAGGCCGGCGCCTTGGATGATTTGGCACAGCCGACTGCCGCTCGTGTCCATCGTCTCCATAGGTGCTTGTGGCTTCTGGTCACTTGGTCTTGGATTGGAGTGAGCAGTGTTGCGTAGAGACTTGGGAGTAGATGGATTGGAGTGGTGGGGCGCATTTATTATATGAGAGTCCAAACTCGGTTGCATTCACATTGTGCTAGCTCTATTCTGCTTCTCCAATTAATTCCTCTGCATGTAATTGAGGATGCATCATTGACCGTTCAATGTCTCGGGAACCGCTACCCTCTCCCTCCTTGGCATTCAAGCACCTATGGACCCGTCGACGACGCGGTGCCTATGGTGACTTCATAAATTTCAAGATGCTAGTGCCGTGCGTGTGTGCATTCATAGGGGTGAGTGTATGCGCGTGTATATGAGCGCTTGCGTTTGTATTGTGTCAAAAAAATGTAAATGCGTGTTAAAAAGAGACTACTTAGTATACTCAATATTGTGCACCTCGGAGAGGAAAATGATACGTATTTATTTACGGTGCAGATTCACTCATTTTGCTCCATATGTACTCCGTCTCGGTGTAGTCTAGTCACTTGTTGAAATCTCTAGAAGGGCAAATACTCCTTTCTGGTTTACAGGGCTATACTAGCAAGTAGTTGTCCGTACTAGTACAATAGTGGGTTCACATAGCAATTTTGTCTCATGCAAGAGCCTGGCTATATGCGTGCTCCAATGTTCGCAACTGCAATGTTCGGTTTGCGCTTGGCTCTTCGCCTCTTCGAGAAGACAAACAATGATGTTACTACTACTGCTTCTACAGTGTCGAATCCACTGCTGCATGTCCGTCCACCGCGAGCGGGACAAATAGCTTGTTGTAGAAGTACTACTAAGCAAAAGCCTGTCCTCGTTTGTGAGCAACCGCGTGCATGGGCGAGGGAGAAGGCGTGTAGTAGTAAAATCAAGCTTCTCCTTGTTGTACGAGTTGCGACACATCATAGCACTGGCCCCACATGCTTGCCTCTAAACTTGGCTGAAAGACCCGCAGTGTACAGTATATTTGCTGCAACCTCTAACATTTACCCACCACAAATTAAACTATATGTGGCCGTATGCATCATTCTGATGCAGAGGCCGGGGAGTCCCCCCTTTTCGAAAAAAACAAATTAAAATATATATTCCTGTCTTGACCAGATGAGCGTGCAAACTACAATCACCAGGGTGACAGGTAGGGCCAGAAGACTATTTTAATTTTTTTTAAAAACTTCGAGACGGACACATAGCATGGAGCCGACCCCAACGATTTTAAGCTTACAGGCACGGTACACGCTATCCTAGACTAGTAGTAGTCTACACATGAAACTACCACACGAGCGTCCGGGCTGCGCTTGGCTCTTCACCTCTTTGGGAAGTCGAACAATGATGGAGTACTACTGCACTGGAGGAGTACTACAGTACGCTTCTAGCCATCTGACACCGATTGAACTGCTGCATGTCCACCACGTGCGGGAGGGAGAGCGTGTAGCAAAAGCTTCTCCTAGTCTTGCCAGCCACCACGCTCATGGGCGAGGGAGGGATGCTCCTGCCTTTGCGTTAATGACAGGTGGGCCCGACAGGTGTGTGGCCAACCTGTCATACAGCCAAAGGCAGGTGCAGTTAAGTCCGCGAGGGAGAGGATAATCAAACTTCTCGTTGATGTATGAGTTGACGTGACACATCAAAGCACTGCACTCGATATATTTCAATAATTTGCGTTTACCGATGCATTAACTACAACGCATGCATGCATGCCGTGACTCTCCTTTTGATACTTGTATGTGTTGACTTAATGCACCTTGAAGTAGTATAAAATATGTGACGGTAAAGCTTTGTAATGCCCCGACCCATGTCGAGAGATGGTTGTGCACGAGGAGGGCGAGATCATGCAAACCGAACAGGACCCGACGATGGAGCTCTCTAAGGTCTCGATGGACCTCACCGTGCTCCACTGCCCCTTGTGCCTCTGCCCCTTGACGCCTCCAGTGTATGAGGTTCAAATACACCTCGTCCGTTCGGCTGATTGAGCAAGGTGCAGGTTTCTTGATTGATATGCTGTTCGATTGATTTCTGCAGTGCAAGGGAGGGCACCTGGCCTGCATAGACTGCCGCGTCGAGCACCCCGGGAACCAGCGACGGTGCCAGAAGTGCGAGCGCAGCGGTGGCTTCGACGTGCGGAACATGGCGGTGGACTCCGTCCTTTCGTCGGTGAGGGTGGAGTGCCCGCATGAAGGCTGTGGGCTCTACGTCACTTACCACAAGCTCGTCGATCACCAGAGCGTGTGTCTGCTCGCGCCCTGCAAATGCCCCGTGCCCGTCTGCGGCTACAAAGGCCCACCGCCGGCACTCTACCACCACATTAGCACCGCGCATCCCATGCCCGTGCACAGGATCCAGTACAACAAGGTGCTCCAGCTGCAAGTGCCACTGTCGGAGCCGCGGCTCTTTCTGTTCACGGAGGAGGACGACACGCGTTTTTCTTGGTCGGCGGCGTGCTCGACATCGGTGCACCTATCACCATGTCGGTCGTCTGCATCAGAGCGGGGGCGTCCCCACTGCCGCACTACGTGGCCAAGCTGTGGGCGAACGACCCGCCGGGGGAGCCCAAAGGCACGCCCAACGCCGTCAAGGTGGAAATGGAGGTGACAAGCAGCAAAGATCCCAGTGATGTCGACGTGCAAGAGCTGACCTTCTTCATAGTTCCGCCCAAGCTGCTGGCCGGGGCTAAGCTGGTGTCCCTCCACATTTAGATTGACAAGCTCATGTCCTAAATGTTTCTACAGTGCCTTCTGTTTATCTTGGTAATATGCTAATATAGGGATTACCTCGGTCTACATTAGCTTAAGAAATTGTGGGTTTTGGTGGCAATGCAGCAATTACTTCGACATCAGATCAGTAATTTCCAACAGTCGAACGGATATTTTGTGTCTGTTGGATATAAAGTTACTTTGGGTAAGAAGTACTATTTATCATCAAAATGGATAAAAGGAGATGTATGTAGACGTATTTTAGTTCTAGATACATCCCTTTTTATACATTTTGATGACAATACTCCCTCTGTTTCACAATACATGCCTTCCATTTGTCAAAATATAGATGTATCTAGACATGTTTTTAGTATATAGGTACATCCATGATAGAGCCAATCGGATGGTTGAGAACACTACAATTCGTAGCTACAGATGCGTGTGTGACTCCCAGATGCAGAGGCAGGGGGTGATCATCCTCCTTTTCAAGAAAAAATAGACACGTGTGTGAGAGGACGAGTGCGTGCGTGCACCTCTTCTCTTCCTGTATAACGTACTAAACTCAGAGTACAAGTTTTTGTGGGTGGCATAATGGTGCGTGCGAGAAGTCCCGAGAGATAGATTTAATGCGTCTGAAAAAAGACTAGCCTAGAGCTCGCCACGTGGCTATTCCTGTCGAACGCCCCATTAACCGTAAGATATGTAAACGACGGTGCCAGTTATTGCACGTACATAGCAATACTCCCTCCTTTCCGGTTTATAGGGCTTAATTCAAAAATCTCACCAACCATGATGGTGAGTGGTGGAATATTTTTTGTAGTTTGCAAAAGCACCTAATTAATGCTCTTGTTTTTCTCAAAAATTTATGTTTATCAATGCATTAATTGCAATGCATGCATGCATAAAGTACATGCATTGGTCAGTTTTCTCTTAATACTTGCATGCAATGATTTAATGCACCTTGGAATCTAAACATGTGATGGGGAACAACCAAATTGAGCCTTATAAAATGGAAAAACTAAAATTTTAAGATAAGCCCTATAAAACCGGAAAGGAGGGAGTAGAAAAATAACTACTCCATCTAGGAATAGTGCCGCACTTCGAAACTAGAACCGTCAATAAATTTTGAGCTTGCATCTCGTCACATTCCAAATTACTCCACGCTATATTGAATTGCAAACCTGTTCACACCGATCACAACCTAAATGGTTTCCCACTTAGGAGCGCACTAGTACCACGCTATATTGAATTGCAAACTTGTTCACACCGATCACAACCTAAACGGTTTCCCACTTAGGAGCGTATTAGTACTCGGTTGTAAATACTAGTATGCCAAGATGACTGCACATTCCTCCTCAACTCCTCATCCACAAAAACAAACAAGTCATTCAACATCCTTCCCTTGCGTCTGCCATGGCCAGCGTGAGTTTTGGGTCGAGAGATTGCCACGAGGGAGAGGCGAGCATGGAAGCGGAAGCACGAGAGATGTCTCGCCTCGCTGCGAGAGCAGCCGACATGTCCCGCCGTGCGGAAGTAGCAGCAGAGAGGTCCCACCGCGCTGCTGAAGCAGCACAGAGGTCCCCCCGCACCGTCGATGCAGCAGACTGGTCCGGCCGCACCGCGGAAGCAGCAAAGATGTCCCGCCGCGCTGCGAATGCAGCAGAGATGTCCCGCCGCGCTGCGGCGGCCTGGGAAAATTTCTCGCGGGCAGGCGACTACTGTTACGGGCGCATGCATGCGATCACCCATAGCCAGATGGGTCAGATCTCCGGCCGGGCGAGGTTGCAGGATGACATGAAAGCCTCGTTTGAACAGGCTACCGGCATCATCTGACAACTAAGGGAGGGCAATGAGAGGCTCCGGGCCGAGCGCGACCTGGTGAGGGCACTACAAAAAAATACACTTCCGTGATGATACATGTTTGTCACAGTAGGTCGCGTTTTTTGTCATGCATGTACATCCATGACGATTGTATGACAGAATCAAGGTAGTCATACCTGTGCTGTCGTAGAAGTGTTCCATGACATTACCAAAATTATCATCACGGAAGTGTCCACTTCCATGACGATAAATCACGCGTCACAGAAGTGCTTTCGTCAAGGGTGACCAACACGTGGCATCCACTGTAAGGGAACACCGTTAAGCTATCGGGTCGGGTTTTGGATCCGATAACCTGTTAATAGCCCCGACCAATGGGGATTTTCCACATGTAAAATCATCATTGGCTGGAGGAAACACGTGTCGGCTCATCATTGGGACAGATGTCATCCACTCACTGGACAGAAGGCGCCTATGATACGTCGACACGTGGCACGACCCAACAGTGGCCCATTCATGTGAAAAGGCCGGCCTGTTTGACTTGGTCAAAAGCTGGCAGGCCGGCCCATGGAAAGCCTGTTAATGGCCTGTTAGCATATAGCCCATTTACAGCCTGCTAACCCAAGGCCCGTTACGCCCTATGCGAATTAGGGCCCAATAGCGTCATCTGGGCCATCCAATATGATTGCAGCCCGTTTTCACTTCTGGCCCATGTATAGCCCATGACGTCTTTCGGCCCATATGAGGCCCTTTGTAACTCTTGGCCCATTAGCGGCCCGTGCTGAAACTGGCCCGTAATGAACAGTGTATTACTTTACACCCATTAACGGCCCGCGGTGAAACTGGACCGTAACGAACAGTGTAACACTTTATACCCATTAACGGGCCGTTATTCCGTTGGGCCGTTTCCAGCCCAAGTTAACTTTCGGCCTTCTGAGGGCCCATTTATTCTTGGGCTCATTTGCAACATTCGGTTACTTACGACCCGTTACTGTCATTTTCTGCTTGTGGGCCAAATTCATCCCGTCATTACAGTTGACCCGTTTTGTGGACCGTTAGTCTGTTGGGCCATTTTCGTAGCATCACCAAATACGGCCTATTAACGGCCCGTTATGGTCAGCCCATAAAACGTACGATTTCCATTAAAGGCCCGTCTATGGCCCATTAAAGGCCCGTACAAGACCCATAAATGAGTCGGCAGCCCATAGATCCTACGAGACGTAGAAGGCCCATGGATTCTATGAGACGTAGAAGGCCCATGGATCCGACGGCCCGTACATGGCCCATGGATCCGACGGGCCGTGAAGGGCCATGGTTGGGCGAGTTGGCCCCCGTTTGAACGATATAGCATATTCAAAGAATTATCCTACTCAATACTATCACCTCTAAAAAGCATACACTATACAACAAAGAGATCAAGCTATAGAAAGGTAGAATAATCCTACACTATACAATAAAGAAATTACAGCCGATTATACCCACTGGGCATTATGGTTCGGCATAGGTGATAATACAGCATACACAAATAGCAAATTACATACACTGGGCAAATACAGCTCATACATCATGGACGTGCATCAACTTAACTCCATTTGAACTATAATCTCTTCAGAAAATAGGATTGGCCGGATTCAGATAGCACAAATTTCAGTCTGCAAAATCTCCAATTCCTTCATGGTTACCTCGGTGTCTTGTTTCATTTTTTTGACTCCTGCATCTAATACCTGCATGTCCAGTCTCAACTTGTTGATTATACGTTGACAATCATGTACATGTTGTCTTGCCACCTCTAGTTGATGCTCGAGAACATCAGCACATTCCAATTCCAATCCATAATCATTCGGTAACGGCCATGCCGCACTGCTCGCAGATTTTTGTGTTGATGTCACTTCATCCTGAAATGTTTCTGTAAGTACACATGACTAGGGCAAAAACATAGTTACAATAGTGAAGCGAACAAGACACTATTTTGTACTACATGGCAAAACAGGACTAACAATAATGTTACATGTCACTTTCACAAAAAAATGTTACACATCATGAAGCATAAGCAGGTGATATTTTAAAAATTATAAAAAAGATAGTCTGTGCAACCTGCATACAGAAATCCCTCTTAGCTCACAAAAGGAGGATGATGTTGGGGCCCAATCGAAAACACAGACAAGTTAGAAATTTAGACAACACGTTGCGTATAAGTAAGCAAGCAGTTCGCCATTCTGTACCTCAATTAAAGTCTTAGGGAGCATAATGAACAGCAGAGGGTTTCATACAAACATACTACAGTAGGCAAAACTATGCAATCATTAGCGTATTATAAACTAGATTGTGAGCCTCATGCAATAATAGTTGGTTAATAGACTTCAAAGCTTCAGGCACACTTCGGCAGACTAATTAAATGGTAAGGCCTTTAATTATGTCAACTAATAGTGATACAAGTACCGAACATCAGGCATGATTATTTGGGCATCTCATTAACTGAGGACAAATAAAGCAATTGAAAAGAGAAAATTAACTATGCCTGAAACAAACAAGGAATTGAACTATTGAGTTGCATACAGTGACTTACCTTAGCAGGTTGAAGAGGCTCAGCGCAGCTCCTACTTCTCTTGCAAGGCTCCTTCCTAACATCTTGTACTTGGAAATCCTCAATCTTATCTTCATTGCACCCCCTCTTCAAGGTGACACAAACTAGTTACTCGTCTCCTTGGAAGATAAATATGCATACTTTCTAGTCTGTGAGCACAAAAGGATGAGATTATAACAAAACAACACCACATAATGAAACATGCCGCATCTCTTGCACTTGCACACAATGAAATGAGCATTTACTATGTCTGCACTATGTAAAAACTAGGCATACCTTCGAACTGGATCTCCAGGTACTCTTGGAGAGCCTACTGTAGTGTACAGCCAAACCTTTATGTCACCTATGAGTTAGACAAGGCCCCACTACAGCAGCCCTTAGTGTTTAAATCGTTGACAAGCTCTGTTAGAGTGTTAGATCAAGAACAACAAGTAATCAAAGCAAACAGTCCTAGTATGGCTGGCTAATGCAAACAAGCAATTGAACAGATGTGTGAGCAAATCTTACATATCAAGAAAAGAAGCAAAGAAGGAGGCTTAAAGACCATCACTTGGCTGACCAGATTGAAGGGGCATTTAAACATCATGTGCAACGTATGAACTAACATAAACATTGCATATTCCAGATTCTACAATGGAATGCACATGTATTAGGTTATGCCATGTATGATGATGCCTAAATGTACACATAACAGGCAGGAGTGATTCATCATTGCACGCACAACTGAATTGCAGGTTAAGGGCCAGTTTGATTCCACCTTTTCAGGGCATATTGTCAAAATAAGCCATAAAAGATGTAAAGAAGTCATTTTTGAGTTATGGGCTTGGGCTTAACTAATTTCTCTTTGGAGGGGGGTGTTTCGGGTAGAACCTCACTAAAGATTGAAGGGAAGGGGAATAGTGAAATGACTCTGTTGTCTGCCTATATTACACTCAAAATGCAACTGCTGACGCCCGTGTCACACCTGACCCTCAAGTAAAAACAAACACACAAGCATTCATTGCCCTGCCCGCTTGCATCTCCTCCCCCCTTTCCCTCTACCTCGATCCCCTGCCTGCAGCACTAGGGTTCCTCCAGCGAGCCATCGCGATTGGTCCCATCTGGCCTGGTCCTCGACGATGCTATGTTCAGCTAGGCTACATGGCCGGCGGGTAGGGGCAAATCTCCTTGGCTGATCCTCCCTCTGGCGCCGCCCCTCATTCTCATGGTCTCTAGCAGCTGCTCCACTGTGGTTCGTCCAATGCACTACTCCGGCAGGCGCTGCACAACTACGGCTGATGCCACACTATGGCAGAAGGCACCTTATTCCCCCTCCCCTCCTCCCAGGCCATGGCCTTGAGGTGCTTTTGAAGGATTAGCTCATCCAACAAGGTCAGGATCTCCTCTGATTTTTGCCAAATTTTCATTCTGACGCACTATACGATGAATTGCTATGAGCTGCTTCTACTGGTGCTATATGATGCATTGCTATGAGCTGCTCCTGCTGCTGCTATATGATGAATTGCTATGAGCTGCTGCTACTGTATGATGAGTTGCTATGAGCTGCTGCTGCTCCTATATGACGAATTGCTATGAGCTGCTGCTGCTGCTATATGATGAGTTGCTACAAGCTGCTCCTGCTGTTGCTATATGATGAATTGCTATGAGCTGCTCCTGCTGCTGCTATATGATGAATTGCTATGAGTTGTTCCTGCTGCTGCTATATGATGAATTGCTATGAGCTGCTGCTGGTATATAATGAATTGCAGACTGCTGCTGCTGTATGATGAGTTGCTATGAGCTATTGCTGCTATATGATGCTTTCAGGTGGTGCTGCTTTATGATAATAACTAGCCACTTGGACCATCGAATTTCAACAAATAATTGTTCTTCATTTAAATGTGGGTCATGTGTTCTTCGTTTAAATTAGGCAATGGGATCTCTATGGAAAATATTGACCAAAGTAGATTGTGCCAAGTAGATGGTATCTTTGTATTTGCATTTTGAGCAAATAGTGATGGTCTGTTTTCCTATCATATTAATTACTGCACTGGGTTCAATTTGTGATGTTTGCAAGTCAAATTAATTTCCATATAGGCAGCAAAATGAAAAATATATAATACAATCTAGACTTTCAACTGATCATACCAAAGATAAGCTGAAAACGCAATGAAAAGAGCTGGTTGGCTTATTACATGGAGCTTATATTCAAAGGTGCTTATTTTCTTAGGATAACTCGTAATAACTGTCCCTAAGAAACTTGGCTAATAGAACTGGCATACAAATAACATGTCACGATGATTGCAATGGAGGAGTGACGTACCATAGCACACTGTATAGGCTCACCGCTGCCTCTCCTTTTTTTGCGATGTTCCATGAAATTGCCACATACATCTTGTACTTTTTCATTGTGTAACCCTATTTGCAAGTTGACACGGCTAATTTCAGACATCTCTACATGATACTACACTGCATATCCCTTGCGCATATTTAAACCACCAATTAACGGTTGTGTGCCTACCATAAACTAGCCATGACTCTGTATGCTGGACTAGCAGGCACTCTAAGGGAGCCTAATGTAGTGCACTAGAATTCCTACATGCCACCTATGATTTTGTGTAATGTACTGCCCCTGTTCCTAAATATATGTCTTTGTAGAGATTCCAGTATGGACCACATACAGATGTATATAGATGCATTTTCGAGTGTAGATTCACTCATTTTGCTCCATATGTAGCCTATAGTGGAATCTCTAGAAAGACTTATATTTAGGAACGGAGGTACGAGGTAGTATCATGTATGACATCTACATATCTAATTTAGCAGCTAGTAGTAGAAATCATTGTCTGCACAAAGGGATTACTGGTCGAAAATCCTAGCAAAGCACACTGGCAGGCACAGAACAATACAAGAGAGAGAGACGCGCTTACAAGATCATAGCAATGCCTCAGTCCAGGATCTTGGTTGGCCAAGCTGTTAGATCTAGAAGAAACATCGTCCTTGTAGTTTTTGTCAGCTGCATAACAGGTAACAGCGACCGGTTAGTATATTTAAGTACATCGGGCAGGTGATGCTGGACGGGTTTAAAGGTGACAAGTACCTAGGCCATGGCGGGTGCTTGGCATCTCTCCAGACGGTGGGAATCAGGTTAGAAACGTCGAGGGTGATGACGCTGCGCTGGCTGTCAGGGTCTGGTAAGGAGATCTAGAACCGTCGAGTAGGGTGTTTGTGGAGCCGCTCCGGTAGGGTGGACTACGGTGTGGGTGAAGCGGATCTATGGCTGTGGACGAGGGCGTAGGTGAAGCTGCTCCGGTGGTCTGGTTAAGAATGGTGTCGACAACGCGGATCTGCGGCCGTGGACGGGGCGTCAGAAGCTGCTCCAGTGGTTGGGTTAAGGATGGTATCGACGTTTGGATCTGCGGCCGTGGACGGGGCGTCAGAAGCTGCTCCGGTAGTTGGGTTAAGGGTGGTGTCGACGATGCGGATCTGCGGCCATGGACGGGGCGTTAGAAGCTGCTCCGGTAGGTTGGATGAGGGTGCGAGGAAGCGGATCTGAGGCCGTGCACTTGTGAGTTGGCAAAGCAGCCCCGGTAGGGTTGAGAATGGTATAGGCGAAGCTACTCCGGTAGGGTTGATGATGGGGTCGGCGAAGCGGCTCCGGTAGGGTTGAGGAAGGTGTCGGCGAAGAGGATCAGATGCCGTCGACGGGGGAGTCGATGGGGCGGCTCCGGGGGGTGTGGACGAAGCATCTCTGGTGGGGAGTACAGATGAGCCGCTGCAGATGCGCGGCGGTTGACGAAATAGATTACCGGCGAAGCAGATCCGGCGCCGTCGACAAGGCCGGCACTGAATGGGCTGTGGTACAGTGGTGGATGAGCAGTCTACTTGTTTCTAGGGGAGGTGGGAGGGGTAGATGCGGCCGCAGAAGCAGATCCGGCCAGGTGGACGCTACTGGTAGTGAATGGGCTATGGTACGCCGGTGGATGAGCAGTTTAGGGTTTCGAGAGGGGAGGGGAGAAAGGGCGATGAAGTACAGACGGCGTGATGTAAGATGCTCTGGTGCTGTGGAGTTAGTCGTTTTTGCGGGAGGGGAGAGAAAATGGGGGTGCCGTGTAGTGGGGGGAACCGGAAGTTACCAAAGCAGCCCCGACCTATCATGTAGATGAGGGTGGTATTGTAACTGTTGGTCTCCGTGCACCAAGGACAAAAGGGGGATTTCGCATGCTAAAGACTAAGGTGGCGGAAATTTTAGAAGGATGCGGGAGATTTTGCCGCCCGCGGGATCGTTTGTATCCAGTTTCAACTAATTTTGGACCGTGCTAGCGGGAAGGTCATGCTAGACTATGTACACGGGGCACGCATCAGCAGTTAATAATTGGTGTGAAAGTCCACCCGAGAAAAAAAGACAATAACTTGGGATGATGCGCCAATAACTTGGACGTTCACACGGGCGCGGCCAATCGTACGTGTGTAGTGGCGTGTTCACAAAAAAAGGGATCAAACGCTCAGCCTATGTATTTCTCGTGTAAATAGATAATTTAGTGCCATTGGTTATTTACTTTAAACATAATGCATTGACGTGTTAGTGTAGAGGCGCACAAAAAGAAATGGATATTGTAGTCAGCTACTTAAAAGTGTTACCTCATATGATTACATAGCCTCCATTTCATAAATTGCATACCAGTTGAATTCATATATGAATATTACATATATTACTTCAAAATAGAAACTTAAATCATCCAAGACTAATGAATTTGAATGCAACAGTAACAATGGTGCATGTACATGATAGCTACATTGGTTGCTTGAAGAAACATCACTGTAACTTTGGCATGCACAACTTAAAAGGTTTATTTAAATAGAAAAAAAATGTGATATTTGAGTGTCCAATCTTTATAGCGTTGAATCGATATTGTACCTTTGGCCATGATACGGAGTAGATATTGACTTATGTTCAAGCGATGCACGTCCACGATCGCTAGATAGTGATACGTAAATGAATTGTGCAATCTCTCTCACAAGCATACATATCTCATTTCCCTATGGGCATCGGAATCACACACGCGCACTTCGTGTATTTCTCTCCCTCCGTCAGGGTTAAATTCATCTTTCTACCCCGTCCTACAAGTCTCTCACACAGAAACACACACGCTCTCTATGTCTAACACGCCCACCCCTTTAATTCCGCCCACCCACAACCACTAATGTCTCAAAGTATAATAATGTCTCTCACACATATGCTATCTACCTATCCCTTAATATAGCTAGATATGTGTCACACAAACTCCTTCTCCCTACTAGCAAGATGCCCATGCGTTGCACGGAACATCAAGATGCATTTGTATGAGAAGTTTATCTTGTGGGAGAAAAGGATGAACGAGGGAATGCCTTATTTGCAAATGCAGAGAGGGGTGTGGGTATCTTTTTGCAAAATTGCCATATTTTCCTTCCTGTCCGTCGGATATAAATCGGATGGCCTATATTGCAGGATGGCAGGAACACCATCATCACCAACTCTGTTTTTTTATAAGAGTAGAGATATGTGAGTGTCACTGCCCCCCCCCCCACAAACCCACACTTCCCAACACCGAAGGAGTAGGGTGACACCTTGATCTTGATACTAATCCATCGACTGGCTTCTCTCTCAAACATATGAACACACACACACACACACTACCCGGCACCGAAGGAGTAGGGTGACACATCGATCTTGATACTAATCTATCGACTGGATTCTCTCTCAAACATACACACACACACACACACACACTACCCGACACCGAAGGAGTAGGGTGGCACATCGATCTTGATAATAATCTATCTACTCCTCTTTCAAACACACACACAAACACACACACACTCTCGCTAGTTGTGCCTAGGTGCCTACCACGCACACTCTCGATACGTCTTTCTCTCCCTACCCCCCCAACAATGACAGCAGAAGGGTGACAACTTGATCTGATCTTAATCTGTCAATTGGTTTCTCTCTCAAATATTGTGTCTCGGTGCCTCGCTCGGTAGCCCCCTCGATATGTAGACTTCTCGCGCGCGCATAGTTGTAGTGACGATGACGTTGAACCCAGTGTGCCTTGTTTTTACCGGCATCATGTGATAGTTTTCACCCTGTTTTCTGTTAATTAACAAGGCAACCTTTTCTTTGTTACTACTAGTGAATCTGAAATCATTCGGGGCTGACATAAAATATATCACTTCAACCCAATTATAGCAGCAACTATTTAAAAAGAAATTAGCTAGTTGCCCGTGCGTTGCACGGAACATCAAGATGCATTTGTATGAGTAGTTTATCTTGTGAGAGAAAAGGCTGAACGAGGGAAGGCCTTATTTGCGAACGTGGAGAGATGTGTGGGTATATTTTTGCAAAATTGCCATAGTTTCTTTCCTATCCGTTACATATAAATCCGACAGCCTATATTGCAGGATGGCACGCGCACCATCATCACCAACTCTGTTTTCTACCCCCTTCGTCCGAAAATACTTGTCATCAAAATGGATAAAAAGAGATGTATCTAAAACTAAAATACGTCTAGATACATTTCCTTTTATCCATTTTGGTGACAAGTATTTCCAGATGGAGGGAGTATTTGTCTTTTTAGAGATTTCAACATGTGACTATGACCGGACCTTACCAACATACTCAAAAAAGTAGTCCATGATTTTGATGTTACCCTCTTTTCTTGGCGGTGCAGTGCCATCTGGATACCTCATAAATAAATCAAGGACAAATATGACCCCTTCCTGAAAAGACATACATAGCAAAATGAGTGAATCTACACTCTAAAATATGTCTACATACACATACATATGTGGTAGTCCATTTGAAATCTGAAAAAGACAAATATTTAGGAACGAATGGAGTATATATAAGAGTAGACATGGAGATATATCTCCAACATGGTCTACAACAAAAACGTGTTGGGCTGGTTAGCGCCGGATGCTCGCAACGCGATGACATGAGTTCGAATTCTGTCTTTTAACTTTAGATTTTTATATTATATATTACTCTACTTATTTAATATATACTTCTTTCGCTACTGTACTGACAGTGGAACCCACATATTACTTAGAATATTAAGGATGGACTTGTTTCTTTTTAACTTTCTGTACGAAGCTGTAGCCACCCTGCAAGTCACGTATACACTGTACATGCAATTAACTTTTTATAGAGGGACAATTATATAGGCAATTAACTCAAATGGATTGGATGTCACTCTATTATTTCCAGCATAAAGAGCATCTTCAACGGTAGCTGGCAAATTTCCTCCCACTTCCTTCCGCGGAGGACGACATCAAACGCCAGCGGCATACATTTTTACAACTCTAACCAACCAGATGAAATTCGTGCAAACACGGACCGATTTCATATAAGCATGAAGGATTTTGTATAAAAAAGCCGGATCTTCATATAAACATGATGGATTTCATTACATTTACATGAACTAAGAGGTGCCAATCCGGCTCTCTTGTATAATTAATAGTCCCTCCGTCCGGAAATACTTGTCCTAGAAATGGATATATCTAGACTTATTTTAGTTCTAAATTGCCGCCCGTGGATCCCTTTGTCTTCCTCATGTCTGCCAGACACTTGCGGGGTCGACGAAGGTCCTCGGAAGAGACGAAGCAGCAAAGAAACCACCTGAATCCGCGGTCGTCGCCTCGGCGGTGGCCTTCATGGGTCCCAAGTGGCGGCGGCCTCCCGGGTTCTACTTCTCCTCGATGATGGCGGCGGACACGGAGAAGCTGGCCACCGACTCGTCGCTCTCCACGCACCCGGCTTCTGTCTTTGCCTGCATGGCACTGCCGCAGGCACGGGAGGCGCGCCCACAGACACGGGAGGCGCGGCTACCGTAGACACTGGTGGCGCGGTACGACGCGGCAGCGACGGCGCCCGTACCGGCATGCTCGCCGCCGTGCCGGCATGGAGCAACTCGCCACTCCTCATCGAGCTGAACTGGAGCGACGAGTTGCTGAACCACGCGCCTGCTTGGGGCGGCAACTGGCTCTGTCGGGCCAAGCGAGGTTGGTGAATCACCGAGCGGCCTCGCCCGTATCCGGAGGGCTCGGCGGGCCACCCAGCCGGGTAATATGCCAGAGAACGGCTCATCGGAAGCCATCAGAAGAGTGGAGAAACTGGTGAAGGAGGAGATGGGGGAGCGGCGAAGGGGTGTGATTCTTGCCCGCTGTCTGTCTGGCCTCGTGTAAATAGAGGGCGGACAGTAGGAGCTTGGCCGGCGTCTGGCCTCATTTAAACTGAGGGCGGACGGGAGGAGCTCGGCCGATGTTGCGTTTAATTCCGGCCCGCTCATGAAAGGACGTGTGGCCGGAGTAGGATTCTCAGTTTGCATGCGGGTTTAACGGAGGGGTTTAATGGAGGCGCCGGGCGTGCAGCGGGCGGCGCAGTACTATTCAATTTGACAGCAGTAATGAGCCGTCAAATCACAAAGGCCCTTGCCTCTCGTGAAACCGACCGAGCTAGACTGCCCCGCCCACTAGCCTTTTAAAAAATGTGTATACTCCACTTTTGTACAGTAGTAGTATCAATGGATTGCGCCATGGAGCAAAACTTGAAATTAAAAAAAGGTGGTACATATAGAGAGCGCTCGTGAACTATGTGTCATACATGGCAATAAATAAAGTACTACATGATACTAATATATGATACATGGCGCAGGAGTACTAAGTATTATTAATACAGTTTTGCTAGAACTCATCTAGATGATATATAATTTGGTCTCATTCATCTTTTATAGCCATTGGATGTGATGCTATAAGATGCGTGTGTGCTGACGTGGGTTGTATTTGTTCTCGTGCAACAAACAGACCACTTCATGTCGTGTTTGATAGTCTCAAGTCATTAAAAGCATACAAGCCCCACATCTCTTCTTGGTTGATTCCTCTATTTATGTCAAAAAATAAGAAACAACATGAGAGTTAATGCACCACGCCTATGTGTTTACTATTTGGTTTTCGTAAGATGACTTAATAGTCACCTAGATGGAGGGAGTATTCGATTTGACAGCGGACGGTGCAATTCTCGATACGGCTTTAATGCAGACGAGGGAGGGAGTAGCGGTTCCCGTTATGTTGAACGGCCAATGCATCCTCCTTCAATTAATGCATGAGGGAATTAATGGGAGGAGGTCCGGGAAAAGAGGCTGCACGATGTGAATGCAACGCAGTTTGCCCTCATTGCCCTCATAGAAAGGCGCCCCTCCATTCCAATGCATCTACCACATCGTACGCACCTAAGCATTTTCCTAAGCACCTACACTAAGTGCAAAAGTGCTCACTCCAGACCCATGGCAGCGATGCGCGTGAGCGGCCAGCGGCTGCGCCAGATGATCCACGACGCAGGCCTGCGGCATGGCGCCGAGGATCGTCTCCAGACGGTGTTGGAGACCGGCTGGTGGATGGCCGCCATTGACGCCAACTACGACTCTCAGTTGGAGACCGGTTGGTGGATGGCCACCAGCAACAAGTTCACCGTCCTCAAGAAGCTCGCGGACGACATCGCAGTATTCCTCCAGCTCGCGCGCCCGGGGTCCTCATTGCATGCGACCTAATCGGCCTCCATGGCCGGAACCTCTTTCAAGCACTGGTGGCCATGCGACTGCCCGCCGACGCCACGAAGAATGTCCACCTAGAGGTCGCGCTCGCCGCGAGGCGCCTCGCCCTGCAAGAATTCGTTGACATACACATCCACGTGTATGAGCAAATCGTGTACATAGGTATCTACAAGGCCAGTGAGGACGCTACGATGTTGGCCTTCCTCAACCGGCTGGAAGCCTTGGATGCCTTTGCTGAGAAGCACCTTGACCTCGCCACAAAAGCCGCCGCTCCTTAGCCGCCGTTCGGTGGCCCGGCGCACTAAGTTGAGGTGGAGGAGGTCGTACGTTCGTGGATCCATCTTTCTTCTTGCCTTCTGTAACCACCACTGCGATCACATCATCGTGGCCTTAATTCTTATTACGCTGTTGCATTCTCGTTCCAGTCAATACCGACATGTGCGATCCCTTTGCTTAATTATATGCATCACTGTAACTAGTACTCCATCCGTCAATTCATAAGTTGTGCTTACCTTTTCCATCAACTTCGTGCAACGCGCGGGCATCTTGCTAGAAACACTAGAATATGTCTATATAATCCGTATGTGATAGTCCATTTGAAATCTCAAAAAAGACAAATATATTTAGGTACGGAGGCAGTAATATATTAGGAATATATCAAAACAATAGTGATTTCTTTCTAGTTTGTGAACAAATACTACTATTCTACTACTTTGGATCCGTCGCAACGCACGAGCACATTGCTAGTAAAAGGAAAAGGTCTGCCGCATTCGCGTCGCACCCCCACACGCCCGGGAATCGGGAGTACAACACGACCCGTCCGGCATGACACATAGCTTAGGGAAGGCGTGTTGCCTAGCATTTTCACTTTCATGTGGGACCACCGTTGAGCAAACCGACACCCCGCCCGCCGCCGGGTTGGAAAACAGAAACAAGGTGAAGATGTAGCTGTAGCACGGAAGCCAAGAAATTTTTTGTCAGACGGGGCTCGTAGATAGAGTAGGAGCATTCCGTAGTACTACTCCTACTAGGACCAAGTTTGTACTCCTAATACTATATTACTAGTAGTACCACTATACAATTAGTAGGTACGTGCACGGCACAACATCATAGGAACAAAAAATGGGAATATCTTGTTTTGGGTGATTTATCTTTTTTTTCAATCAACATAGTATGAATAATATGATGTGGGGGGCACCCATGAAGCTTATGTGGCTTGGTTGCATGGCTACAGAAGGTTAGAGAAAAATAAATAGATAATGTGTTTAGAGTGCACTCCACTAAATAGATATACTTTGGATCCATTGCAACAGAACGGCACATCTATATCTATACCCCCTATATAGTGTGTGAAAAACTTTGAAAGTTGGTCGTTGGATGAAGCCAATCCGACGGTACAAAGATGGCAAATCTGAGCACTACTGGCCGTTGGATATCATCCACCAAATCCTGCCGCATGTATAATCTAGAAGACTCCATGGTTGAACTTAATTCATGACTAACTTTGCCACAACTAAGCTTAGGCAAAGTTATTATTTCTTCAAAATGAGAGCCACAAGTTGGCAAGCCTAAGGGAATTTTGCCACATTTTTTGTGTGTATGTCATGTGGGGCCTTAGTGTGGCTTTCCTAAGGTGTGGCTTGAACCAAACACTCACCTAAGTTAATCGAACTTGCCTAACCTTACATTCCACTAGATTTTGCCACATCTTAGAATCTAGAAAACTCCACATGTAGAAGCATAATGCACAAACCACCAGAATCTCATGCGTGCAATGCACGTGTACCTTACTAGTACTAGTTGGTAGTAGTAAGAAACTAATTCCAGTTTTGGCACGAGCTCGTACTGCGGGAGCACCACAAGGCCTGTCGCAAGTCTTACATTTCCCTCTCGGGGCCCACGGGACCGAACTTCAGTGGTTTAGTGCCCGGCCTATGAGTCAATGACATGCGCACCTTAAATGCGGCTGGCCCACATGTCATTCTCATGGTGGTGGCGTGGTTCGCGACTCACTTGTTCAAGATGAACCGGCCGGTGGTGGCATGGCCGTGGCGAGGGTGCCACAGCTGGGCGTCGGGGCGTTACGAGGCGTAGATGGCCACACCGGCGGGTACTACCTGTAGTACATAAGTACTCCAGCTGAGGATTGATGCCTGGGACGAAATGTGTCACAGCCGCTGGTTGAAAATTCGATGGTGCGGGAGTACGGATTGGAGCACAGCAGCAGAGCAGGCAAACCGCATCCAATCGGGTGTGTCTGTGGTAGAAAGTTGATGGTCACCGCAGTTCAGCTAGCCTGCATGTCATGCACACAAAGTCAGAGGAGCGGTGGGGCCGAGAGGGATGAGGGGCACATCGGGGGAATGAGGATCCCCTGACGCGAACAATCCTACCATTCTGTCACTGACATGTGGGACCCATAAGGGTGGGTCCCACCTGTCAGCGAATGAAAGGTAGGGCAAGGCAGTGATAGCCACGTCAGAGGATTCATGTCCACGTTGGGGGACGTCGTGCCGTGGGATGGAGCGGCGTCATGGGAATCGCGTGTGGGTGTGGCAGTGGTAGAAAAAAGAAACGTGATGGTCGTCGTGGTTCAACTTCCATGGACAAGCTGTCGTGTCTGCTGACACATGTATATCAAAACTAGAGTGTTCATATTTCAAGCACATGAACAAGTATTATTCTACTAGTTTGGATCCATTGCAACGCACGGGCCAGCACATTGGTAGTAGTAGTGTCCATCTCTATCTCTAGAGGCCTTCCCTCGTTCATCCTTTTCTCTCACAAGATAAACTACTCATACAAATGCATCTTGATATTCCGTGGAACGCACGAGGATGTTTCCTTGGGGGTCTCTCCAGAGCGGCGTGGCCGTAGTTGCAAGTTGATGCCCCTTGAGATGTCGACATTGAGGGGCACTTGGATTTCCTCCGATGAGCAGGTAAGATGAGTTTGATCACGTAGTAAATGCATTCTAGAGACTACTTCCATGTCCATTTCCTAATTCTCCCCCTGCCCACTGTTTCACAGGCTAGGCTCGGTGCGAGTGGAGATTGGCTTGCATATGTACGGGAGGGTACCAACATCAATTTGCACAACATTTACAACGGTGATGCCGTTCTCGTAGAACCTTTGTCCAAAATTGGGATCAGCCATGCAACGGGCAACCGCATGAATTGGTACGATGGAACCACGATGAGATTGGATAAGATAGCATGAACCTTGCACATGGCGTTCAAAGGCGGACCATGCTGCCTGCGGCCGATTTGTTGCCGTACGAGTAGGAAGACGCTGTGCTCCTTTCTAACCGCATCTTCGCGGTGACAAACCAGGGGACTTATTTTGTATGGGACACATCCTACGATATACTCCCTCTCTCCCAGTTTATTTGGTTTGAATCTTTTCATTTTATAAGTTTCAAATTCAAATTTAGAGCTCCCCATCACATGTTGAGATTACAATGTCCATTAAATCGTTGCGTGCATGTATAGTAAAGAAACAAATCTCGAGTTTGGCACCAGTTCATGCTGCGGGAGCACCACAAGCCCTGGCGCAGGAGTTACATTTCCCTCTCAGGGCCGTCGGGACCGAGCTTCAGTGCCTTACTACACCTACCTTTGAGTCAATAACATGTGGACCCGATAGGTGACTGGTCCACATGTAATGCTCCCGAAGGCAGAGGGGTAGTGGGGCGAAGAGGGGTGAGCCGCAGGTCGAGGGACGTGTGGTTTCATGGGTTCCAGCGGCGTCATGGGAATGGCAGGTGGCTGTGGTAGAAACTTGATGCTCCTTGCATTTTAGGTGGCCCACATGTCATGCACACAAAGGCAGAGGGGCGGTGCGACCGAGAGGGGTGAGGCGCACGTCGGGGGGCGTGGTGCCGTGGGTTGGAGAGGCGTCGTGGGAATCACGAGATGAAACGTGATGGTCGCCGTAGTTGAACTTCCATGGACAAGTTGTCATGTCTACGGACACATGCACTACATACCGATCACCGGAAGGAGTAGCAGAGAAAGCTATATATGCATATAAATAGTTCTTTATAGTCAAGCGGACCCACGCTACTACTCTGTTCCAAAGACATGCACACCATCGAAATAGTCCATCTATATAAATATACACCGAGAGGGAATAATTTTTTTACAAGAGAGGAAATAGTTCATCCATCCATAATGCCCTCCTGCTGGTGCAATGTTTTCTTCTTCTTCTTCTTCTTCTTCTTCTTCTTCTTCCTCTTCTTCTTGTTCGCATTCTCTGTGGGAGACGGCTTCGCAACAAGCTCTTTGGACCTTGCAGCTATCTCGAAACTCACACGGGAATCGAGGGCAGCATATTTTATCCGGTCGTACGTCAAGGGATAATTCTCCCATCCATACGACCTTAATGCCACCATCTCATCACCCTTCTGAAGATTTGTACCGAGCACAAAATTTGCTATGTCGAATAGGATGGTGTCTGTTTAGCACAATCTTCTACAGGAATTTTGATTCTGGTTTGTAGGTCAGTGATGCTTTTCAAATCAAGGTTGTACGGCTCCAGCTTCTGTTTGTCCCCTTCGAGGGCTGCCCTACAGAAGTATACATCCTCCCGAGACAAGAAATCGTGAAGCTCACCTGGTATGGAGGGCGAGTGTATGATGTGGTACACCAAAACATCATCTTCGAGGCACAACTGAAGGACGGCGGCGCGCTGGATCTTCCCAGGGGCACGCTCCGTGTACTCTGCGTCGAGACCGATGACCCTCGTCTCTACCTTTTTGAGGGAGTTGGATACATTGTTGATCCACTACCGAACAACCCTTGGGTGGACGGTGACGGTGGCAACTATGCGCATCGAGCCTTCGACGAGGACATGTTGGACGCTAAAAACCTGCATATCGTTCTCTTTCGCCATTTAGAACCGCTGGAAGGGAGGGCTATGGTTTGGAGAATTAGAATTAGATGGCTAGTCTAACTGAAGTAGTAGATGATTATTTAAAGAGGTTAAAACAATGTGAATGCAGTGGGGTTTGGATGCAAATGAAGATGAAGGGGAGGTGAAGAAGCTGAGGAGAATCGGTTCCCGATGGAGAAGTAAATGGGAGAAGTGGCATGCAGGCAGTTGATTAGATGGCTAGGTAGACTAAACGAAAAGGCTATGCGGGTAGACTGATGAGTCGTACCTGTTCGTGTACGTGCCCATCCTTCCTGATAGGTGGGACCTATGCAAACAGATAAAAAATGTGTCATAGCTTTTTTTTGAGTGCGTGAGTGGGAGACACAACATTCTCTGTTTAGGTGAGTATAAGTCACCTTATGAAAATCAGGTTTTCCCAAAACCTTTAGGCGTGGAGCATTAAATTCCTGCTCGATCCCCTCCCAGCCTCATTAGCCAGCATTCTCTTCCTCTGCTGCCACGTTCTACCTTCCCATTTTTCCTCTTCTCAAGTGTAGAATGATCTGCATGCCGTCCTTTATGCACCAGAACGACCACTGCATGCATCGCGGCAGGGCGTTGATTGGGCATGCACGAGAATTTGGTTATGCTCGCAATATGAATGATACCTGAACGATGAAGTGAACAAGCATGCTAGCATGGGAGACCTATTTCCTCTATACAATACTGGAGTACTCATGTTCCTACTAGTAGTAGAAGTAGTAGTACAACTGTGGTACACTTGATGGTCAAAATACTATTCATCCGGTCCTCACAGTGAAGTGATAACACCCTGCGCCTGACACTAGTCCAGGCGAGGCGGCGTGTTTGGGTTACCAAAGTCAGCCTCACCCTGTGCACTTTGCAGTCTGTCACCACCGCTGTACAACACATTGGCGCCTCGCCTCGTCTCCCTCTCCGCTCCCATAGCACCACTCCATCTCCATCTCCTTCTCCATCTCCATCTCCGTCTCCATCTCACTGTGCCCCCGTGTACCGTCGCCTCACTCGCCTCCCCCAGTACAACTATTCCCTCGCTAGCCGCTCCAGCACCGACATCCTTCTCCCCCATAAATCAAGCTCCCTTCCAAACTCCACCATGGCCGAACGCGAACCGCACAACATCCATATGAGCCGCGATTGGAGCAATCTCCCTAGTGACATCCTCGACCTCTGTTGTTTGTGTATGGATATGTTGACGGCCCTGCGGCTGGCTGCATGCTCGAGGGACATGCACATGGTCATCGTCAAAGCGAGGCCTAAGCTTTTCAAGACACCCCGCTTGCTGCTATCTGGTCTTGTGAGATTGGCTCACCATGATACGGAGGCATGCATGATGCCCCTGGACTTCAATCCAATCTCCATTAGCTGAAACTTCTTTGCAGGTATGTAGTGTGTCGCCGTACATCATTTCCCTCGACATCGATCCGATCACCATCGCCCGAAACTTCTTGGCAGGTATGTACTGGGTCGGCATGAACTCCCACTAGATGGCTGCCTTCAGAGAAGATGGTAAGAAGTTGGTGCTCGTGAACTTGCAGACCTCCCATGAGATTATCCTTCCTTCGTTGGATTATATAGAGTATTACGATCGCAGTCCAAGTCATCTAGATTACTACGTTAGTTGGACAAACCTTGTTTTGCAGAAGATTGTAATCTGCCAAGTGCTCACACGACATGCGAATTACGCAGACTTCAAGCTAATTGCCTTGTTCGATCGCGGACTCGCCTATCTTTACGCCGGTGCCTTCTTTAGCTGGAGACAACTCGGCTCGCAGTGGATCATCGTCAAAGCTAATACACACTTCTGTGATGCTATTGAACACAATGGCATCATCTACGCGATCGACAAAGTAGATGGCACCACGTATTGCTGGGATGGCGCGTGTAAGTTGTTTCCGTCTCATGTTAGTGATGACGCCATGACACTATTTGAACTTTTTCTGATGATTGGCATATCCCTGTTTGAGCAGAATTTGAGTAGAACTATGGCAATATATTAGAGACGCAGTAAATCAGCTATATTTGGAATGAGTTAATTCATGCGATTGTGACCATGTCATTACAGCTAATTTGTACCCTGAATAATCAAACGGTTAGGTATATATGGATATTATCCTTATTTTACAGTAATCTATATACTACTACTAAATATGAGTGTGTATCAATGGCCATGTTAGTTTCCTCATTTTCATGATGTAGAAACATGCACCACACTGTTGGTTTCATCTAACCATACATTAGGGAAGTAAATGTGCATATGGAGAACTCTATATTTGGAAGTAGTGAAATCCTGCAATGCTTACCATGTGTACTACCTATATTCTCCCTTCAACAATCAATGGCTAGAATAATATCCTCACAAAATTTTTGCCCACAGAACACGAGTATATAACAATGCATGGTCTGTTAGTTACCTTGAAGAATTTTTTTGTGAGGACAGAACATGATTACATAACATGCATGACATGGTAGTTTCCTGTGAAGAATCGATTGCGAGATAACATGAGTATAACCATGCATGGCACTTCTATATTTTCGAACCTAATATACATTTCCCTGTATTTTCCTCCCAGTTCCAACAGTGACATATCAATGCTGTTTCTTGCATTATCCTACTCATACTCTGAACAATGCTGATCTTACATTAACAATGCCTGTCCTTTTTGATATGATGCAGTGTCCCTACAGTTAATGCCCTTTGTAATCACACCACCTTTGCCAAAAATAGGGAAGCACAACTGGTTCCTTGCTCGATCAGACGACGACAAAATACTGATGATCATTCGGACACATGAGCTGGAAAATTTATATTGCAAAAACCCCCACTGTATACAAGCACCGTGTAATACGTGAGTATCCGGACAGTGTTGTTATGTCTATGAGCAGGATACCAGCTTGTTGGGGCTTTTAGGATTTTTTAGTTGGAGGCGGGTAAACAGCATTGGTTCACACTCTCTGTTTCTCGGACTCAATTATCCGATTAACCAGGAGATCACCGTTGGCAAGAACCTTGATGGCAGAGAGGCTCTGTTTGCTACGGAAAACTATGTCGGTGAGCCCTAGGAGTTCAGGCGCAAACTCCCCTGATTGTCAACGATACAGCCTGCAGCCAAAATAAGGTGAGAATGACAAAGGCATCCGGATTAACTTTGATCCTTGGATGTCTCAATTACGACAGGCAGTGATGTGGTTCAAGCCTTCAGGTTGATAGGTAATTGGGCTGTTGCATCAAAAGGGTGGAGTACTGGTGTCTCCGGATCACTGGTCACTGAAGCGGGGCTGCAAATTATGATGGTGTTGGATCATCTCTTCGAATGACTTTGTTGTCTTTACTGCTGGTTCTGGATGGGTAGTTCTTTCTTTTGTTATGCATATTCCTTGTCATTTGCTCATCCTCATCTATGTCACTCTTACTATGTAATAGTTGCTTCTGTTTAGAATGTCATTCTCGTCTGGATCACGAGAGTCTGAGCGCTGCAGATGGGTGCGTTTTGGTGGTGTAGCAAGACTTCTTATGAACTATCATGTCTTGCTGTTTATGTCAGTAGTAGTCACTAGTCAGTGTTTGAATGTTGTATATATCGTTGTTTCAAACTATTTATTGTCTCGAACTACTGGTGGGCTAAATCAGGGCATCACCACTCTCCAGTCTTCAGAGTATATCTCCTTTTTTCAAGTTATATAATTTGAGCTCACTGTCTTTTCGATGATGTACACTTGTTTGGGCCAGTGAGGTGTCGTTGAATATGGGCCGAGTAGTAACGCAATGCCAAACAGGTCAATTATGACTCTCGGGCCGGGCTCTCAAAAGATCCTGAAAAAAGGCCGGACTCTCCAAAAAATAAAGAATAAGGACTCTTAGGCCGACATGTGGACGCAACCGGTGTTTTCGTGCGCTTGCGCGCCGAGAGCATATTGGCGCGTGCTCGAAATTCATGCTACCTTTTCATCCCTAGTCTCTCGCCCCTCCGCCACCTCTGGAATCTCGATTCCTACTCCAGTTCCCCCAAATCCCCCTCCTGTACTCCCTGTACTCAAGCGCACTATCATGTGACCAGTCAACGCGGATCTTGTTGGAAATATACCCTAGAGGCAATAATAAAATGATTATTATTATATTTCCTTGTTCATGATAATTGTCTACTATTCATGCTATAATTGTGTTATCCGTAAATCATAATACATGTGTGAATACATAGACCATAACATGTCCCTAGTGAGCCTCTAGTTGACTAGCTCGTTGATCAACAAATAGTCATGGTTTCGTGCATATGGACATTGGATGTCATTGATAACGGGATCACATCATTAGGAGAATGATGTGATGGACAAGACCAAATCCTAAGCATAGCACAAGATCATGTAGTTCGTTTGCTAGAGCTTTTCCAATGTCAAGTATCATTTCCTTAGACCATGAGATCGTGTAACTCCTGGATGCCGTAGGAGTGCTTTGGGTGTACCAAACGTCACAACGTAACTGGGTGACTATAAAGGTATACTACAGGTATCCCCGAAAGTATCTGTTGGGTTGACACGGATCGAGACTGGGATTTGTCACTCCGTATGACGGAGACGTATCTCTAGGCCCACTCGGTAATGCATCATCATAATGAGCTCAATGTGACCAAGTGTTTAGTCACGGGATCATGCATTACAGTACGAGTAAAGTGACTTGCCGGTAACGAGATTGAACGAGGTATTGGGATACCGACGATCGAATCTCGGGTAAGTAACATACCGATTGACAAAGGGAATTGTATACGGGATTACTTGAATCCTCGACATCATGGTTCATTTGATGAGATCATCATGGAACATGTGGGAGCCAACATGGGTATCTAGATCCCGCTGTTGGTTATTGGCCGGAGAGCTGTCTCGGTCATGTCTTCGTGATTCCCGAACCCGTAGGGTCTACACACTTAAGGTTCAGTCACGCTAGGGTTGTAGAGATATTAGTATGCAGTAACCCGGAAGTTGTTCGGAGTCCTGGGTGAGATCCCGGACGTCACGAGGAGTTCCGGAATGGTCCGGAGGTGAAGAATTGTATATAGGAAGTCCAGTTTCGGCCACCAGGAAAGTTTCGGGGGTCATCGGTATTGTACTGGGACCACCTAAAGGGTCCCGGGGGTCCACCGGGTGGGGCCACCTATACCGGAGGGCCCCGTGGGATGAAGAGGGAAGGGAACCAGCCCCTGGTGGGCTGGTGCGCCCCCCTTGGGCCTCCCCCTGCGCCTAGGGTTGGAAACCCTAGGGGTGGGGGGAGCCCCACTTGGCTTGGGGGGCAAGTCCCCCCCCCCCTTGGCCGCCCCCCTTGAGATTAGATCTCTAGGGGGCCGGCGCCCCACAGGGCCCCGATATAAAGAGGGGGGAGGGAGGGCAGCCGCACCCTATCTCCTGGCGCCTCCCTCTCCCTCTGTAACACCTTTCCCTCTCGCTGAGCTTGGCGAAGCCGGTCCGAGATCGCTGCTACTTCCACCACCACGCCGTCGTGCTGCTGGATCTCCATCAACCTCTCCTTCCTCCTTGCTGGATCAAGAAGGAGGAGACGTCTTCCCCAACCGTACATGTGTTGATCGCGGAGGTGCCGTCCGTTCGGCGCTAGGATCATCGGTGATTTGGATCACGACGAGTACGACTCCTTCAACCCCGTTCTCTTGAACACTTCTGCGCGTGATCTACAAGGGTATGTAGATGCACTCATCTCTCTTATTGCTAGATGACTCCATAGATTGATCTTGGTGAAGCATAGATTTTTTTTATTTTCTGCAACGTTCCCAACAGTGGCATCATGAGCCAGGTCTATGTGTTGTTTCTATGCACGAGTAGAACACAATCTTGTTGTGGGCGTAGATGTCAATTTTCTTGCCACTACTAGTCTTATCATGTTTCGGCGACATCGTGGGATGAAGCGGCCCGGACCGACCTTACACGTACGCTTATGTGAGACAGGTTCCACCGACTGACATGCACTAGTTGCATAAGGTGGCTAGCGGGTGTCTGTCTCTCCCACTTTAGTCGGATCGGATTCGATGAAAAGGGTCCTTATGAAGGGTAAATAGAAATTGGCATATCGCGTTCTGGTTTTACGTACGTAAGAAACGTTCTTGCTAGAACCCTATTGCAGCCACGTAAAAACATGCAACAACAATTAGAGGACGTCTAACTTGTTTTTGCAGCATATGCCTTGTGATGTGATATGGACAAAAAGGTTCTGGTGAATGATATATATGTGATGTATGAGATTGATCATGTTCTTGTAATAGGAATCACGACTTGCATGTCGATGAGTATGACAACCGGCAGGAGCCATAGGACTTGTCTTAATTATTGTATGACCTGCGTGTCAATGAATAAACGCCATGTAATTACTTTACTTTATTGCTAAACCGTTAGCCATAGTAGTAGAAGTAATAGTTGGCGAACAACTTCATGGAGACACGATGATGGAGATCATGATGATGGATATCATGGTGTCATGCCGGTGACGAAGATGATCATGGCGCCCCGAAGATGGAGATCAAAGGAGCAATATTATATTGGCCATATCATGTCACTATTTGATTGCATGTGATGTTTATCATGTTTTTTGCATCTTATTTCCTTAGAACAATGGTAGTAAATAAGATGATCCCTCACAATAATTTCAAGAAAGTGTTCCCCCCTAACTGTGCGCCATTGCGAAAGTTCGTTGTTTCGAAGCACCATGTGATGATCAGGTGTGATAGATTCCAACGTCCACATACAACGGGTGTAAGACAGATTTACACATGCAAAACACTTAGGTTGACTTGACGAGCCTAGCATGTACAGACATGGCCTCGGAACACAAGAGACCGAAAGGTCAAACATGAGTCGTATGGAAGATACGATCAACATGGAGATGTTCACCGATGATGACTAGTCCATCTCACGTGATGATCGGACACGGTCTAGTTGAGTCAGATCATGTATCACTTAGATGACTAGAGGGATGTCTACTTTGAGTGGGAGTTCATTAAATAATTTGATTAGATGAACTTAATTATCATGAACTTAGCCTAAAAACCTTTGCAAAATGTCTTGTAGATCAAATGGCCCACACTCATGTCAACCTCAACTTCAACGCGTTCCTAGAGAAAACCTAGCTGAAAGATGATGGAAGCAACTATACGGACTGGGTCCGGAACCTGAGGATCATCCTCATAGCTGCCAAGAAAGCATATGTGCTAGAAGCACTGCTAGGTGAAGCACCCATCCCAAAGAACCAAGACGTTATGAACGCTTGGCAGTCGCGTGCTGATGATTACTCCCTCGTTTAGTGCGGCATGCTTTATAGCTTAGAACCGGGGCTCCAAAAGCGTTTTGAACAACACAGAGCATATGAGATGTTTGAAGAGCTGAAAATGGTTTTCCAAGCTCATGCCCGGTCGAGAGATATGAAGTCTCCGACGAGTTCTACAGTTGTAAGATGGAGGAAAATAGTTCTGTCAGTGAGCACATACTCAAAATGTCTGGGTTGCACAACCGCTTGTCCCAGCTGGACATTAACCTCCCGGAAGAGGCGATCATTGAAAGAATCCTTCAGTGGCTCCCACCTAGCTACAAGAGCTTTGTGATGAACTACAATATGCAGGGGATGGTGAAAACTATTCCTGAAGTATTTTCAATGCTGAAATCAGCGAAGGTGGAAATCAAAAAGGAACATCAAGTGTTGATGGTCAATAAAACCACTAGTTTCAAGAAAGGCAAGGGTAAGAAGAACTTCAAGAAGGACGACAAGGGAGTTGCCGCACCCGATAAGCCAGTTGCTGGGAAGAAGCCAAAGAATGGACCCAAACCTGAGACTGAGTGCTTTTATTAGAAGGGAAGCAGACACTAGAAGCGAAACTGCCCCAAATACTTAGCGGACAAGAAGGCCGACAACACTAAAGGTATATGTGATATACATGTAATTGATGTGTACCTTACCAGTACTCGTAGTAGCTCCTGGGTATTTGATACTGGTGCGGTTGCTCATATTTGTAACTCAAAACAGGAGCTGCAGAATAAGCAGAGACTGGCGAAGGACGAGGTGACGATGCAAGTCGGGAATGGTTCCAAGGTCGATGTGATCGCCGTCGGCACGCTACCTCTACATTTACCTACGGTATTAGTTTTAAACCCCAATAATTGTTATTTAGTGCCAGCTTTGAGCATGAACATTGTATTTGGATCTCATTTAATACGAGATGGCTACTCATTTAAATCCGAGAATAATGGTTGTTCTATTTGTATGAGAGATATGTTTTATGGTCATGCCCCGCTGGTCAATGGTTTATTTTTAATGAATCTCGAACATGATGTTACACATATTCATAGTGTGAATACCAAAAGATGTAAGATTGATAATCATAGTCCCACATATCTGTGGCACTGCCGCCTTGGTCACATTGGTGTCAAACGCATGAAGAACCTCCATACAGATGGACCTTTGGAGTCTCTTGATTTCGAATCATTTGACACGTGCGAACCATGCCTCATGGGTAAAATGACCAAGACTCCGTTCTCCGGAACAATGGAGCGAGCAACCAACTTATTGGAAATTATACATACTCATGTGTGCGGTCCAATGAGCGTTGAGGCTCGTGGTGGCTATCGTTATGTTCTCACTCTCATTGATGACTTAAGTAGATATGGGTATGTCTACTTGATGAAACACAAGTCTGAGACCTTTGAAAAGTTCAAGGAATTTCAGAATGAGGTAGAGAATCAACGTGACCGAAAAATAAAGTTCTTACGATCAGATCATGGAGGAGAATATTTAAGTCACAAATTTGGTACGCACTTAAGGAAGTGTGGAATCGTTTCACAACTCACGCCGCCTGGAACACCTCAGCGTAATGGTGTGTCCGAGCGTCGTAATCGCACTCTATTGGATATGGTGCGATCTATGATGTCACTCACCGATTTACCGCTATCATTTTGGGGATACGCTCTAGAGACAACTACATTCACTTTAAATAGGGCACTGTCTAAATCCGTTGAGACGACACCGTATGAATTATGGTTTAGGAAGAAACCTAAGCTGTCGTTTCTAAAAGTTTGGGGATGCGATGCTGATGTCAAGAAACTTCAACCTAAAAAGCTCGAACCCAAGTCGGAAAAATGCGTCTTCATAGGATACTCTAAGGAAACCATTGGGTATACCTTCTACCTCAGATCCGAAGGCAAGATCTTTGTTGCCAAGAACAGGTCCTTTCTGGAGAAAGAGTTTCTCTCGAAAGAAGTGAGTGGGAGGAAAGTGGAACTTGATGAAGTACTACCTCTTGAACCGGTAAGTAGCGCAGCTCAGGAAGATGTTCCTGTGGTGCCTGCACCGACTATAGAGGAAATTAATGATGATGATCAAGGTACTTCGGATCAAGTTACTACTGAACTTTGTAGGTCCACGAGGACACGTTCCACACCAGAGTGGTATGGCAACCCTGTCCTGGAAATCATGTTGTTAGACAACGGCGAACCTTCCAACTATGAAGAAGCAATGGCGGGCCCAGATTCCAACAAATGGCTTGAAGCCATGCAATCCGAGATAGGATCCATGTATGAAAACAAAGTGTGGACTTTGACTGACTTGCCCGATGATCGGTGAGCGATAGAAAACAAATGGATCTTTAAGAAGAATACAGATGCGTATGGTAATGTTACCATCTATAAAGCTCGACTTGTTGCTAAGGGTTATCGACAAGTTCAAGGGGTTGACTACGATGAGACTTTCTCTCCCGTAGCAAAGCTGAAGTCCGTCCGAATCATGTTAGCAATTGTCGCATACTATGATTATGAGATATGGCAAATGGACGTCAAAACGGCATTCCTCAACGGATATCTTAAGGAAGAACTGTATATGATGCAGCCGGAAGGTTTTGTTGATCCTGAGAATGCTAACAAGGTATGCAAACTCCAGCGACCCATTTATGGGCTGGTGCAAGCATCTCGGAGTTGGAACATTCGCTTTGATGAGATGATCAAAGCGTTTGGGTTTATGCAGACTTATGGAGAAGCCTGCGTTTACAAGAAAGTGAGTGGGAGCTCTGTAGCATTTCTCATATTATATGTAGATGACATACTTTTGATGGGAAATGATATAGAACTTTTGGACAACATTAAGGCCTACTTAAATAAGTGTTTTTCAATGAAGGACCTTGGAGAAGCTGCTTACATATTAGGCATCAAGATCTATAGGGATAGATCGAGACGCCTCATAGGTCTTTCACAAAGCACATACCTTGATAAGATATTGAGGAAGTTCAATATGGATCAGTCCAAGAAGGGGTTCTTGCCTGTGTTGCAAGGTGTGAAATTGAGCTCAGCTCAATGCCCGACCACGGCAGAAGATAGAGAAAAGATGAGTGTCATCCCCTATGCCTCGGCTATAGGGTCTATTATGTATGCCATGCTGTGTACCAGACCTGATGTAAACCTTGCCGTAAGTTTGGAAGGAACGTACCAAAGTAATACCGGCATGGAACACTGGACAACGGTCAAGAATATCCTGAAGTACCTCAAAAGGACTAAGGATATGTTTCTCGTTTATGGAGGTGACGAAGAGCTCGTCATAAAGGGTTACGTCGACGCTAGCTTTGACACAGACCGGATACGTGTATATTTTGAATGGAGGGGCAGTAAGCTGGTGTAGTTGCAAGCAAAGCGTCGTGGCGGGATCTACATGTGAAGCGGAGTACATGGCAGCCTCGGAGGCAGCGCATGAAGCAATCTGGATGAAGGAGTTCATCACCGTCCTAGGAGTCATACCCAATGCGTCGGGGCCGATAACTCTCTTCTGTGACAACACTGGAGCTATTTCCCTTGCCAAGGAGCCCAGGTTTCACAAGAAGACCAGGCACATCAAGCGTCGCTTCAACTCCATTCATGAAGATGTTCAAGATGGAGACATAGATATTTGTAAAGTGCATACGTATCTGAATGTCGCAGATCCGTTGACTAAACCTCTTCCGCGAGCAAAACATGATCAACACCAGAACTCTATGGGTGTTCGATTCATCACAATGTAACTAGATTATTGACTCTAGTGCAAGTGGGAGACTGTTGGAAATATGCCCTAGAGGCAATAATAAAATGATTATTATTATATTTCCTTGTTCATGATAATTGTCTATTATTCATGCTATAATTGTGTTATCCGGAAATCATAATACATGTGTGAATACATAGACCATAACATGTCCCTAGTGAGCCTCTAGTTGACTAGCTCGTTGATCAACAGATAGTCATGGTTTCCTGACTATGGACAATGGATGTCATTGATAACGGGATCACATCATTAGGAGAATGATGTGATGGACAAGACCCAATCCTAAGCATAGCACAAGATCGTGTAGTTCGTTTGCTAGAGCTTTTCCAATGTCAAGTATCATTTCCTTAGACCATGAGATCGTGTAACTCCCGGATGCCGTAGGAGTGCTTTGGGTGTACCAAACGTCACAACATAACTGGGTGACTATAAAGGTATACTACAGGTATCCCCGAAAGTATCTGTTGGGTTGACACGGATCGAGACTCGGATTTGTCACTCCGTATGACGAAGAGGTATCTCTGGGCCCACTCGGTAATGCATCATCATAATGGGCTCAATGTGACCAAGTGTTTGGTCAAAGGATCATGCATTACGGTACGAGTAAAGTGACTTGCCGGTAACGAGATTGAACGAGGTATTGGGATACCGACGATCAAATCTCGGGCAAGTAACGTACCGATTGACAAACGGAATTGTATACGGGATTACTTGAATCCTCGACATCGTGGTTCATTCAATGAGATCATCATGGAACATGTGGGAGCCAACATGGGTATCCAGATCCCGCTATTGGTTATTGGCTGGAGATCTGTCTCGGTCATGTCTGCGTGATTCCCGAACCCGTAGGGTCTACACACTTAAGGTTCGGTGATGCTAGGGTTGTAGAGATATTAGTATGCCGTAACCCGAAAGTTGTTCGGAGTCCCGTATGAGATCCCGGACGACACGAGGAGTTCCGGAATGGTCCGGAGGTGAAGAATTGTATATAGGAAGTCCAATTTTGGCCACCGGGAAAGTTTCGGGGGTCACCGGTATTGTACCGGGACCACCGAAAGGGTCCGGGGGTCCACTGGGTGGGGCCACCTATCCTGGAGGGCTCCGAGGGATGAAGAGGGAAGGGAACCAGCCCTTGGTGGGCTGGTGCTCCCCCCTTGGGCCTACCCTTGCGCCTAGGGTTGGAAACCCTAGGGGTGGGGGGCGCCCCACTTGGCTTGGGGGGAATGTCCCCCCTTGGCCCCCCCCCTTGAGATTAGATCTCTAGGGGGCCGGCGCCCCCCTAGGGCCCCTATATAAAGAAGGGGGAGGGAGGGCAGCCGCACCCTAACTCCTGGCGCCACCCTCTCCCTCCGTAACACCTCTCCCTCTCGCTGAGCTTGGCGAAGCCCTATCGAGATCGTCGCTACTTCCACCACCACGCCGTCGTGCTGCTGGATCTCCATCAACCTCTCCTTCCCCCTTGCTGGATCCAGAAGGAGGAGACGTCTTCCCCAACCGTATGTGTGTTGAACGTGGAGGTGCCGTCCATTCGGCGCTAGGATCATTGGTGACTTGGATCACGACGAGTATGACTCCTTCAACCCCGTTCACTTGAACACTTCCGCGCGCGATCTACAAGGGTATGTAGATGCACTCCTCTCTCTCGTTGCTAGATGACTCCATAGATTGATCTTGGTGAAGCATAGAATTTCTTTTATTTTCTGCAACGTTCCCCAACAGATCTCTTAGCCGGAGATCCTGAGGTCCTCCCTGCCTTCGGTCGCTGCGTGCTGTCGCTCAACAGTGGCATGGTGGCGCTTGACGACCAGTTTGCCAGCAAAGTGCTGATGGTAACCATCAACGGCAACCGGCCTCCCGTCTCGCTGGCCGACCTTGTCAAAGCTCTTGGCATTGCGTACGGTATCCAAATAAGTGACTTGCTCGTCGAAGTCTGTCCGCCACCGGCTGATTTCTTCGTCAGGTTCCAGACAACTTTCGACTGCAGTCGTGTGTTTGAATCTTCCCGGCGTTTGTTCTGCGATGGCGCGCTGGTGAGCTTTGATCGGTGGCACCCAGGATGGGGCTCGGTGCCCTCTGAGCTTGAGTTTTTAACAAAGCTTACCTTCCACGGCATGCCTCGACGTGCTTGGAACAATGAGTCCATGAACGAGCTTATCAACGACCTTGGAGGTGAGCTCGTAAGTATGTTTGTTCCTCCAGACAGCTGGGCTCTGACGGTTATGGCATGGATGAAGAAGCCGTCCACCATACCAAAGGTGATTGGTGTTGAGATGCCGGTGCAGGAACCGGGGTTGTACTATTCATCACCACCAAGGCCACCGCAGACCACGTTAGGGATGTACCTGTATCGAGTGTTCGTGCATGTCAAAGAAGTGGTCAATCCATCAATCAAAGTCCTGCTGCCGCCGCTGGTGCCAGTGTCCGTCGACAACGTCCATTACAGGAGTCAGCGTCAGACTTTCCCCGTGTTGCTCGGAATGATGGATGGCACAGGGCCTACTCCATCATGCGGCGGAGGCCACTGCTTCTTTGGGAGAAGAGGCAGGGCTGGCTGCCTGGATGTGCTGTAGTTTGAGGTAACAACTGAATCTTGTCAGATAGTACTAGTTAAATCTGAGCTATGGGTCTGAAGCACTAATATGCCAGTACATTTGATTGTAACCTGTTCTAATTTTGTACCTGAACTCTTTTTAGAAAGGGCTGTACGTCAACTTAATGTGCTAGCAGAACTTATTGTGTTGTCTGTCTGTTTTCTTTGCACAAGATTCAAGATATTTCCCCGTCATTTACAAAGACGATGAACCATTATGTACGACTTCGTTGGTTTCAACATAGCCCTTCCCGTAGCGATCCACTTCTTCCATCCTGATTGTGCCACCTGCGTGAAATTTTTATGCAAGTTCAGTGTGCTATGATGTTCTATATGATTGTGTCAACTATATAAGTTTTTACTGAGCATCAGCAATGCATATGGCTAAAAGATGTATTTACGAGCATCGACCGATGGGTCTCTCTCTCTCTCTCTCTCTCTCTCTCTCTCTCTCTCACACACACACACACACACACACGCACACACACACGCACATGCACAAGTGGGACCCGTTGAATTATTTATTTGCTCATGACAGCTTTTAATTAGGTTCCACTGTAATCTAACTTTTTTCTTAAGTTATTAACTGAGCTCAGTGACTTCAAAAAGTTGTACAGAAGCCTTGTTTGGGCCTTTCCGGCGTCGCTGAATGTGGGCTGAGTAACCATGTTAGGTTGTACTGTACTACACGGGCCTTTTTTTCAACATGAGCAATGCAACTGGGCCGACAGTTGTACACAATATCCGGGTCAACTTGTTATTCTCCGCCCCGCTGGGCTGCAAAGTTTCCTAGGAGGTATGCATTAGGCTTAACAAGAAAATGGAATTTAAGAAATAATAAATGGGATGTAATTATAATAACTGGGCAGTTACTATGCACCAAACACGTAATTAGTTTGAAAAATATATTATTTTTGGAATTTTGAAATTTTAATTTCATTACTCGTTGCACGCTCAATATTCGTTGGATTTTAACGTAATACAACTTTATTTTGAAATTATATTTAACCTGACTAGAAATTTCGGATAAAAATATTTCGGATCCCATCAAAATGTGGGAATTTTTTTTGAATTCTGTTTTGAGCGGTTGTTTGAAATTATTAATCGTTGTCCTAGCTAGAAGTTGGGCTGTACTTTTAACAAACTGTAAATGGGCTGTAGTAAATTCCATTAGAATTAAAAAAATGGGATGTACATTCTTAAAAATCACAAATGGGCTATATACTCTCTGCCAAATCTGAGATGTGGGCCTACTAAGTTGACACGTACCAAGGGCTTTGTCAACTTAGTCAATATAAATGATTATAGCTGTAGTGATTGTTCGATGTCCACCCCTCTACTCACCCACACCCCCTGTTATTCTGCGGTGACGGCAGCCTCACACCGCAGCTGAACCAGTGAACCCTCGTACTCCTTTCCACGCGGGCTTCCACTGCCGCATCTTCCCCGGCTCCGCGTCGTCCCCTTCCTAGACCTCGCCGTCGTCCAGACCACTGCCCTGGTGCTCTCGGCGCGGCGTGGTCAACGACCGACTTCCATCGGAAGAGTACTGTACGTGGAGAGGCTGACAGCTGGGTCCAGCGGCCGCAAGGAAGTGCCTCCTTATTATGCACAAAATAATTATTCCTCCACCTGACAGCAGGGATCCACCGGACAGGCCACCTTATTTCGTGAAAAAATGTTTCCCCCTAACTGCTGGGACCCACCAGACGGGCCAGCGTATTTCACGAAAAAATGTCCCCCCCCCCCCGCTGTCAGCTTGGACCCACCGAAAGTGCCTCCTTATTACGCACAAAAAAAATGAATACTCCCCCTGCTAGGTGGGACCCACCATGGTGGTAGGCTGACTTGTGGGCCTACTAAGCTGACTGGGACGGGGGCCTTTGTCAAATTTGGTCAATATGAACGATTCTAGCTCCAGTGAGCGTATGATGTCCATCCAACGCCCGTAGTGCTTCTTCAACCTCTGGTCTTCTTGCTCCAGCCGCCCAAAACAGCACCGGTCGTGCCGCATGCTCCTGCTTCTCGTGGCCGGCTGTGCTGCTGCGGAGGCCTCACTGCCCCCTACTATTCCCACCGCTGGCCAGGCCTTGCGGCGACGACAGCCTCACACCGCAGCCGAACCAGTGAACCCTCGTACTCCTCTCCGCGCGGGCTTCCACTGCCGCATCTTCCTCGGCTCCCCATCGTCCCCTTCCTAGGCCTCGCCGTCGTCCACCACCCTCGTGCTCTCGGCACGGCGTGGTCAATGTGGTCAAGGAACGACTTCCATCGGACGTGGACTGTACGTGGAGAGGCTGACAGCTGGGTCCACGGCCGTAGTAAGGAAGTGCCTCTTTATTACGCGGAAAATAATGATTCCTCCACCTGATAGCTGGGACCCACCGGACGGGCCACTGTATTTCGCAAAAAAAACATTTCCCCCTGACTGCTGGGACCCACCAGCTACATCTTTGCACGCAAGGAAGTGCGTCTGAAGAAAAAAAACGATTCGCCCCCCTGATTGCTGGGACCCACCAGCTACACCTTCGCACGCAAGGAAGTGCATCCGGGCAAGAAAAAAAACGATTCGCCCCCCTGACTGTTGGGACCCACCAGCTACATCTTCACACGCAAGGAAGTGCGTCCGGGCAAAAAAAACAGTTCACCCCCCTGACTGCTAGGACCCACCAGCTACATCTTCGCAGGCAAGGAAGTGCCTGACAGTCGGGACCCACCTGGTCGAAGCGTACGTAGCGTTGTCATTCTGGTCGCGAACGTGTACGTACATATATACTGGTCGATGTAGAGGCATGCACGTGTCGTAGTAGAGGCGCGTACGTGTCGTAGTAGAGGCGCGCACTTAGCATGCACACGTATGTACAGCGGCCAGGGTGCAAGAAAGAAAATACGGCCACGTATGTGTACATACGGGCGGGGTCTCGAACGCCTACTCGCACATACGTACATGGCTGGGTCGGAACAGAGAAACAGCATCGCCGTCGTGTTCATGGGGAGCCAACCGGCTGGGTCGGAACGGAATGCGTGGTCGTGTTCATCGGGAGGGCTTCGACGGAACAAGCGATGGAAATGAGGCCTGGCGTACCGCAGAACGAAGGAAACGGACCTCCTATGTTCAGAACGGGGTCCTGTTGATCAGAAGGGGTGTGGCGTACCGCAAAACGGAGGAAACGGACCTCCTACGGTCGAAACAGGGGTCCTGTTGATCGGGAGGGGTGTGGCGTACCGCAAAATAGAGGAAACGGACCTCCTACGATCGA
>NC_041387.1:629178892-629218227 GCF_002162155.2 Triticum dicoccoides
GGGAGGGGTGTGGCGTACCGCAAAACGGAGGAAACGGACCTCCTGCGGTCGAAACGGAGGTCCTGTTGATCGGGAGGGGTGTGGCGTACCGCAAAATGGACGAAACGGACTTGTGTTGGAGCGCTACGGTCGAAACGGGGGCCCTCTTGATCGGGAGGGGTGTGGCGTACCGCAAAACGGACGAAACGGACTTGTGTTGGAGCGCTACGGTCGAAACGGGGGTCCTGTTCATCGGGAGGGGTGTGGCATACCGCAAAACGGGACTCCACGGGATACTGTTCATCTCCACCGTCGACCTTCTCCAGCCTCCACGGGCTACCGTCAACCTCCTCCAGCCTCCACGGGCTCCTGTTCATCCAGCCTCCACCGCGCGCTACTCCACCGGCTACTGTTCAACCACCCCTCCACCGTCTATTGTTCATCCAGCCCTCCACACCACGGGGTCCTGTTCAACCACCCCTCCATGGGCACCCCTCCACCGTCTACTGTTCATCCAGCCCTCCACCACACCACGGGGTCCTGTTCATCCAGAGGCAACGCCACCACTCACTGTTCATCCAACCCCCCCGCAACGCTTACTGTTCATCCCAGAGGCAGTATCGATCGGCTCCAGTTAGCAGCAGTAGCAAAGGAATCGCTCGATCGGGTTCAGTTAATAGCCATCGATCGATCGCTCGGGTTCAGTAACGCGTAGCCTGTAGTGCAATCGCTCGGGTTCAGTTAGAGCCCAACGCCTCACTCGGGTTCAGTTAGAGCCAATGCCTCGCACACACGCGCGTACGTGTACGAGAGAAACGCGCATCGCTCGGCCCCCGACCTCCCACCGTAACCGGGAACTCCCCAAAATTTTCCTCGCCCTCGCTTCTACCACGGTTTTTCCCGTCATGGACGGCCCAAAGAATGTCATGCAGTTGCGTCTCCGGCCCGCCCAGGACGAAAAGCCCATTTTCTGTCATGATTTTTTGTCATAGAAGTAGGAGCCCACCACATCTATGATGATACCGGGTTTTGTCACAATTATCGTCATAGAAGTGTCATATGTATGATAGGAAAAAATTTCGTTCGGCCCAAAATGTCACGGATGTGTCTTTTTTTTGTAGTGGGGAGAAGATCGTCCGAAGTGCAGACCAGCAGGAGGAGATCAGTGCCTTGTTGAAGAGGACCGGCGTCATCGTCAAGAAACTTATGGACGAGAATGACATGCTCCGCAACGAGCGCCGAAGGCTGGTGGAGGAATCCGTGGATGTTCTCAAGCAGCGTCTTGAGGACACGAAAGAGCTCATCGCCGCTCGCCGCGGAGACTAGTTCCCGCGGCCTGCAACAACGCATTAAGAAAGTAAAGATCAGCGAGCCAGATCCTTGTCTTCCTTCTTATTTTGCCCTTGTGTATTTCGGGCGTAGCCGCATGTGGCTTTTTTTAATTATATTTCTAATTATGTAAGACAATTAATCGCCCTTATATATTCATCAGTCTTGTTATAAGTCGCAGTAGATGCTATATAGGTCTGTCAGATCTTACATCAAGATCTGTGTTTTCAGATTTTCTTTCTCTCTCTTAAATCTCAGTCGAGTGAGACATAGCCACGCCATTAAATAGAGGCTCGGGCGCCATTAATGGAGACCTTGGGAGAGAGGTGGACGGCAGATGGAGGTGAAAGGGCTCTCCTCCCGATAAGCACGCGCAGGGGTCTGATCGCACGCCTCTCGACTCAAATAGCTACCCTGCATGGCGCCTCCTAGCTAATAAAAAATTGGGACACGTGGCGGCACGTAAATGGTACTAGTAAGTAGAACGCCCACGGTTTCAATAATACTTGTGTTTCCGATTGTAACGTGACAGCACTTGTTCCAAAATGACTTTGTTGATTGTTAATGTGTGCGCCTTCGCAAATCGGACTGCAAAATTACCACATCATGTTGGTGCCATGTCATGGCACCTAGACAAGTTTCATTATTTTCATGCGTGTTTTGGATTTACAGGAACTAAAAAAACTAAGTTTCTCAATGTTTCCAACCCAGCCACGACGCCCAGAAATTTGAATTTCATTCCAATTTCTTGCATGGAACCTAGAAATTTACCCGAGGACACACATGTGATTTTTCAACCAACTTTGGTGCACTGGAACATGTGCTTGTATTTCAAATTTGAATTATGCACACAAAGGTGACACGTTCCCTCCCAGAACCATGAGCCTTCTTGAGAGAAGCTCTGATTTGCAAGAAGCTTATACCAAAATTTGTTCCGATTCGGCCAGTTTTTTTTACCACGGCATGGTACTACCATGACATGACACCATGCCAAGTTTCATGATTTATAACCAAGTTTCTCAATGTTCTTGACCGAGCCACGATGCCCAGATGTTTGAATTTTATTCTCATTTTTTGCATGGGACCTAGAAATTCACCCGAGGACACAAATGTAAGTTTTCAACCAACTTTGGTGCACGGGAGCATGTGCTTGTGGTTCAAATTTGAATTATGCACACTAAATGACCAAAAACTCATTAATGTGTAAATAAGGCCAAACGAAGCTGGAATAATTCCAAAATTTAACAGGGCACTCATGTAGTTCTATGTTGCCTTTGTAAATAAACTCAAGGGGGACATCGTATATCATTTCACACTCAAAGGTGGCACGTTCCCTCTCAGAACCACAAGCCTTCTTGAGAGAAGCTTCGATTTGCAAGAAGCTTATACCAAAATATGTTCCTGTTCGGCCAAATTTTTTTACCACAGCATGGTAGTACCATGACATGACACCCATGCCAAGTTTCATGATTTTCAGACGTGTTTTGGATTTTCAAGAATTTTAAAACCAAGTTTCTCAATGTTCTCGGCTGAGCCACGATGCCCAGATGTTTTAATTTTATTCTCATTTCTTGCATGGAACCTAGAAATTCACCCGAGGACAAAAATGTGATTTTTCAACAAACTTTAGTGCACGAAAGCATGTGCTTGTAGTTCAAATTTGACTTATGCACATTAAATGACCAGAAACTCAATTAATGTATAAAAAATGACAAACGAATCTGGAATAATTCCAAAATTTAACAGGGCACTCATGTAGTTCTATGTTGCCTTTGTTAAGAAACTCAAGGGGGGGCAGCGTATATCGTTTCACACTCAAAGGTGGAACGTTCCCTCTTCGAACCACGAGCTTCCAAATCGGCCCAATTTTTTACCACAACATGTTAGTGCCATGACATGACTCCATGCCAAGTTTCATGATTTCCAGGCGAGTTTTGGATTTACATGAATTTAAAATCTAAGTTTCTCGACATTCTCGGCCGAGTCATGACGCCTAGATGTTTGAATTTCATTCTCATTTCTTCCATGGGACCTAGAAATTCAACCAAGGACACACATGTGATTTTTCAACCCACTTTGATGCACCGGAGCATGTGCATGCAATTCATATTTAGATTATGCACATTAAAAGTCCAGAAACTCAATTAATGTATACAAAGGCCAAATGAACCCAAAATAATTCCAAAATTTAATAGGGCACTCATATAGTTCTATGTTGCCTCTGTAAAGAAAATCAGGGGGAGGCAGCGTATATTGTTTCGCACACAAAGGTGACACGTTCCCTCTCGGAACCACGAGTCTTTTTGAGAGAATCTCCGATTTTACAAGAAGCTTATACCAAAACTTGTCCCAATCCAGCCAAAAATTATACATATGAAAATAGGGTTTAGATTATCCCGAAGATCTCGCTACCTAGACTAATAATGTACTATGATTTGAATTCAACATAAAATGAATACAAATATTTGAATTGGAGAGCATATGGTACATGTAGTTCATAGTGAAATATGATTACTGCTATATGCATGTTTTTTGTTATCAAGATAATATTTAAATTATTGTATAACTTGACAACAATCGTATTCAAATAAGGAAAAGTGATTCAAATTTAGTCCATATGGTAGTCTACAATATATATGTTCACATGGTGGAGTAAAATGTTCATATATGATGGAAGATCAAAATGTACGACTACATCAATTATAAACCGCAAGGTCACCTAACGATATACTCGAATTCAACATAACGTTGATTCAAAAAATGAAATACGAGATCCTGGCATTTGTAATCATATAAAAAGGGACATTACTATTTATTTGGTGGGAATTGATTTGTTGTTTGTTTTTGTTGAGGGAAGTGCAAATCGATTTGGTACTGTGTAGGGCTATCTTGTTCTCCCGATTTTTTTTACATTTTTCTTGTAGTTTTTTCAATGGCATCTATAGCAATATAGTAAAAGAGGACATGACTCTCTTGTGTCTTGTATGAATTGTTTTTTTACACGTTAAGTTCTTTCTGCCGAACAAGGAATCCACACCTTGTTATCCCGAAATTTTCAAGCTCGAGTATCTTTTGTCTCACCTACTTTGAAACTCCCACCTCTTCAATCCGCGCCGCGCCTTGTTATCCCGAAATTTGGACACGCGCAAGAACTCCCACCTCATCCGAAATTGGTCCCGTAGCCCAGACACGCGAAATCCCCCTTCTACCCCTCAGCCAGAAATGAAGCTCCACGTCGCGATGTCAAAACTGGTGGGGGTACACTGGTAACTTACCCTACATTTCGGACAAGCGCGTCCTAAGCTTGGCTCCCCCTCCCCCTTTGCCCCCCCATTCGTACACCAAGACCGCCAAAACCCGCGAAACCCCACGCTCCTCCATCGGCCTCCCGACCGCTGCCCAGCCGGAGACTCTTCCCCGATCTCACGGGGCTGCCAGTGCTTGATACCGAGTACACATGGCGGGTCTCCATCGACGGCGCCGTCGCTGGCCACATCATCCATGGCGTCTCTCCCCCATGCCATTGCTTCCTCGACGGCGACTTCCACAACAGCACTAGCTACAACTGCTCTGACTCTTGCTCGCGCTGCGGCTCTATTCTTGCTATCAGTCGCGCTGCTGCACTGCTCTTGCTTTCGTTCGTGCTGCTGATCTACTCTTGCTCTCGCTTGCGCTGCTGCTGCTGTTGCACGACCTCGGGCAGCTACAGGAGTTGCTGCTTTAGCACTCGCTCACGGTGCTACTGCACGACTTGCTCTCTGCCAGTGCGTTCCCTGCTCGAGCGTCTGCTGATTTAGATCACTGCTTCTCTGCTACTAGTACTCGAACGCCGTAAACATCTACTGCAATGCTCTATTACTAGTTCAATCAGTTTCCACAGTAAAATTCAGTTTTGACTGTAAAGTTCATTTTCTTCAGCTAAGTTCAGAGTGAACAGTACTTACAGCATCTGTCGGAGCGGCTGTGGCGCGGCTGATGCATTTTACATCTAGCACTTTTTCGTGATGTATTTTACATCATCTATTGCAGATGATATTAGGTTCCCACTTCAGATTAACATTATTTGTCTTGTCCTGCTTCAGCCTCATCACCGTACACCTTAGCGGAGCTGCTCCAACGACGGAACCGTCCATCACAGCGGAGCAGTACCCTCAGTGTTGTTTCTAGAAGCGTCGGATCTTCTTCCCCGCCCCCGACAGTCACACCAGCATCATCACCATCCTCCACGTCCAACCCAATGATGTTGAGGTCCACAAGGCTATGCCAAAGAGGTTGTACACTCGTCGCATCACTTTGTTACTCTGCATTCATGTCGATCCCTCAGGGATCCTTTGCTATGGAACTACTATTCATGAAAATCTGTTAGAAGGAGTGGAGCAAAGCAAAACTGGAGGATTTTTTTTCCTTTGGTGTCTCTTTCGAAGAAAAAAAATAGGAATTTTATTCACTTGGATGTCCTTTTCAAATTAATATGCACAAAGAACAGAACTAATTGCATTACTGGCATAATAAGATTCTTATTTTTTTCATTTTCATGTGGTTTGACTTTAATTTGACCACGTTTCTCCATTCCTGTGTCCTTCCAATTCATGTGAGCCAAACACCCAGGTTGACTGAAATCCTATGTTTCCAAATGCTCTGTGTTTGCACGTGCATTCCTATCCTATTCCTGTGTTTTTCCTGTCCCTGCGTTTATAGAATCCTCCAATTCTAAGGAGCCCACAGATTTACCTCATTTTTAGATAGGCGTCAAAGAAAACTTTGTGTGTTATGTCCTGCTCCTGCCGTGTCGTCATCCACCCCACCCGAGGTGCACCATCGATAGAAGCATTCACTGCAGCAGAGATCCCCCCTGCAGACTTTCTTTCGCCGCCTCAGATCATCTTCCCCGTTACCGGCAGCCAAGCCAACTACATTACCATCATCAACTGAGCAGATGAACCTGAGGACTACACAGTTCCGGAAGAGAGGTCGCAGTCTTTCGTGTTTGCTTACGTTATACATCGATTATTATTACCTGCTACTTTATCGTTCAAACTTGAGTTTTGAATTTCCCATGGGTCTCATATCGAGCCAGCAACGGATAGTATCTGTCTACTATCTGGTTCATCTGGGGTCTTCTATGTGGTTCATGTTGGGTGGGAAACAAACAATAGATGATCCATTGCCTATCTTTTTAAACCGAAGCTAAAATCTACCTGCTATCATTAGTTTTGGATCCATCCACTCGTTTGCTACCATCAGTCTTGATTTTTGCATGCACCCCTTAGGCCTTACAAAATCTAACTATTTTTTTATTATGCATGTCAAATATTGTACACAATCGTACTGAGCATGTAGAGAAAAAGAGAAGACCATTGCATGGGGATATAATGTCATGCAGACGCCGCTCCATGGTGGGCGAAGTGGGCCCCCCTCCTACATTTCGAGATTGTATTCCAGAGGAAGATAACTATTCAGATGGAGATTCAGAAGGAGCCGACCATGCCTGTTTAGCACCTGAGGTGTTTGCTCTAACCTGGCATGCTGATGTTGGTCATATCATGCATATGGCGCCTTGCATTGCTTACATTATACATCTTATATGTCATCAACTTAGCTTAGATTTGCTTTGTGTGAATGCCACCTGTTTGGTTTCTATATCATACTCCCACCATTCCTAAATATTTCTTTTTAGAGATTTCAACAAGTGACTACATACGGAACAAAATGAGTGAATCTACACTCTAAAATATTTCTATATACATCCGTATTTGGTTGTCCATTTAAAATCTCTAAAAAGACAAATATTTAGGAACGGAGGGAGTATATGGGAATTATGCAATGCCATCTTCTTTAACCAGGCAACATATACGTGAATCATGCAATGCCATCCTGTTTAGCCAGCCATCGTATATGTGAATTGTATCGTGCCATATTTTTTTCCATAATGTATTCCATTTGTAAACAATGTTTACACATTCATCTACTCTTCCTGTGCATCAGCCATTTGAGTCAGTCATGGGAAAATCTGGAGTGAAAACAAGGTCTTCTGAGCAGTCAGTGCTACCTGGTGATGCAGATTTCTTGCTGGTTACGGATAGCTCCTAAGAGGAGGATACAGAGACAGATGACCAGTCGTATTCCCCCCAAGGTGCGTGCTCTAACTTGGCTGGGTTATATTGCTCATATCATGCATATCGTGTCTTGCATTGACAAGCCATCTGCTTAGATTAGACATGATTTGTGTGAATGCCTCCTGTTTGCTTTCTATATCAGATATGTGAATTATGCAATGCCATGTTTTTCAGCAAGTTATCATATATGTGAATTATGCACCGCCATGGAGCCAGGCATCATATATGTGAATTATCTCATGCCATCTTTTTTTTCATTACGTATTCCATTTGTCGACAATCTGTGTATATTGAACTACTATTCATGTGTATCAGCCATTTGAGCCGGTTATGGAAAAATTTGGAGTGAAGACAAGGTCTTCAGAGCAGGCAATGGTACCTGTTGAAGCATATATCTCGGTGGTTACAGGGAGCTCCTCAGAGGAGGATTCAGAGACAGATGACCAGTCCTATATCCCACCTGAGGTGTATGCTCTAAGTTGCAATGTTTATATTTCTCATATGATGCATATGGTGTCTTGCATTGCTTAGTTTAGACATCATATGCACAATATTGAATTCCATCCGCTTAGTTTAGAGATCATGCATGTAAGTGCCAGCTGCTTAGTATATGAATCAATTATGCCAATTATATCATGCCATCCTGTATACTTAGACAACATGTATGTGAATTATTTCATCCCAACCTATTTTAGAAAGACATCATATAGTTTTGTCATGTCATCCTGTTTAGGTACTCATCATATGTTGAATTATGCCATTATATCCTGTTAAGTTATCCATCATATATCTGAAACTGTGTCATGCTATCCTGTTTAGTTAGGCATCATATATGTGAAGTTGTGTCATGCTGTCCTGTTTGGTTAGACAACATATATGTGAATTACCACATCTGTCTATCATAAAATGTCTGTACGTTCAATTTCTTTTCTTGTTTATCAGCCATTTCAATTGGAGGGGGTGATGGCAGTATCTAAGGGAGCAAAAACCCGTTCTTCACAAAAGACAGTGCTACCCGTCGATGCAGATAGAACCATGGTTGTACTGGCCCACATACTAGCCCCACCACACATAATTGAGATTCTTCCAGATTGCACACTTACACCCTTGGGCAGAGAACCAGCTACAACCCATCTAACCGCAACCCCAGCGGATAGTAACCCACTTCTAGTTGACAAAGCACCATGTCCACCACAGTGTACCCCCACATGAGCAGTTTGTAAAGCAATTGCAGTGCCCAAAGCACGAAGACCACCACAGCTAACCCAAACTCCGTGTTTAAAGCAGAAGAGCAACTGTTCTCAGGTCAGATTCCGTAGCTATGGTCCATACTCCTTTGCTGTTGCATCACTGTATTTACTCATACCAACTACTTTCGAATTTGAAGGATCCAATTGAAACTCCAATGGTGCAACAGGTATGTTTTAAACCTATTTCTTTAACTGGATTGCTGTTCTAACTTCTTGCTCTATGTTGATTTCATTTTAAGTTGTATAAATAGTTATGTTCTCATGTGATGCACATTACAAGTGCTGCCAATGCTGTGTAGTTTCTCACACTTATATTCTGTCTATGCTGACGTGTCTTAAAAATATATGAGTTGAACTGTGTCTCTATCTTGATTAGGGAACATAATCTAGAATGATATGGACAATACATTGACCATAGTACATAGATATGTGTTTGTTTCATGCCGTTATCCTGTCCACCTTACTACTGAACCGATTACCAAAATGAGTTTCATATACTACAAGCTAAACCTGTGATGTGTCTGCTTGTTTCTCTTGTTGTATGCAAACAGAATATTGGAGAAGAGAACCCCACTATGCAATGGTAGAAGTAATGCAGATAAGGTTCAAGATAGTGAGACAACCCTGTTGGTCTCAAAGAAAGGTGATAAAAACGATCATGTAGACAGTGAGAAAACCCCACAATCCTATGTTGATGTAGTGTTTGAGTTACTGGCCAGTACCGCTGGCACAAGCTCTTCGAACTCGCTGCCTGAATCACTTCGGCTTCTTCAGTCTCAGCTACAAGCTGAAAGGCATCAGTCAGCTGTGCTACGGCAAGAAGCCGAAGGACTGAGGAAGTCCCTCCAGAATTCAGATGCGTACTTTCTTGTGCAACAGCAAACGCTGGAGGATTTAAGCGCCAAACAAGAGAAAGTTAATAAGCTTGCTAAGCATCTTGCCAGCATTATGGGTACCTAGGATATTTTTTCTTGAACTCTTCTGAAGTGGTTTCAGTTCTAGACTTGTTTTGCTGCGGCATTTATATGCTGCTTTGTTCCCTATATTTGCACTGGTGGCGAACTTTGATGCCCAATGGATGTAATATGTGTAATAGCCGTGATAGCCTAGCATAAGTTGCTTGCTTATTTATTTCCTTGTTGTCTTGTTTATTTGTTTGCTTGTAGTCAGTGCAGTTCTTTTTCCGCGGTTTGCTAGTGGCTGCAATAACCTATTTTTTAAAACTAGGCCACAATAACCATGGGCTAATATTTATTGTAGTGACACTAGGCCTCCTACGGCCCGTAGAAATAGTGGGCCTTCTACGGGCCGTAGAAATAGTGGGCCTTCTATGGGCCATAGAAACAATGGGCCTTCTACGGGCCGTAGAAACAATGGGCCTTTTACGGGCCGTATCATCAATGGGCCTTATACGGGTCGTATGATCAATTGGCCAAACATGGGCCGATAACATGCCGCATTATGGCCGTAAACGGGCTAGAGTTGGAATCGTTCGTTCATGGGCCGACCATAAGGGGCCATCGTTAATAGGCCGTATTTGATGATGCTACGAAAACGGCCCAACATATTAATGGACCACAAATGGGCCGACTGTAACCACGGGCTGAATTTGGCCCACAAGCAGAAAATGACAGTAACGGGCCGTAAGTAAATGAATGCTGGAAATGAGCCCAAGAATAAATGGGCTCTGAGAAGGCCGAAAGACAACATGGGCTGGAAACGGCCCAACGGAATAACGGGCCGTTAATGGGTATAAAGTGATACATTGTTCATTATGGGCCAGTTTCACCACGGGCCGTTAATGGGTGTAAAGTGATACACTGTTCATTACGGGCCAGTTTCACCATGGGCCATTAATAGGCCAAGAGTTACGTAGGGCCTCATATGGGCCGAAAGACGTCATGGGCCATACATGGGCCAGAAGTGAAAATGGGCTGGAATCATATTGGATGGCCCAAATGACGCTAATGGGCCTAATTCGGATAGGGCGTAACGGCCCTTGGGTTAGCAGGCTGTAAATGGGCTATATGTGAATAGGCTGTTAACAGGCTTTCCATGGGCCGGCCCGCCACCCTTTGACCAAGTCAAATGGGCCGACCTTTTCACAGGAATGGGCCTCTGTTGGGTCGTGCCATGTGTCGACGTATCATAGGCGCCTTCTGTCCAATGAGTGGATGACATCTGTCCCAACGATGAGCAGACACGTGTTTCCTCCAGCCAACGATGATTTTACACGTGGAAAATCCCCATTGGTCGAGGCTGTTAACGGGTTATCGGATCCAAAACCCGACCCGATAGCTTAACGACGTTCCGTTATGGTGGATGCCACGTGTCGATCACCCTTGACGAAAGCACTTCTGTGACGCGCGATTTATTGTTATGGAAGTGGACACTTCCATGATGATAATTTTGGTAATGTCATGGAACACTTCTACGACAGCACATGTATGACTATCTTGATTCTGTCATAAAATCGTCATGGATGTACATGCATGACAGAAAATGTGACCTACTGTGACAAACATGTATCATCACGGAAGTGTATTTTTTTGTAGTGTGCGCAGGCATGATAGATCTGAAGAAGGCTATGACCAAGATCACGGAGCTGGAGGAAGAACTCAAGTCTACATGCAATGGATATGAGGAAGAAACGACGACACTCGTGGAGAAGAATGATGATCTGAAGAAGAAGCTAAAGGTATTCATGGGATTCCCCGCGACTGGAGGAGAAGACGATGATTGCACTTGCCCGGAGAACTACATCATCATCGGCAACACCGACTCAGACCCAGACGATAGCGATGATGACTTTGTTGATGAAGCTAGAGCAGATATCATGGAGTCTTCGACCGATCAATTTTTCTAGTCGACCACCATAACAATAGTAGTATTCCCCCGTGTATATAGCATAGTCCGAGCACTTTTGTAACGATAGTTAGATCGTTGTATGCCCTTGTTTGAATTGAGTGAAGTGATATTGATTGCATTTGTCTCATGTGCATATGGGTAGTGTTTTTCTCTATAGACCTCATTCTATTCTGTTTTCTCATCTTTTTTAAACCCTCAGATGCCTCCGAGACGTGACAATGGATTTGCTTTCCCACCAGAGCTCACTCAGTTGATCCAGCAGCAGAATGCATTGATGCAGATGCTAGTCCAGAATCAGAATCAGGGGAACAACAACAACAACAACCCACCACCAGCACCTGTTGATCATTTAGCCCGTTTCTTGAGGCTGAATCTGCTGGTGTTCTCCAGTAGCACCGAGCCGATAGTTGCAGATGATTGGCTCCGCAAGATGGGAAGGGAGTTGACCATTGCAGGATGCACAGATGCGGAGAAGGTGCGTTTTGCCGCACATCAGCTTGATGGACCCTGCGGCATCATGGTGGGAGAATTTCACAGCCACTTATCCCATCGACACCGTCACATGGAACCAGTTTCAGCAGGCTTTCCGTACTGCTCATGTTTCAGCAGGAGCTATGGCCATGAAGAAGCGTGAGTCTCGCAACTTGCGCCAAGGAGGACGCACAGTTGGCCAGTATGTGGATGACTTTAGTAAGCTAGCACATTATGCCCCAGATGACGTTGCTACGGATGCAGCTAAGTAGGAGAAGTTTCTGGAAGGACTGAATGATGAGTTGAGCATGCAGTTGATGGTGGCAACCTTCAACAATTACCAGGAATTGGTAGATAGAGCTCTCATGATTGAAGGGAAGCAGCAGCAGATTGACAGCCGCAAGAGGAAGTATGGACAAGGGAAGTACAATTCTGGAGCTCAGCAGAAGCCTCGTTTTACCCCAAACTCAGGAGGACATTTTCAGCATACCCATGGAGGAGGAATTTCGCACAACCACAGTGGCCCCAAGAATGGCAACAGGAATGGAGGAAGCAACGGACAGAACCGTACCAACCCATCAACACCAGCCAAGAGGGATCTAAGCCGCATTACCTGTTTCAAATGCCAGAAGACTAGACATTATGCCACTGAATATCCTGAAGCTAAGAATGGAAATGGCAATGGAAGCTCTGAGAAGAAGCCAAACCCTTTCAACAAGGGATAGGTGAACCACGTTAGCGTGGAGGAGGTTGAAGCCCAGCCAGATGCAGTAATAGGTAAGTTTTAGATTAAGTCATTTACTGCAATCGTTCTTTTTGATATTGGTGCATCACATTCATACATATCAAGGGGATTTGTGGATAAGTATAAACTGTCAACCCAAGAACTTAGGTCACCCATGTTAGTAACTTCGCCAAGAGCAGAGTATATGGCTAGTCTATGGTGTGATCGGTTACCATTAAGGATTGGTAACTATGTGTTTCCCTCGGACCTAATAGTATTGGAGTCGCAAGGACTGGATGTGATATTAGGCATGGATTGGTTATCAAAGTATGGAGGGAACATTGAATGCGCTAGTAAGTTGATTTTGCTTACCACCCCAGAAGGAAGAAGGATCAAGTATGTATCCTGGCATGTGCCGAAGAGGACTCAAGTAAATTCCTTATCAGGAGTTGTACAAGAGGAAGTACCAGTGGTGAAGGATTTCCCTGAAGTATTTCCAGAGGAGCTGCCAGGCATGCCACCGGATAGAGACATTGAGTTTTTGATTGAGCTTTTGCCAGGCACAGGGCCAATATCTAAGAGACCGTACAGGATGCCCGCAAAGGACTTGGAGGAAATTAAGAAGCAGATTAAGGAGTTACTGGATAAAGGCTATATTCGCCCAAGTTCGTCACCTTGGGGATCAGCAGTGCTTCTAGTGGAGAAGAAGGACGGATCATTGAGAATGGTTGTTTATTATCGAGGATTGAATGAAGTGACAACCAAGAACAAGTACCCACTGCCGATGATCAACGATTTGTTTGACTAGTTGCAAGGAGCTAAAGTGTTTTCCAAGATCGATCTGCGATCAGGATACCACCAGTTGAAGATTCGAGCGCAGGATATACCTAAAACGGCTTTAACACCAGGTATGGGCTATATGAGTATACCGTTATGTCATTTTGGTCTGACTAACGCACCTGCCTATTTCATGAACATGATGAACAAGGTGTTTATGGAGTTTTGGATAAGTTCGTCATGGTGTTCATTGATGATATTTTGGTCTACTCGAAGAATGAAGAGGAGCATAAGGAGCATTTGCGTTTGGTACTCGGGAAGCTCAGAGAACATCAGTTATATGCCAAGTTTAGCAAATGTGAGTTTTGGTTGAAGGAAGTTGGATTCCTCGGACATGTTATATCCGGAGAAGGAATAGGAGTAGACCCCACCAAAGTTGTCACTGTGACAAATTGGGAAGCCCCCACATCAGTTGGAGAGATCCGGAGTTTCCTTGGACTCGCAGGATATTACCGGAGGTTCATTGAGAATTTCTCGAAGATTGCAAAGCCCATGACGGAGTTGTTGAAGAAAGACACCAAGTTCAAATGGACTGAGGAATGTGAGGCCAGTTTCCAGGAGTTGAAGAAACGTTTGGTTACACCACCAGTGTTTATTCTGCCAGATCAGTGCAAAGATTATGAAGTATATTGCGACGCTTTTCGTCGAGGACTTGGAGCAGTGCTTATGCAGGAAGGAAGAGTTGTTTCGTATGCCTCACGATAGCTTAATCCCCATGAGTTGAATTATTCTAAACATGATTTGGAGTTAGCAGCCGTAGTGCATGCATTGAAGACATGGAGACATTTTCTCATCGAAAACCATTGTGAGGTGTACATGGATCACAAGAGTTTGAAGTACATCTTCACACAGAAGGTGTTAAATCTCAGGCAAAGGAGATGGTTGGAGCTCATTAAGGATTATGATATGAGATTTCATTATCACCCCGGAAAGGCTAACGTAGTAGCCAATGCGTTGAGCCGCAAGAGCCATGTCAACACACTCTTGACTGGAGGGTTACCAAAGGAGTTAGCCGAGGATCTTCGCGAGCTATGTTTGGAGATAGTTCCGAGAGGCTATGTAGCAACATTGGAGATTCAGTCTACTTTGATGGATAAGATCAGAGAAGCTCAGAAGAATGACAAGGAGATCGCCGAGATAAAGGAGAAGATAAGCAAAAAAAAGGCTAAAGGATTTCGTGAGGATGAGCACGATACCCTATGGTTTGAGGATCGCGTTTATGTGCCTAATGATCTGGAGATCGGGAAGTTGATTCTGTAGGAGGCCCATGATTCACCGCATTCGATTCACCCAGGAAATACCAAGATGTATCTGGATTTGAAGGGCACTTTCTGGTGGACCAGAATGAAGAAGGATATTGCGGAGTATGTAGCAATTTGTGATGTATGTCAGAGAGTGAAGTTTTCATGTTTTGGGTAAATATCATACAAGACGCTCCAACGTCTTCATGTTTAGTGATCTTGTATGATATTTACCCAAAACATGAAAACTTCACAACACAAAACTCAACAGGAAATCTCATAAGCTCCGCTAGTGCAAGAAAGAAAAACCACCACATAAGGTACTGTAATGAACTCATTCTTTATTTATAATGGTGTTAAACCTACTATATTCCAACTTCTCTATGGTTCATACTGATGTCTACTACATAACCTTCTTCTTGTAGATGTTGTTGGGCCTCCAAGTGCAGAGGTTTGTAGGACAGTAGCAAATTTCCCTCAAGTGGATGACCTAAGGTTTATCAATCCGTGGGAGGCGTAGGATGAAGATGGTCTCTCTCAAGAAACCCTGCAACCGAATAACAGAGAGTCTCTTGTGTCCCCAACACACCCAATACAATGGTAAATTGTATAGGTGCACTAGTTCGGCGAAGAGGTGGTGATACAAGTGCAATCTGGATGGTTGATATAGGTTTTTGTAATCTGAAATTATAAAAACATCAAGGTAACTAATGATAAAAGTGAGCACAAACGGTATTGCAATGGTAGGAAACAAGGCATAGGGTTCATACTTTCACTAGTGAAAGTTCTCTCAACAATAATAACATAATTGGATCATATAACTATCCCTCAACATGCAACAAAGAGTCACTCCAAATCCACTAATAGCGGAGAACAAACGAAGAGATTATGGTAGGGTACGAAACCACCTCAAAGTTATCATTTCTGCTTGATCTATTCAAGAGTCCGTAGTAAAATAACACGAAGCTATTCTTTCTGTTCATTCTATCATTGAGTTCATACTAGAATAACACCTTAAGACACAAATCAACCAAAACCCTAATGTCACCTAGATACTCCATTGTCACCTCAAGTATCTATGGGCATGATTATATGATATGCATCACACAATCTCAGATTCATCTATTCAATCACCACAAAGAACTTCAAAGAGTGCCCCAAAGTTTCTACCGGAGAGTCAAGACGAAAACGTGTGACAAACCCTATGCATAGGTTCATGGGCGGAACCTGCCAACCCCACTTGATTAGAATTTATTAGAATACTCTATGTGCTTCACTTATATCTTTTGAGCTAGATAGTTTTGCTCTAGTGCTTCACTTATATCTTTAAGAGCACGGCGGTGGCTTAATTTTGAAGAAATTGTTGATCTCTCATGCTTCACTTATATTATTTTGAGAGTCTTTTAGAACAGCATAGTATTTGCTATGGTTATAAAATTGGTCCTAGAATGATGGGCATCCAAGTTGGGTATAGTAAAAACTATCATAGAAAGTGAATTGGATGCTATGATCAATTTGATGCTTGATAATTGTTTTGAGATATAGAGGTGGTGATATTAGAGTCATGCTAGTTGGGTGATTATGAATTTAAAGAATACTTGTGTTGAAGTTTGTGACTCCCGTAGCATGCACGTATGGTGAACCGCTTTGTGATGAAGTTGGAGCACACTTTTATTTATTTATTGTCTTCCTTATGAGTGGTGGTCGGGGACGAGCGATGGTCTTTTCCTACCAATCTACCCCCCTTGGAGCATGCGCGTAGTACTTTGTTTTCAATGACTTGTAGATTTTTGCAATAAGTATATGAGTTCTTCATGACTAATGTTGAGTCCATGGATTATATGCACTCTCACCCTTCCATCATTGCTAGCGTCTCTTGTGCCGCACAACTTTCGCCGGTACCATACACCCACCATATACCTTCCTCAAAACAGCCACCATACCTACCTATTATGGCATTTCCATAGCCATTCCGAGATATATTGCCATGCAACTTTCCACCGTTTCGTTTATATGACACGCATCATCATTGTCATATAGTTTTTGCATGATCATGTAGTTGGCATTGTATTTGTGGCAAGGCCACCTTCATAATTTTCATACATGTCACTCTTGATTCATTGCATATCCCGGTACACCACCAGAGGCATTCATATAGAGTCATATCTTGTTCTAAGTATTGAGTTGTAATCTTGAGTTGTAAGTAAATAAAAGTGTGATGATCTTCATTATTAGAGCACTGTCCCAGTGAGGAAAGGATGATGGAGACTATGATTCCCCCACAAGTCGGGATGAGACTTCGGATTTTACCAAAAAAAAGAGAGAAAGGCCAAAAAAAGAGAAAGGCCAAATGAAAAAAATGAGAGAAAAAGAGAGAAGGGACAATGCTACTATCCTTTTTACCACACTTGTGCTTCAAAGTAGCACCATCATCTTCATGATAGAGAGTCTCCTATGTTGTCACTTTCATATACTAGTGGGAATTTTTCATTATAGAACTTGGCTTGTATATTCCAATGATGGGCTTCCTCAAAATTCCCTCGGTCTTCGTGAGCAAGCGAGTTGGATGCACACCCACTTAGTTTCTTTTGTTGAGCTTTCATACATTTATAGCTCTAGTGCATCCGTTGCATGGCAATCCCTACTCACTCACATTGATATCTATTAATGGGCATCTCCATAGCTCGTTGATACGCCTAGTTGATGTGAGACTATCTTCTCCTTTTTTGTCTTCTCCACAACCACCATTCTAGTCCACATATAGTGCTATGTCCATGGATCATGCTCATGCATTGCGTGAAAGTTTGAAAAGTTTGAGATTATTAAAGTATGAAACAATTGCTTGGCTTGTCATCGGGGTTGTGCATGATTAAATACTTTGTGTGATGAAGATAGAGCAACAGCCAGACTATATGATTTTCTAGGGATAACTTTCTTTAGCCATGTTATTTTGAGAAGACATGATTGCTCGATTAGTATGCTTGAAGTATTACTATTTCTTATGTCAATATGAACTTTTATTTTGAATCATTTGGATCTGAACATTCATGCCACAATAAAGAACTACATTGAGAATTATGCTAGGTAGCATTGCACATCAAAAATTATGTTGTTATCATTTACCTACTCGAGGACGAGCATGAATTAAGCTTGGGGATGCTTGATACGTCTCCAACGTATCTATAATTTTTTATTGTTCCATGCTATTATATTACCCATTTTGGATATTTATGGGCTTTATTTTATACTTTTATATCATTTTTGGGACTAACCTACTAACCGGAGGCCCAGCCCGAATTGTTGTTTTTTTGCCTATTTCAGTGTTTCAAAGAAAAGGAATATCAAACGGAGTCCAAACGGAATGAAACTTTCGGGAGCGATCTTTTTGGAACAAACGTGATCCAGAGGACTTGGAGTGGAAGTCAACAAACAAGCGAGGCGGCCACGAGGGTGCCCGACGCGCCCCCAAGGGCTGGGCGCGCCCCCACCCTCATGGGCCCCTTGAGCGTCCACCGACCTACTTCTTCCTCCTATATATACCCATGTACCCTGAAAACATCAGAAGCGACCATGAAAAACTATTTCCACCACCGTAACCTTCTGTATCCGCGAGATCCCATCTTGGAGCCTTCGCTGGCGCTCCGTCGGAGGGGGAGTCGATCACGGAGGGCCTCTACATCATCTCCAAGGCCTCTCCGATGAGTTGTGAGTAGTTTACCACAGACCTCTGGGTCCATAGTTATTAGCTAGATGGCTTCTTCTCTCTCTTTGAATCTCAATACAAATTTCTCCTCGATCTTCTTGGAGATCTATTCGATGTAACTCTTTTTGCGGTGTGTTTGTCGAGATCCGATGAATTGTGGGTTTATGATCAAGTTTATCTATGAGAAATATTTGAATCTCCTCTGAATTCTTTTATGTGTGATTAAGTTATCTTTGCAAGTCTCTTCGAATTATCAGTTTGGTTTGGCCTACTAGATTGATCTTTCCTGCAATGGGAGAAGTGCTTAGCTTTGGGTTCAATCTTGCGGTATCCTTTCCCAGTGACAGCAGGGGCAGCAAGGCACGTATTGTATTGTTGCCATCGAGGATAAAAAGATGGGGTTTATATCATATTGCATGAGTTTATCCCTCTACATCATGTCATCTTTCTTAATGCATTACTCTGTTCTTTATGAACTTAATACTCTAGATGCATGCTGGATAGCGGTCGAGGTGTGGAGTAATAGCAGTAGATGCAGGCAGGAGTCGGTCTACTTGTCACGGACGTGATGCCTATATACATGATCATGCCTAGATAATCTCATAATTATTCACTTTTCTATCAATTGCTCGACAATAATTTGTCAGCCACTGTAATACTTATGCTATCTTGAGAGAAGCCAATAGTGAAACCTATGGCCCCCGGGTCCATCTCTTATCATATAAAATTTCAATCTACTTTTATTTGCATCTTTACTTTTCCAATCTATATCATAAAATACCAAAAATTTATTTATCTTATCATATTATCTCTATCAGATCTCACTTTCGCAAGTGGCCTTGAAGGGATTGACAACCCCTTTATTGAGTTGGTTGCGAGTTCTTGTTTGTTTGTGTAGGTGCGTGGGACTTGTGAGGAGCCTCCTACTAGATTGATACCTTGGTTCTCAAAAACTGAGGGAAATACTTACACTACTATTGCTGCATGATACGTCTCTGTCGTATCTATAATTTTTGATTGTTCCATGCCAATATTATTCAACTTTCATATACTTTTGGCAACTTTTTATACTATTTTTGGGACTAACGTATTGATCCAGTGCCCAGTGTCAGTTCCTGTTTGTTACATGTTTTATGTTTCGCAGAAACCCAATATCAAACGGAGTCTAAAGGGGATGAAAACGGACAGAGAATTATTTTGGAATATTGTGATTTTTGGGTGGAAAAATCAACGCGAGACGGTGCCCGAGGGGGCCACGAGATAGGGGGCGCACCCCAGGGAGGCAGGCGCACCCTGGACTCTCCTGGGCACCCGTAAGGTGGTTGACGCTCTTATTTTGCCGCAAGAAAGGTAATTTTATGAGAAAGATCTGGGCGAAAGATTCACCCCAATCGGAGTTACGGATCTCCGGATATAAAAGAAACAGTGAAGGGGTAGAATCTGGGAACGCAGAAATAGAGAGAGATAGAGAGATAGATCCAATCTCGGAGGGGCTCTCGCCCTTCCCACACAATGGGATCCAAGGACCAAAGGGGAAACCCTTCTCCCATCTAGGAAGGAGGTCAAGGAAGAAGAAGAAGAAGAAGAAGAAGGGAGGTTCTCTCCCCCTTGCTTCCGGTGGCGCCGGAGCGATGCCGGGGGCCATCATCATCACCGCCATCTTCACCAACACCTCCGCCATCTTCACCAACACCTCCGCCATCTTCACCAACATCTCCATCACCTTCCCCCATCTATATTCAGCGGTCCACTCTCCCGCAACCCGATGTACCCTCTACTTGAACATGGTGCTTTATGCTTCATATTATTATCCAATGATGTGTTGCCATCCTATGAGGTCTGAGTAGATTTTTGTTGCCCTATCGGTGATTGATGAATTGCTATGATTGGTTTGAGTTGCATGTTTTATTATTGGTGTTGTCCTATTGCGCTTTCCGTGTTGCGCAAGTGTGAGGGATCTTGCTGTAGGGTTTGCAATATGTTCATGATTTTCTTATGGTGGGTGGCGTGAGTGATAGAAGCACAGACCCGAGTAAGTAGGTTGTTTGCGTATGGGATAAAGGGGACTTGATACTTTAATGCTATGGTTGGGTTTTACCTTAATGATCTTTAGTAGTTGCAGATGCTTGCTAGAGTTCCAATCATAAGTGCATATGATCCAAGAACATAAAGTATGTTAGCTTATGCCTCTCCCTCAAATAGAATTACAATAGTGATTATCGGTCTAGTAACGTAGTCAATTGCTTAGGGACAATTTCACAACTCCTACCACCACTTTTCCGCACTCGCTATATTTACTTTATTGCATCTTTATCTAAACAGCCCCTAGTTTATATTTACGTGTTATTTATTATCTTGCAAGTCTATCGAACAACAACTACAAAGTACTTCTAGTTTTATACTTGTTCTAGGTAAAGCGAACGTCAAGCGTGCGTAGAGTTGTATCGGTGGTCGATAGAACTTGAGGGAATATTTGATCTACCTTTAGCTCCTCGTTGGGTTCGACACTCTTACTTATCAAAAGAGGCTATAACTGATCCCCTACACTTGTGGGTTATCACTACATCACCCTTTCCTCTTCAAGGACAACCAACGCATGCTCAAGATGTCGCAATATTCTACGAAGATCTTTATCGGTCGAACCATTATGACAACATATGTTATTCCCTTTGTCATCGGTATGTTACTTGCCTGAGATTTGATATGTTTATTAGTATTTGTGTAAATGCATGTAGCACACGAAGTGTATGTGTATTGTTGTGTGTAATTTTCTTGAATTATATTAGCGTGCAAAGTTCATGTTTCAGAAATTCATAAGTTCAGGTGTACCACATACTGAAGAAATTCATCAATGAAATGCCATTCACCGACAACAAAAAATGCCTAAACATGTCGCGAGACAAAAACAAAACTGCATAAGATATACCATAGTAAGTTCATAGAAAGGTGGAAAAACATAATTTTGTTTTGTAAATTTAACCATTTCTAAAGAATATCTTGAAGTTCAAATTTAAATAATAGGGCGGTTCAATGTTTATTACAAACATGTAAATTTCCCCATTAATATAGAATAACCCAAGAAGTTCAAAAACTAAAAATGGAGCAGTTCGAAAAGTTTATACTAAAAAATTGGAGAATTTCAAATTTAAATAAAATATAAGTTCAAAAACTTTATTCCCAAGAAGGTCAAATATAAAAAAAAATCAAGCAGTTTAAAAGGTTTGTAAACATGGATGTGCCCATATTTGGACCTTGCCTTTTTACTAGAAAATGTTTTTTTTGTGTTTGAAAATATTTCTCTTAATCCGCAAAGAAGTTCAATTATTATTTGGGAGTGATTTGATTTGAAAAAGGAAATAAAAAATTCAAATTATAAAACCGAAAAAGTTCATGTAATATATGGTGTGTGTTTAATATGAGAAAAATGAATAAAAAATCAAAGACTAAATTTGTTGTTATAAGTTCAAGTCCTCGGTCGGAGAAAGTTAAAAAATTTATTATGAGGGAGGTTTGTACAAAAGGAATATCATTTGTGTAACACTAATGAATGGATGAGAAAATTACAAAAGAAAATACGTCACAGAAGTTCAACGTGGAAACAACAGGAAGTTCAACTACTACACCGAATTAATTTCAGATGAAAAACTATTAAAACCGTCACTAGTATGAAAAAACTGATCAATACAGGAAAGTTGCGTGTTTACAACAGCTTTCCATCTGAATATCACTTGCTCAATTCCGGTGAGTGCATTGAGAGCTACGAGAAAAAAAGCACGTGAAAAAGAGAGTGAAGTTCAGGTAGACATGCCGAGAAGTTCAAGTCCTTTACGCGGTGCATATTCAGAGAATCTGTTTCGCGACAAAAGCAGAATGCACGATCTCACTGTTTGCAAAATTACTTGAAAACGACTAGGAATCGGAGAAAACCATCAACATGAAAAAGTTTTGCATTTCCGTAGCATTTCAACGGTATATTATTTGCCTCATTCTGATAAAGTTTGTAGAAATTACGGCCAAATTTTTTTTAGCCATTTTCAAAATTGACTTAATACCATAAGGAATTGGGAGAAACAATATATACAAAAATGTTTCGCATTTCCTCAAGCTTTCCAACGCCATATAATTATCTGCATTCGGACATACAGTTCAACAATTAGCATGAAAATACAAATTCGGTGAAACTTGTATCGTTTTCTAAATTACTTTTAAACAGTTCAAAATTTGAAAAAACTTTCAACATGAAAAGGTAGCGCATTTTCATAAGCTTTCCAATGCCATATCATTTGCCTCAATTGGATTAGCCGTTTAGAAATGGCACCGAAAATAGGAAATTGACTGTTTTGTTTGCGAAATTTTATAATTTTCCAAATTATTCTTTAACCATAGGGAATTACAGAAAACTATCAACATGTGGAAGGAGCGGTTTTGCAGAAGCTTTCCAACGCCATATTATTTGCCTCATACCGATAAACGGTCTAGAAATGCGATTGAAAATACGATTCACATTTTTTGTATGAAGAAAAATGATTTTGAAAACTGCTCTTAAACCGCTTACATTTGCCAAAAATTCAACTTGGGTCATGATACTCGTGTCCCTTGCTTTCCAACGGTATATTGCAAGCCCCATTTGGACACTTTTTAGCTGAATTTCAACCTAGTAGCGCATTTGATACTCTCAAGTATCAATGCTTGAGCCCTGTACATTTGTATAGGAAAAACATATCAATGGAACATATAGAACCAAAATGCAACCATGCCATGAATACAAATAGTTTTTTTAGTATAAATAACAGCCCAAGACACTACAAAAATAGTACTTAGTGAGCCGTGTGGCGCACCTGGTCATGCACATTACAAACTCAACTATTTGAAAACTATGCAAAGATGAGTGTACATTATTCTTACCCAGGAAAGCTACAAAATAAATGAGATCCTTCGTTGGTTCGGTGTATGTACAGAGATAATCAACACTTAAGGTCGCAACAGCATCAGTCTCCCAACGAATCTGATGAGCAGGAAGATGAACATATGCGACGAGTCAACGACTAAAACTGGCCTAAACTTAAGATGCAACATAAAGGTACTATTTATAAATTTGTACACATCCAAATAAGATACAGCAATGCCCTATGCTCATGGCAAACCTCTATAGTAGGTTCCGAAGAAGCATATAAAGTTTGATTATTCATTTAGCAAACATTCAATATCCTTTAGTCTTTGCAAGATCTGGATAAACAGGAGATACTATTTGGTCGGATTGGAGACAAATTAAAAGTGCATGGCAACAACTTGTGTTTCTGTATTTAGTAACACCTGCATGCCGCTTCCCTATGCATAACCCATAGAACTTAATCGGCAAAACTTGATATTCAGATGAAGTTTAGTTATTGGAATGGGCTAGGAAAATCAATACATATGAAGAGTAGTGTTACGGGAAGGATGAACTGGGTACTGACTAAATGCAATCAGATCATACAGCCACAAGTAAAACTCTCTATGGGTCCAAAAGTACAAATCTTGATGTTGGATAGATGTATCATTGCTAATATGCCTATATATATATATATATCCAACATTCCGAGAAGTAATTGAATTGGATTTGCTTGATAATTAACATGCCATAAGAGAACCAGTAGAAAATGACACTAATCAAGATGGCTTGGAATAGCTCATGATTCAACAATTGGAATATTCGATGATTGTTTTTGTATGTATTACAACAAATACCATCATTTGGCGATTGAACTCATAATAAGAGAAATTGATACAGTATGTTAATTCTTTGGGCATACCTGCATTTTGGTTTCCATAAAGTTATGCTTCTTCATGAAAGTCAGCTCCCCTACCATGCCGGAGTACAAACATTTTGGTTTCACTGCATTTCAGTAAGGTAGGAAATCAAACTCATCCTAGAGAAAGTCAGCTCCCCTACTGTGCCATGGCAGATCCGAAATTCTTTGAAACAACAAGCATGGCACATTCGGAAATCATGATTTGATGGCATAATACAGATGCCTTCCCGCGGCACTGTAAAATTCTTAATTCCTTCAGCTAAAGCAACCTAGTTGTTCAACTACATCAGAATGCATTACAGATCGACCATCACCATTTTCACACTACGTTATGATAAGTTCAAGGAACTTAAAGAACATTCAGACACATGCCAATGGACGAAGCATTCTAGTTCTTACCAAAGTAAACTAATTACCTCTTAGTCCATCAAGAGCTATCGTGTCTGACTTCACAGCAGATTTACCTAACTTGGTGGGTGCCTTGTCGCTCTAGTTTGCACCATGTTCAGCAACTTGCCTCCCTTGAACGAGCCCCGTCACCGATGATTCTGGAGGTAACTCTTCCCGACACCTTCCCACCTAGCTTCCGCCATCCAGGTAAGTTTTTCCACACTGGATTTCTTCCTGGAAGATAGGCAATATACCCACAGTGCCCACCAGAGATCAGCAAGGACCAATCAAAATGGGACTGAAAAATGATCTAGTGTGGTTTACGGGCAGCTGCGTCTCACCTGATTTAGAGTTTCATCTTTGCTTGAAGTGCACGTCCGTGTTGATCGACAGGACGACACACATTTATTCATAAAAAAATAGATATTGACACCGTAGCCGAAGGCCAGATCCAGTTGTAAAAACACAGAGATTTAGGCCATATATATGCATCGGCGATTGTGTGTCCTATCTGATGTACCTCCACCCATCTCTCATTGTTCGAGAACCAATGGTAATTCGGGCCAATGAATTATCTACAGAAAAAGAAAAGGCAAACAATAAAGCAGAGATGAATATCCCTTTCCTTGTTAGGACGATGAACAACATTTGTGATTACGATTCTAAAAAAAGATCTGGTGATTACCCTTACCGTTGTAATTTCTGACCACGCCGATTAGATCCCTCGCAGAACCCGCGTCGGCCGAATCGCAAGCGTCTGGATCCCCTCTCTGTTGCTGGTGGGTCACGTCGGGTGCATCGCAAGCGCCTGGATCCCCTCTCTCGCTGGTGGCCCGCGTGGATGAGGGATGGAGGCGTCGTTCTAGCGCGGGGAGGGGGCTGGGGACTGCGCCATGTGGTGGGATGGTGGCACACTCCGTATCGCGGTCGTGGCCGCGACCGAGAGGTTCTGGGGATGGAATAGGATACAAGAGACGAGCGGTTATCGATCGAGGGCTTTCTGTTGTATGTCACGAGGAGCAGGTTAGCTAAATGGGCCACCAGAAAAGGCCCAGTCAATCACAGATATCGGATTTTTCTTCAGGAGTAGCTTCCCTTTAGGACAGTTCGACCCAGAATCATCCAACGGCCAGAAACGACCTGCACACGTGATCTGATGGCTGAAAATGTCAAGTGCTTGATAGGGTTGGGATTAGGCTCGGTTATACTGACCTAAAATATCGGCCGCAGTCAAAGGGGCACCTGGTTTAACAGGAGCGACGGGAGCAGCGACCAGGGCACCAAGTGCATCGGACGCGCCGGGGGGAGGGTGTAGGTTTTCACCATCATCCGCAATGGGTGCGCCACCCCCCACATTCCCTAGAACGACCATATCCTCTAAGGTTGTAAAACCTTAAATTAGAGCACAAGACTCTGATACCAATTGAAAGGATCGATACGGTCGACTAGAGCGGGGGGTGAATGGGAGACTACAAATTTTAACCTTTCTTGTCGATTTTAGGGTTTAGCGGATAAATAAGGTTCACTAGATATGCAACTAGATGAACACAACCTATATGAAAAGCAAGCTTAGACAACAAACAAATAAGCAAGCCAATAAGCATACAAGGCAAAGTATATAGTGCGGGAAAGGATTAACCACAAGTGAGGCGAGGACGCGGATTTTATCCCGAAGTTCACTCTTCCTTGGGGAAGAGCTACTCTCCGTTTAGAGTGGTGCCATAGCCAAGGCTTGCGGAACGCCATGAAGGTTCATCGTAGTCTCTTTCGAGTCACCCTCAACAGATGAGCCTCGAATCACTTGGGGTTGGTCTTAAAGGCGACCACCATACCTTTACAAACTTCTCCGGAGCACACCACAAGCAAGGAAGCTTCCGGAGGAACCTCCAACCACCTAGAAGCCCAAGCTCCAAGAGTAACAAGTCAATGCGGAAGAAATGCTGTGGGGAACACGATTTGGTTTAGTCAAGATGTAGATCGGGTCTTGCTCTCCCAATCCCCAAAGTTTCAACAAGTTTGGGTGGAGGGATTGAGAGTATTGAGCAAAATGAGGTGTAGCAATTGTGGACCTCAACAAGACATTAGGGTTAGGGATGGAGGTGGAAGAAAGGGGGCTTTTATAGTGTTCTTGCTCGGGTGACCGTTTCTGCCCGTTGGACCCCGTGCGCACGGGATACTCAGAGACATTTACACCACCATGTGCGCATGGGGGTCAAAAGACCCCATGCGCACGGGGTAATCAGAGAGTTACGCATTACCCCGTGCAAATAGGGGCCAAAAGACCCCGTGCGCACGGGGTACCCAGAAACTTTCTGTTGCTAGCTTTGAGTACAACAAGCACACACACTATGGATTTAAGTGGTAGGAATGGATAGGCTGGTGTTTATGTTTTTGCAATGGCATTTACACACAACACATATCCACACCGACACCTCTTAATAGTGCGGTCTTTCCTGCGACTCGAAACAACCAAAACTAAAACCTTCGAATCGCCACTCTACCACATATTTGACCTTTTTGAATTGGGGGGTCGCACATCTCCATCGAGAAACACTTGGAACCAATATCATGAGATAAAGTTTAGCAACCAATATTAGTTCCACTAACCACATTGTCATCGCACCAAAATATAGTTTAAGTGCCAAATGCACTTTCACTTTTTTTAACCATGTGCAAAATTGGCACATAAGCGAAAATGACAACTAAGCACGACACAAGCAAAATTGATAAAATAAAGCTGACAACTAAACATGACACATAGGAAAAATTGATGAGGTGGCGCCGAGTCTTACAATGCACCACAATTTACAAGAACATGACCAATTTAAATTGCTGGTAACAGACAAAAATAAGGTAGTAGACCAGTGATGTCTGCTTTACGACCATTTTGCAAAAGGAAATTATGACATTTCTTACTAAAATGGTCGTTATGCTTTACGGTTTGGACCCTCCCAAACGCCTTACGACCATTTGGTTCGAAATGGTCATAGATTTATGACCAATTCGCCCACAGTCTCTATGAGAAAGTCACAAGTTGACATATTTCTTGTAGTGACGTGTGGGTCGATTTCTATCACACCAACCACTCCAATAGCACAATATTAAGAGCAAGTCCAAATACACCAATAATACAATCAACCAAATTAGTAACAAGAATAAGAGTAATGATGATCCATACAAAGCGGCCTTGATAACACAAACACTATGAGAATGACTCCAAAAGCAACGCCTCCATGAAGGGAACGAGATGGCAGTGCTCTGGAGCAAATGTCATTCCTCAAAATTAGGGTTAATTAGATAAATGCCACTCCAATTTTGCCAGTTTAGAAAAATGCCACTTCAATTTAAAAAACTTCAGAAAATGCCACTTCAATGCACTAAGTAAAACACTTGGGAGTGGCATTTTTCGGAGTTTGTAAATAGTAGTGGCATTTTTTTGAATCACCAGAATTGGAGTGGCATTTATCTAATTAACCCTTAAAATTAAATTCCATAAAAGAAAATTATTTTAAGTTGTACGCTAACTTTTGTTGTTGTGCACAAGGTCAATTCCTGATTAAGCATTTGGGAATCCCAATTGATTACCGATGTCTCACTAACGTAGAGTGGAAACATTTAGAAGAGCGTTTAGAGAAATGATTGAGCAGTTGGAAAAGCAATGTAGGTGTTGTTTTTTTTGAACAATTTGATATATTATTTGCATTTTTCTGAGTTAATATGAATTTATTATGACATTTTCAAAGTGACAGTCAAATGGTGAAAGGATAAAAGCATTAGAGAAGCAAGCACACTTGGGCAGAACTGATGTTTTTTTTAAACTAGGGGCAAATCAAACAAGTGGGATCCAACAAGGGGCATAAAATTAATTATCCCTATTTTCTAGTGCAACGTATTATTACTAATATGAAGATGGAGTCATATTCTTATTTTTATACTTTTCCATATCCAAGTTTTAAATCCTAGGGAGAGATCTAGACAAAATATAACAATTGTAGATGTTATGGATCCAATAACTGGTGGGTTTACAAATTTCCTAACCCTAAAACGAGGGTTACAATATGAAAGAATACAATGACGAAAAAAGGATAGCTTGAGAAAAGGTGCCTTGAATATATCAAAGAATCAAATGTCTTGATGCAAAGTGGACCAACGGGGTGGGGGCTATAAAAAGCTGACTTTCTTAGTAAGAGCCATCTAGGCAAGAGAACGTCAGATAAACCAAAATGCCCCCCTTTTTGGCTGAGTACGATTCAACAATGGGCCCGAGTCAGCGATTCAAAAATTCAATAATAGAGTTGTCAATCTCAGATGCAGGAGCTGTCACTTGCAACCATTCTTGCTATGTCAAGATTAAGACTTGAGTTGTATCAAGTTGGTAACAACTTGTATCTCGATAGGACTGAATGTAGCCAGGAGTTGTGTTAGGCTAGTCTATGTGTCAAAACGTTAGTCAAACCGCCTAGGTTGTGTTTATTCTGGAGAGTTCAGCCAGTCCAAGTGATCTAGATTATCCTACGTTTTATCCATGTTTTGACCTTCATTCGATTATAGGGGTTTTATAGAAGCCCAGCAGCATCCGTGTGACAGAGAGGCATATTAAGGAAGGACAGAGGAAATTTATAGGTTGCTTTAGTGTTTTGATAGAACTCAAGCGGTTGATATTGCTAAGGAAATCCATAAGAGTGAAGGATTGCATTTCCATGCTGGAGTATTGGCTTATAGTGCAAGCCAATTGCATTGGGGAATGAAAACATTAAAATATAGGTGACATGGGGCCAGCTAATTCTTGTGAGGTACGTCAACCTTGAAGTAGGTTCCTATACATCAACAAGGATTCTGTAATCACTAGATGGAGGAGTTCGATAAGTTTTCTTAAACTTGTCTGTATCTCTAACATCACCATCAACTGATACTTAGGATGGGGAATCAGGAGAACATGGGGGGAGGAAGTAGATTTTTTCCAAAACCTTTTATCTTTTAACTCATGTGTCCGAATCACGAATCATTTTTGCCCTTGCATTTCTCGCGTTGCTTCAAAACTTGATCCAATGTTAATATGTTTGGATGAAGTTTTTTTCGAAAAAATAGAAAAAAATCAAAGACAAAAAACCCAAAAGTAATGGAAACCAAAAAAATCAAGAAAAAAGGAAGCACAACTGTGCTTCACACAAAATCACAATTTGTGTCTTTTCACTTTTCGGAAAAGCACATCTGTGATTCACGGGGAAGCAAGATTGTGCTTTTCACTTTCAAGAAGCACATATCTGCTGCGCAAGCACAAATGTGCTTCACCGTGAAGCACAACTATGATTTTTTTACTTTTCAAGAAGCACAAATGTGCTTTTCACTTTGCAATAAGTACAACTGTCCTTCACCCGTGTTTCACACAATTGTGCTTCACGTGAGGAAATTAAAAAAAACTATTTTTTTATAAAAACATAGGAAAAAGCAAGCAAAATATGTAAACCCGAAAAAAAAACAAAAAACGATGCAGGAAAAGAGTCTTGCCAGACTTCACCGTCCATTTTACTCTTATCCACGCACTTACTTCATACCCACAATGTGCATGGGATCGCTGTAGTCTTTGTTAAAAGTATTTTACCCTAATATTGAAATGACGGGAGCAAATTGTTCATTCCTGTATACTTAATCGTATACTAGAAAACTCTATGAAAATATTTGGTATCACATGGACTTAAGATCTCCACCAAGATATGTAAGGATACATACACTTTTTTTTGCGGGGTAAGGATACATACACTTACAAATACACCACATTTCAAGTGCCACAAATTAATGTGAGATGTCATGCATTTTATCCATTTAAGAGGAATTGGTTTACATATATTTTTAAGGTGCAATGTATTTTAAAAACACTGACATAACTCTTATAAAAAATATAGTTCAAATTTATGAAAAAAAAATAATTTTGATTTTGACAGAAGATAAATTATTAAGAAATATAAATGTTTAGTATAAATAATTGTATTATTCACAAAGTGGTTTTACTGTAAATAATTTTATTAATTACAAATTATGAAAATCCTGAATAGGAGCTTTGGATACTTCAAGGAAGGCACTAACACCTAGATTTGGTAGGTATTATGCTAGGTGCAACGAGTAGCGTTTTGGCAATATTGGATCGAGTATGTGAAACTTATTAATGCTGAAATACATTATCAAATTTTGGAGTAATTTTAATGGTTGAAATATTCATGTAATCGAGTATTTTTGTTTTGATGAATCTACCATTTTCATTGTTAATATTGTTATCCCGTTTTGATGGTTGACAAATATATTTCATTTCCTGCTACTTGTTATCTCTCATTTCATCTTAGTGTGTTGCACATTTTAATGTTTTCCATGTAGGAATCACATAAGTATTTCTCTGAGACGAGTTTCTTGAAAATCATTGGTTTTTCATCTGTGTCAATTACCGCCGTATACATCACTGCATCAATACCGGCGTCCTTACGGAAGATGAACATGACCTATGATGAAGGAGAGTTGTGGATAATGAACATGGTCAAGAGCTTGAAGCTAGGTGCCAAGATTGATTCGGTGACGGGAACCCTCATCATGATGACCAATCGTGTTGATATCCACGAGCAAATCATTCAGATCATTAGAAATAACTATTGGAATGCATTGCAGTTAGAAGGCACATTGACCAACTCGAACTGCCAATGAATAATGGTGCACGCAATTTTTGATTAGTGTTTGGAAGCATCCATAACATGCATGGATCCTGTATTTTCGCAAAAAAAAATTTGCATGGATTATGTTCTATGATGGACCCGAGTTTGTGTTGAAACCGGGTCGAATTTTGCTAAAAGCTGTATGCATGTCCTGACTCTTGAGGGCTGTGTGTGTGCGCGCGCGCGTGTGTGTTAAATCCTATTCGCAGTAATTATCTGGGACTATGTATATCCTGCTGCCCAATTCACAACATGCATGGATCCTGTTATTTGATGGAGCCTAGTTTGCATTGAAATGGGGTCGAATTTGGCTCGAAGCTATAGTACTAGATTAAGAGGCTACAGATTAAATGCCACCAAAACGATACAAAACCAATGTCATCTGAATATAATTACTTAAATCAAACCCCATTGCCATGAAAACCTTGCACATTCAGCGCCATGAAAACTTTGCCAAATGGACTACTGCAAGGACGAACCACCAGCAGTGCATCAGGAACCATGATGACTGTCAATCCAGACCCATTCACACAAGAAGCACAACAGAAAACCAACACCCGAATCAAGTGTAGGAAGCACAATGGCCTTACTCACGCTCGATCTGAATGGTGACATGGCCGATGTTGTACTCTTCCTTGATGTACCCAATGACCTTGTCAAGCATTTGATCAGCGTCCGCATCCTGCTCGATGGTCACATGGCACGCCAGGAGCACCTTCCCCACCGTGATAGCCCAGATGTGCAGCTCATGGACAGCAACCACGCCTTCCATCTGAAGGAGGCCGCCCTCGAGCCTGGTGGCGTCGACCTCGCGGGGCGTGCTCTCCATCAGAACCTCGAGCAAGTTCCGAACCATCCTGACTGTGGTGAACAGCACGATCACGGAGAAGATGAGGGTGCATATGAGGTCGATGATCTTCCACTCGGGCTTGTACCAGATGAGAGCCCCTCCGACCATCACGCCGATGCTCTGGATGGAGTCACCGATCACATGCAGATAAGCACTGTGTACATTGATGTTACGGCGGCGAGGCTCCTTAGCCGTCTTGAGCAACGGTTCCTCGGCATCATCCTGATGTTGTCCGGTGGTTGAATGAGAGTGATGATGAGTTGTGACGGTGATGGAACTGCCATGGCTGTGCTCATGGTGATGTGCGTGGCCCTGCTCATGATCATGCCCATGGTTGTCCTCCGAGTCACCATGATCATGTGAATGTCCATGGCCACCGTGCCCATGGTCATGGCCAAGCAGCACTGCCATCACAATGTTAACGAACAGACCAAAAGCTGATACCGCGAACATGAGGGATCCCTGCACCTCGCCCCCGCTTCCATTGACGAGCCTCATGATAGCTTCATAGACGAGTATGCCGGCGAGGAGCCATATGAGCTGAATAGAGACCAGTGCGCCAAGAATCTCTATACGGAAAAACCCGTACGACTGCCGAGGCGTCGCTTCCCAACCAGCTGCCCACAGGGAGAACAGAGATATGGCGAAGGCGGCGACGTCCGAGAGGAGATGGGCTGCATCGGTCAAGATCGCAAGGCTGTTCGCCTTGATGCCTCCAACCACTTCGACCGCCATGAATATAACGCAGAGGATCACGGCGGTCAGGAGCTTCCTCATGGACGCGGACCTCTCCTTTGCGTCTTTGGAGGTGTTGGTGGAGTCGGCGAAGTCGCAAGAAGCACCTCTGCACATTTTGCTCCCGGATGCCGATGAGATGTCCATTGTTACTTCGTGGGGCGATGATGAATTAGTATGGCTGTCCATCTAAAAACTGCATTTGAGTCAATACACACGTACAATGGTGGTGCATGATTTACTGATATGCAATGCTATAAGAACAACATTTCTCATGTGCATTTCCTACTAGAACTAGTGAAAAAATATATGTGAAGGGGTAGGGATCTGCCGCAATTGGTCGCGGGAACAAACTGAAGCAGCACATTCATTCAATAAAATTGCATCAACATTCATCTAACTCTGTTGCCCGTATACGACAAAAACTACCACAGGTAGAAGTGAAAGGTAAAACTTGCAAAGGTATTGGTTTGCAAGAACAACAGATATTAAAACCACAATCCAAAAAGGGATATTTGCACATGACAGAGGTATTAGTTTTACAGAACTTAAGCGCAACTGGATTATATTTTGTTAGGCAGTTCCAAAAAAAGGCACATCTAGACCACATCATTACTGATACTACTATAATGGATGACCTCAGGCCTCAGCTATGAAAAGGTCAGCTATGGCAAAGTCAACATTCAGCTATGTATTGATACTTTCAAAAAGATTAATGCCTACAAACTTATGATAGCGTTTTTAGATAAGACCACGAACTTTCCTCCTTTATGTGAACAACATGGGGCAGAGTAACTCCAGCAAATGGCCACAGCTAGCAAATTTCAAAAAAGAATGAACAGAAAATGCATTTAACTCAAGTCTATAATATGCTGAAATAGAGACGCCTAATCAAAACAAAACATTGATGGTCTGGTCGCAGAACCAAATCACCGGACAGTTCTTTGCCAATTTGAACACTTGCAGGAAGAAAGCACTACAAAATCATACTGGCTGATTGCCTGATTGGGGCTGTAATCCATGGACGGAAAACTCAAAATTCGCAACGAAGTCACAGAAGGAGAAGCAGCTAGCGGTGGGACGAGGGATTCAAAGCATCATGAGTATCTGTCCAAACCTAAGCTCTGTCGCACCTGGGGCTGGAGAGGAGGGGATCGAGCCCGCTCGCGCACGCCGCCGGAGATTGAGGCGGAGACGGACAAGGGGAAGGCGAGGGGAGCGAGGACGGTTACAACAAGTAAACGACTACTCCTACTAAACTAAGATGTCGGCATCTACACGACTTGGAACATTGCTCTGTTCGCTCGACGTTTGGAACCGGAGGAGGAGGATCGATGGTTTACCTGATGTGCCTGCTCTTGGACGCCAACGGTGAGCTCCGCGAGCGAGGAGGGCGGTGGGGGTGAATGATCTTTGACGAACATGCGCGGATCGTAGGCGGGTGGGCTGGTCGCGTGGTCAGCGTTTTATAAGGCGGCCTGCTGACCAGGAAGGGGCCTAAGAGTATCTCCAACAACCGCGTCAAAAGACACGCGCGGGGTAAACTGTTATTTTAACGCACGCGGTAAACTGATTTTTTAGCGCGAGCGAGCGGGACGTTTTCGCGCGCTCAATTGTGACGGCAAACTAGCGCGTGGGGAAAACGATTGCGCGCGCGGGGAAAAGGCGGCAGCTCGCACGCTAAATTTGGCGGACCGTGTCCTGCGCGCCTATAAAATTGCAGCGCTCTCTGCCGCTCTCTCGCTCCCTCTACCGCTTTCTCTCCTCGCCGCCGATATGACACCACCGCGCCACCATGCCGCCTCGCCGCCGGGGAGGTTCGGGCTACCGCGGCGTCCGCGTGCGTCCGTCCGGCACCTACTCACTAGTAGAAAAACACCTAATAGTCCTGGTTCGTAAGGGCCTTTAGTCCCGGTTCATGAACCGGGACTAATGGGTCGTTACCAATACCTCCATCCATTAGTCCCGGTTCAAACACGAACCGGGACCAATGTGCCTCCACGTGGCCCTGTGCGCCGAGCCCAGTCAGGGGGCCTTTGGTCCCGGTTGGTGGCTTCAATCGGGACCAAAAGGCATCCACGCGTCAGCATTCCAGTGGCTGGGGTTTTTGTTTTTTTTAAGGAAGGGAGGTTGGGGGTTTTGGGGGGTTAATTTAGGTGTTTCATATATTGTGTTAGCTAGCTAATTAATAGAGAGAAATGTCCTCTCTTATGTCCGTGCTTGGTCGACGCTACGTACTATATATACATAAGTGATCGAGAGAACCATTCAGTACAGAAGTTCGTCATGCATATCGAGAGAAGTGATCGATCGACTTCTCCTTCTCCGAGAGATTGGTCGAACAACAAGTTTTCATATCATGTATCCGACGCTACTGGCTGCATACATGTACAATATGTATAAGATCTCTTAATTACAAACCCCTAGCATTTTAAATCAATTTCCACATGGTATTCTCCGGCTTTACTGATGACGTGGTCAAGAAAGAATCCCGCCAATTCCTCTTGAATTGCTTTCATGCGATCTAGTTCTAGGAGTTCATTCCACATCTGCCACGTCTAATTTGAAAAGGGGGGTTAATTAATACATATATATGAATGAAACTCAACAGAAATGATGGTGTAATAAAATGAAATTATGAATATTATTGCTTACGCACTTCATATTGTCTTTTAGATTAGCCCCGCTTGTTTTTCAAAGTCGCGGTGTGGATGAACTCGCACACGTAGTATCCACAGAAATCATTCCCTTCCTCCTGCGACAAGCACTTTACGAGAAATAGAGGTCAATCAAACTGATAATGAAGCATTATAAATGGCATTGATGAAAGTATAGCTATAGAATCAACGGGAGATGCGCGCAACTAGCTAGCCCAGTAGTACTTACTTTCGGGTATGTATATCGCAGCTCCTTCGGCAGTCCCGGAGCTTCTGCGGTGAACTGTTTCCAAACCCTGCAAGACAAAGAAAATAATAATTATTACTTGAGATATCAGGAAATGAACAAAAAGTTGCCGATATGATGCGATAATGATCGATTGAACTTACTTGCTGAGCATTTCAGTCATGTCCGCATAGCTTTTGGGATCTTTCCATCTCGAGTCTAAGACGGTTACTAGTCCCCGCTCAAGCTTAATCTTCAGAAGAATATAGTGATACCTGCGCACGCATGCATAACTCATCAATTACATTATTATAACCTCGCTCGAGTAATAAGGGAAACCGAATATGCACACGACAGTAACACTCACTTGCCGTTGTAAGGAAAGAGTATGGTATTTTTGTTTTGATTTTTGATCAACGATCGTAGCAAGTTGTCCTCGGCCTCTTTGACGTTCTTTTCAACCACAAATACATCTATGATATTTGTGTTAATGAACCCAATATCATAAATTTCTTGTTTTTTGCACTCGACGATCTTCAATCTGCATAATATATTGAGGATAATTAATTATAAATACATGCAATGAAAGAGCCGAGCTATATATAGAGACTTAATGACAGAAATAGTACTTACAGACAGTAGCAAAAGACCATTAATTTATCGAGGGCCTTTTGATTGAAGAACGCGAAGAACTCATCAAATGGAACACACAACAGATCACTTGAAACGAGGTCGTGCTCATCTTTAATGTTCAGATACAAACTGTTCGTCCCCTCAGACTCTCTGCAGGTTTTCATGTACCAACTATGGAATCTTCGCATCATTGTTGTCAGAGATTTTTCATCTTTGACGAGAGGCTTCCCGTACTCGTATCTGTTTTCATCCACCGCCATGAAATCAGGAAGTGCATCGTCAGGCAGGTAATCTTCAAGATTGCCATAACCGGCCACCGTCCCCGGAGCATTAGACACATTGAGCGGGGGGCACGATTGTTATGCTTGTTCGCCGAGCTGGGCAATTTTTATCCCCTTTGCTCGTTCTTTTAACCTTTTATCACTGATAGTAGTTCCCAACCGCTGGGCTTGGAGATATGTCTGTTCAGTAATGCGCTCATAGTTGGTTCTCGGCAGAGACTTTGGTGGTTTCCTCAGGGCATCGATAGTGCGCTTTGCTTTCACCGAATCTACCTTCTCCTCCGGAGGTGGATGTCTCTTTGCTTTCACCCCTTCAAAGAAGTCCTTCACGTGGGTCCGCACAATCGCATCATTTTCCTCCTCGGACCTCTCGTACGGTAACTTCTCTAGAGGCTTGAGAGATGGACCGTATTTGTATTGCCTCCCGCCTCTGGTTGTGCTGCTAGACGCCGGAGCAGACGGAGCGGCTGCGGCGTCTGTCTTCTTTCGTGCTTGCTTACGAGGTGGAGGAGAAGGAGTATGACGCGCCGGAGCAGCCGGGGCGGCGGCGGGTCTCTTCCGCCCTTGCTGGCGAGGCGGAGAAGAAGGAGGCTGCTGGCTGCTCGGGAGCGCCGGCACAGGCGGAGAAGGAGGCGGAGTGCCGCCACGCGTGCCCTGATCGTCACTCGCTGGAGGAGGAGGCGGTGGAGGAGGCGGAGTGCCCTGACTCGCCGGAGGAGGAGGAGGCGGAGGCGTCCAGTTCAGAAGGTTGATGAGCTCCTTCCGCCATAGGCATGGAGTCTTCAGAGCACAACCCAGCCTAGTCTCCCCTTCACCGGTAGGGTGCTCAAGCAGGAGGTCCTCAAATCCCCCCGTTATTTCATCCACCATCACCTTAGCATATCCTTCTGGAATCGGCTGGCAGTGATAAGTTGTGCCGGGTCCACTAGGATAAACTTGGCCAACAGCCGCCTTGACCTTCAAACTCATCCATCGCACCATAATGTGGCAATTTTGAGACTCCGTGATACCATCCACGGGATAGCTGGTAGGAGCCGTCAAGACATGCTCCGGCTGAAGCAGCTCGGTGGAAGCCACGCTGCTTCTCCGCTGAGATGGCGGGGTAGCTTCGGGGGAAGCTTCGGCAGGTCGTTTGCTGCGATCTGCTGCTTCTCGTTCCTCTTCTCGATCCTCTAGCCCCACTACCCTTTCGTGCAGCGCCTGCAGTTGGTCCTGCTCCAGTTTCTTCCTCCTCTCGTGGGTTTTGTAACCCCCTGCGTCCGAAAAACCAACCTTCCACGGAATGGAGCCTAGCGTGCCTCGTGTCCGTCTAGGGTGCTCAGGATTCCCAAGGGCCATTGTGAGCTCGTCCTTCTCCCTGTTTGGAAGGAACGTCCCTCACTGCGCTGCATCGATATAGTGTCGAAGGTTCTTGACTGGTATTTCCAGTTGCTCGTCCGTCCACTGGCACAACCCTGTTACAGGGTCCAAGGTTCCGCCAGCCCCGAAGAACCAAGTCCGGCAACGGTCTGGCCAGTACATTGTCTCTGGTTCGATCCCTTTTTCAAGCAGATCATGCTCAGCCTTGGACCACTTAGGCCGGGCTTTGAGGTAGCCACCTGACCCTGTGCGATGGTGAAGCGTCTTCTTCGCAGCATTTTTCTTGTTTCTCTCCGACATCTTCTTACTCTTTTCTGATGTCTTGTGGGCCACAAATGCGGGCCAATGATCTTTGATCTTCTCATATTTGCCGATGAATTCTGGTGTCTTTTTTTTCGACAAACTGGTTCAGCTCTTTCCTCCACCTCCTCATTAGGGTTTCCATCTTCTTAAGAGCACAAGACTTGATTAATTGCTCTTTAACTGGCTTCTCCGGATCCTCCTCTCGCGGTAGGGTGAAATTTGCCTTCAGCTGAGTCCAAAGATCTTATTTCTGCATATCATTGACATAAGACACCTCAGGGTCTTCCTCCTTAGGCTTATACCATTGCTGGATGCTGATCGGGATCTTGTCCCTAACAAGAACCCCGCACTGAGCAGAAAATGCCTTGCTTGTCCGGATGGGTTCAATCGGTTCGCCGTCGGGCGCGATTTCTATGATCTCAAACTTTTCATCCGAGCACAACTTTTTCTTCGGGCCTCGTCTCCTTACCGAAGTTGTGCTCGATCTGGAGGGTTAGAAATTATAAGGAAGAAAGACGAGAGTAATTAATATGTGTACATATACCAAAATAATGGAAGCATCAATTAACTAGTCAGCACGGGCTTAACTAATATATATATACCTGGCCGGGCTCAGTTCGGTCACCGGAGCAGTCAGCACGGTCTCCTTCTTGTACCTCCATTGTGTCACCGGAGCCATCATGAACATAGTCCTCTTCTTGAACCGGCATTAATGGGCCGAAGCCATCATGAACATAGCCCTCTTCTTCACCCAGTTCTTCCAGCTGACCAACGGTGTCGAGGAGAAATGACGCAACTTCATCCCTTCCATTTGCGATTATGTCCCCCAATATCGCTTCTGTTTCTTCGTCTCGGGAGTGCTCCATAGTTTCTGCAAATATTTACAACATGTC